>NC_137620.1:9529505-9706217 GCF_963280865.1 Gymnoscopelus braueri | reverse complement strand
ACTTTTGGTTTTGCCCCCCCCCCCCTCCCTCCAGTCCAGAGTTGTATTTTTAAGTAGCCCCCCCCCAAAGCACCTGTGGAGACGCTGCAAGACGTTATAATAACTGCTTCGTTTGGGGATCAATTGTTAAATAATTCTCTAATCGTTTTGGGACGGGGTTGAATAACGTCAAAAACAGCTGAGCAGCGCCTAAATGTTGTGGAATTATAGACTACTACTGCTGCATGTCAATTTAACAATTGGCGTGAGAAAATGCGTTTACAAGTGTCAAAAACATAAATAAAACAATTAAAAACCCAAGACTTTTAGGGGAATTAGGCTACTGCACAGTAAAATGCATGTTCATTTAACAATTCAATTCAGACTGAGGAGCTTTAAATTGGCGTGAGAAAGCACAGGCCTACGTTTACATTGCATGAATAAAACAATTAGAAACTATTAAAATATATGTATCCTACCTACAATTGAAGGGTAGCCTAATGCACTGTTTCCCAAAGAGTGGGACGGGACCCATATGTGGGTCGCGATTAACTTCATATTTTGTTTCCTACACTAGATTTTCAAAAGATTTTCAAAAAATGAAATACAATTTGTAAGTTAAAAACAAAATTCAAACGTTTTTCAAAATAATTCCATAAAAAATGTGAGGGGGGAAAAATGGGTCGGGACCCATTGGGTCACGAACATTTTCTTTTGGGTCACAACAAGTAACTATCCCTTCATATTTGTTTCCTACATTTAGTTTTTAATTGTTTCAAAACATTTTCAAAAGACATTCCGAAAAAATGCTAAATCTTTATGAATTAAAAACTAATTCAAAGATTATTTTTTTTTCAAAAGAATGTCATAAAATTATAAGAAAATCCAAGAAATTCCATAAATTTTTATGGAACTTTTTTTTTTAAGAAGTAGTGAAAATTTGCCCCGCGTTGTGAGCTTGTAGATATTTTCACTAGTTTGCAAACATCTGATTCTCTTTTGGGTCTTGAGCTAAAAAGTTTGGGAACCACTGGCCTACAATGTGTATCACCATATTGCAACTTGGGAAAACTGCCTTACAAAACCACAAATGTTCATTTAATTGTACTCTCTCTTTGTTTACAAATTTAACCAAATGGACCCATAAGTGTCCTTTATTTGGTTATACAAATGGGTAAATTAAGTGATTTTACTAATAGGCTATATATCACTTATCTCTGCTTTGACTATAATCAACTCAAGGGACCCAGTGCATGTCAGAGCTACTGAATATAGCATGGAAACCAAATGACTGGGGCTCAAAAAGCCTATTTATTAGGTTGAATCGACTTCTCCACTAATCTGTCCATTATTTAAAGATGGTCATTGATGTCCATTCATTAAAAGTAAGTAAGTGCCCCCTGGGAAAATAGCCTGACCTAGGCTATTCTTTTGTATTCTAGAATATAGAATACAAAAGAATATTATGATCTCTCCGCTATAAATAATCTATAGGCAAAATCTATAGGCAACTTAAAATAGGCTGCTCCAACATGGGTTGCATGTATGTAAATAAGAATGAATCAAAATACAAGTTTATTGTTTTTGCTTTTTATTAATATTTTGTTTTGTCAACGTTTTTTTTTAAATCAAAAAAGGATTAAGACTCTTAGTATAAGAGCCTAAAATAATTTCATACAACTATTTACATGAACGCTGGGAGCTTGACATCTTACAATGTTTACACACAAGTATTAACATATTCTAAAAATAGAAATACAAGTCAAAAATAATAAAATAAAATGAAAAGTTAATTTTTCAAAACACTTGGATTGCAATGTAAACACTTAAGCATAATTTTTTTTTTCTGATAACCTAAGAATTATGAAAGACCATAGAAGGGCTTTCACAAATATCAGGTGACTACAAAATTCCCTTTTTATTTTTCCCTCTCTCCCCCCAAGGCATCCAAGTTCTGGTTAGTTAGTACAGTGGTTCTCAACCTTTTCAGGCCGCGACCCCCCAAAATAATCATATATGAACTGGGGACCCCCACCCTAACAAGCACTTGTTAGGGTGGGGGTGTAGGAGTTGAGGCATTACATTTTCGGTTCCACAGATAAAGTAAAAATAGCTGATCTACAAGCTTACAACGCCTCGCGAGTTTGTAGGTCGGCTATTCTTTTGTGCCTTTTTCTTATAGACAATTTGGCGAATGTTTGACCAGTTTATATAGTATATTTTGTTGATTACTTTTGATGCAGTAATGCTCTTCTTTTCGAGGTATGGGGACACCCCCCAAATTATGTGACGACCCCCCCCGGAGCTCCCGACCCACAGGCTGAGAACCACTGAGTTAGTAGTGGATTGCACACAACCAAAAAAAAAGGGAAGTGTCCCAGTAAGAATATTTAAAACATGTTCCACATGCTCAAATAAACGTGTTCATTTATCCAAAATGTACAAATTAAGTTCCCCCTTTGAAGTCTAATAGCAGCAACTGTGGACTGTTTGACGGTCAATTTATACTTTGTCGTGCGTCGAAAATAGCCAATCTGCAAGCTTATAAAGTGAAAGCTTGTATAGGCCATTTTCGCCATGCAACACGCTCAGTACGGTGGAGCATAAATTAAAACGCGACTGAGTTTTGAAGATAGAAACACTTTAACTTTGAAAAACTGATTAGGCAAAATCTGAACTTTTAGGCCCAAGTGTGGTCTGAAAAAGAAAGAAAGAAAACAGATGCAGATTTCAAACAATTCGCAGTCCCCTTCATTTGTGGTCAAATGAAATGGCTTGAAAGAAATGGATAGGTCCTAAAAAAAAAAGTAAGTAATGTTACATTGTTTAATTCAGTTGTGCTCTGAAAAAAACCAAAGCTAAACTTTTCATGTTCTGTTTGAAGTAAAAACAAATTTTACGGGAATGCAGCATTGAATACAAAATGTTTATTGTGTTAATCAAGGATTCAAACCATAAGAAACATAAGCAACGCCTGCTTAGTGCAGGGAACAGACAACAGTGGAATTAAAATGAAGAGCAACTTGGGGTGCTGCCGGCTGGGACAACAAAAAAACACAACAAAAAGAACATTTTACACAAAACAAACAAATTCAACCTAGTAGACTATAATTGTGCTGCACATTTAAAACTCAGTGGCAGCAGAAAAGATCAGTAGTCAATCTTTCCCACTCAAACATTAAACTTGTCATTATGGTGTCGAGTGTCAGAGTACCAGTTATCTATAGTAACTTCTAATCGTGCACCACTAGTGAATATCAGAACACACTTGGCATTCTTAAAATCCTATGTTTCAGTGGTTCTCAACTTTTTAATGTCAAAGACCCCTATAACTCTGAGAGTGTACAAATGGAACAAAATGGACCCGTAAGGGTCCATTTGGTTAGATTTGTGCACTCTCAGAGTTAGCGCTGTAAGGATCCAATTGCGAACCCCCTCAATGAACCCTGAGGGTCCCTGGACCCCACTTTGAGAACCACTAGATTAGTTTTCCATTGGATACAGTGACGATTGTCCAACAGGCTTTTCTTTTACCATGTCCTCCAACGCGATTGAGTTGTTTATAATCACAAAAATATACTATATATAAAATAGCACTTTAGTCAACCAAAAGAGTTCAAAGCACAGAGTTCAAACTTGTAAAAAATATATATTTCTTGTCATTCAAGTTCTGTTGGTTCCCTGCTCCCTCTTTGCATCCAACAGCGAGCAAAAACAGTCAAATCCTTAGTGTTAATTTACCTCAAGTAGGAAAGGCAACCTTGCACTACAGCACAAGGTGAGAAGTTAACCCACAGAATTAGATAACACTAGGGATGCTTCTCAACATGCAAAACTGACAATACTCGAGTTGCACATGGAACCAAATGGACCCTTAAATGTCTATAAACCAACACGATTTGATAACAAATCTGAACAAGCTGCGATCCTCCCCTCATACAGGATGATGTATTGATCCTATAGGTTCACAGAACTTCTACATTCCTTGGCAAACAGACTCTTAGGGGTCCATCTGGTCCCATTTGTACACCTTCAGAGTTAAATTGAACACTGAGGATTTTACGGTGTAATGAGCAGCTGCTATTGAGCTCTTGGAAGAGGGACCACCCTCCGTACCCACCCCCCCAAACTCATCTGGCCCGAACATCGGACCACCGGAATCCTGGAGGGTCACGTGATTTGCATGTCACGGGCCCGGAGGTTTGAACCGGTTGACCTGGTTCGCATAAAGAGTTTTTTTTGCGGGTGCTCTAGGGCTAGTGGTTCTCAAAGTGGGGCTAAAAGTATTGCTAAAGTGACAAACAAACTGGACCTTTACAAGTCTGTAACTCAGTGAGTGTACGAATGGAGCCGAATAGACCCATAAAAGTCCATTCGGTTCCATTTCATACACTTTCCGAATTACGGGGGTCGGCGGCCCCCCCTAATGCACACAAAACGGGGGGGGGGGGGCTTTGAAATTAAAAGGGTTGAGAACCACCACTGCCATAGGGGTGCATCTGCTGGGGTGTCAGGACTTCTGGGGGTACCGATGACGACTGACGCTACGCTGAAACAGACACTAGAGATAAGTTTCACCCCATAGCTCTCCCTGACCGTACAAATGTAAAAAAAAATAAAAAAGGGAAAGACTATAAAAACTGACATCTTGTCAGCATGTGTGCCCGTTATCCAACACTGCTGACAAGGACCTCAATGTCACACGTCCTGTGTGACGAAGCGAGGGGTTTAGGGACGACTAGGTACGACTGTACATGGAGTAATATTTGGAGGACCCGGGCCTTGTCATAAGTGCCGACACGAGGCATCATCAACAGGCATTTGTGTGAATAGGAGCGAGTTCACAAATACAAGACAAAATGACAACATCTGTACACGAAAACAAAGTCACTAACTATGTACAGAAGTCCTTCATGCAGGGATGTCCATTTGACCGTATAGGCAGGCGAAGAGTTTCTGCTGGCCGTGTGTGTCTGTCTAGCGGGGCTGGATGTTAAGTCTTACATAAACATGAAGAGGTAGAAAAATAGCCTTTTATTTAAAAGAAAAAATTGTCACTGCTTGCAATACCACGGTGTGTGTGTAGTGTTTGTCATGCGTCTTATGCGCAACGCACAAGCGTGTGTGTGTATGTACATCCTTACATTTCTCACGCATCCACACAGCCTTCAGTCTAGTGTCACAAAACTGTCCCAAAAAAAATGTGCCTCGGTGGGGAACTGTCCCTTATCCACTCCCACTGCCCCCTTTCCCTCCCCTCGTTCCGTACGCAAACGAAACGAACGCACAGTCCAGTCTTCATTCCCAGTGCTCCCAACAACCATCATCTCCTCCTCCTCTTCAGATGTGCGTGAGTGGGACGGTCCCACTGAGGTAGTGCTGCTGGACGCTGGTGTATCCCCGCTGTGCCCCCGTGGGGTCGCCGGCATCCCCTCCGGGGATGTACATGCTGATCATGTCCCTCATGTCCCTAATGTCGCCCTGCATGGGCCCTCTGTGGTGGCTGGGGGTGCCCGTGGGAGGAGAGTGGGAGTGGGAGACGGGCTCGGGTTTGACCATGGACATGGTGACGGGGCTGGGCTGCTGAGGGCTGCTGCTGTACGACATGGGGCTGTTGGAAGAGGAAGAGAAAGAGTTTTAGACTTTATATACAAGAACACACAAGTTTTATACTTTGTTGTATGACAGTGGCGCTCAACAATGGCCGAACTATAAGCTTGTAGATTGGCAATTTTCACCTATAATGACATGCTGCAACAGAGACACCAGGTTTAAAGTTGGTTAAGTCAAATGATATAAGATTTCGTAAATGTGCCTTGATAGAACACTTCTAACCACTAAAACTAAATGACATCCAGAATAAAAAGTAACATGAGTACACTACGAGTTAAATAACACTCTGGATTTTACAGTATATGTAGCCCAACACATGCCCTGGTTAGAGAGGACGTGAACTGGGTGCCATACCTGTGGCTCTGACCATAAGAATGCTTTTGAACCACAAGTAATAAAAGGGCATTAGTGATTGAGCGAATCGAAATTCTGGATACATAAGTGAAGATGCAGGAAAGCTTGTTATTCAGATCAGCACTGGAGTTATCGATGAGAAACCAACAGTGTACCACAAGACCAAAAGACTCGACCCAGACAACTTTTAGATGACCCTTCATGATAAAAGGTAATGCATTTGCATTGAGGCTGTAGACTGACTTAAATATTGTACTAAGAACTTTACTGAGGACCCAGCAGTGTACAACTTCAAATTGACAAGGGAATGTTAATTTATTTATTGTAATAATTATCAATTTGATTTGTCTCATTGATAAGTAAAAGAAGCGTGTTGGGAGTAATTACTTCACTCAAGACGAATTTCTTTTAACCTAAAAGTGTTAGTTTAAAAAGTCACATTTCCTTTCTGTAGATACAATACAGAAACACCCTTTTTTCTTTTTAAGTAACTCCTTGCCTTGAGCAAACACAAAATCAACATTGTTCCCGAACCGTGTTTAAGACAATCCAAAGCAACCGCAACCATTTCTCAGTGGAAGGAAGTCAGGGCTTGCCCAGGAACGGAAGAGCCCAATTCTGCATGAGCGTGCCTTCCTGGCTTAAGCGTGCCAACTACTCACTCCGCTTCACACAAAAGCCACAGGCTGGTGAGCAGTGGTGGAAAGTAACCAAGTACATTTACTCAAAGTACTGTTAAAAAAAAAAAGTTCTACTCCACCTACATAGGCAAACATTGTATGTTTTACTCTACTGCAATTAATTGTTTGACAGTTTCTTTGCCGGTTTAGTACAAAACATACGAACTAAAAAAGCCCAATGTTATACTTTGGCCATTTAAAAATAGCCGATCTACAAGCTCACAACGCGTCACAGTCCAATACATTGTGAGCTTACATTGTGATCTGCTAGTTTCAAACACAATTTAAACTACCAACAAGTTGTTGTTGGAAGTCTAAGTATTTTGATGCGTCCCAGGTAAAAAATATAAATACAATACTTCTACTTATAACATAGTATTTCTACGTTGTGGTATTGCTACTTTTACTTTAAAAAAAAAAAACACTCCCTTGGTGAGTCAGTGTGTTTGAGCAGACTGCGGTGCATTCAGTTCCCAACCAGCAAACACAGATTAATCATAATGAGAGCCGTACACCTGCGTGCTCAGACATACAAAAGGAAGGGATCAGGGAGATCGAGCCCCGTTGCATATTTGACTGATCTTGGGATCAGCGCTGGCCTAGTTTACACCGCCACCTGCAAACCTGCTGTTTTTCCCACCGTCGCAGACACCTCGTCTTTTCAACGCCGTCTAAAAGCACAGATAGCTCGGGATTTGGGATTTATTTACTTAAGCGTGTTTAGACAGCAAGTGAAAAGATTTGACTTTGAGCAGGTTTTTTGCAAAACAACTTAGAGCCAAGCCAAGAATCACTATAGCGTGCATCATGGTTATGTTTTTAGCTCAACAATGTTTTTTGTAAGTGGTACTTGAGGCATGGTTCCTTTTTTTAACGCCGTTGTTTCTCAATCTGTGGCTCTGGGGCCCGCGAGAGGGCCGCCGAATGTTCCCCACAGCGTTGTGGACAAAGAACTACTTTAATGTTGCGTTTTTTTTAATAACGTAGTTCCTAAACCACATGGACATCCTATTATTCTGGGGCAGAACATCCAGCCATAATAGCAGATCTACAAGCTTCACAATGCTATGCAACATGAAGGCGTTGTGAGCTTGTAGATCTGCCATTTTCAGCCAAGATATTTAAGTGTAGAACGAAAACAGGAGGGAACAGAGCCCTGCTGTGGGGGACCCCAGTCAACTAAGTAGATGGGTCAAGTGGTTAATTTTGTGTTATTTAATAACCTGAACTTCCTTCATGCTCTGAGCAGAATTCAGCTTTGAGGTCAAAATTAGCTGTGAACCTCTTGTCAAGTTATTAGCACCTAAAATGGCTATAAGACCTGCACCCCCACATGGGGTTTAAATTAGCCTGATTCTCAACAAGGCTCAACTCCATTCGGGGTCCAAAGCTTGGAGAAGCACTCAGGCGATATCTATCCATCACGGTGGAATCTGTTGCTTTACATGTGGCATCGACTTCGTGCACAGCGCTTGGGACAGGGGACAAGCCCAAACAAGTTTGACTAGTACCAGCATAACTTGGAACCCAAACATATACTACTTCTTAATCACATCTTTGCCATCTTAAAATCATGAATTTGTAAAAAGACTAAATAACATTTAAGTCTTAAAACTAGCCTTTTTGATGATACAGTGAACATAATCTTTACATTTCTGTCAACATTTCGCGTGGAGAGACTGGAGACCCCCCCTCCCCGTTGACCGTGTGACGTCATTTAGTCCTGAAAAAAGAAACTTTTCACAGAGGCGTAGCAAGGCATTCTGGGTAGGGTAAAGGACCACACACCAAGTTCTCCTGGCCACTGATGCTGTGCAGGGAATTGAACCAACACTCCTCACTACCGTAAACAAGTCTACATAGAAAACTAATAAATAAGATGTTATAAGATTCTACTCATGCTGGTGTTTACCAAAAGTTTGAGTTAATAAAAAAAAAATGTGTTAGCAATTATTGGTTATTAGAAGGCTACTTTCAGTCCTAGTCGGAATGTATTAATTTATTCAGTTATTTGTTTTGGGTATAATATATTATTTTATTACTATATTTTATATAGTCTATTTTAGATTTCAAATAACTTTTAGCATCTGTAATCAGTCATGTTAATTGTATACATTACTAGTGTTTAAATTAAAATGTTGATACATGTGATCTTAAAGCTATTACCAACAACATTTAAACTTTGACATTCTGAAGGGAAACCTAATTAAATTGACATGTCAATAATGGAGGAAATCCAATTTGGTGGCAAGCAGTGAGAATATCATCAGATTGACAACTAAATATTTACCATTTAATTATTCTTTAGAGAGGGTTGTCAAATTGATCAAATGAAGAACAACCTCCATAGAAATTTACGAAGGTCTAATGACTTTGCTAAATATATTTGCATGCATTTAATTTCAGTCAAAAATATGGCCCAGCTTCACAAAAGTAACTTGTGCTGCATATAGAAAATGGGTCCTGTTGGTATGAAAATAACTAATTTGGTCATACATCAACATATTCATTAGCTACTGTCCACTGTTTAATTGAAATAATTTAACATGTCAAAAGCTTTTTTTTGGGAAGGGTTTTTCCCCCTTTCCTGCAAGAAAATGTTAATGCTATGAAAAGTTAGGCCCAATCTAAATTGAGATTAGCCCTTGAAGTTCATATTTTAGGCAGAGGTTGATCTGTATTTAAAATGTACACAAGACATTATTACGCAAACTGGCTGCACCTGTAGAACCTGAACTCAGACAATGTTCTTGCCGCTTATAATGACCAGTTCTGGAATAACTAAATTGGCAACACCACCCAGGAATGTTCAGCACACACACCCAGGCCTGGGAATAACAGCGTTATTTGCACAGCACTTTACTTTTCTTTACTTGACAAAATGACAAAGTGCTATCATGCATCCAAGAGGCCCAATTTCAGAAAAGGGTTGGCCCAAAAAAAAAGTGCTCCCTCAATCAAGCCCCATTTCAATTTAGCGAAAATAGCCGATCTACAAGCTCACAGCAAGTCTTGATGCAATGCATTGTGAGCTTGTAGATCGGCTTATTTTCCACATTTTCCTGTGTGTCACTCACATGTAGTAGGCTAGCTGGACGGCCGTGGGTTCGGGTTGAGAAGCACTCAGATCAGATCTACAGTCAGATTAATTTGCAAAGACAAATGTATCAAATAACTGAATTTTCGGTTAGAAATCGAACACTGGGACCCCAAACAACACCCTTGCACTTAGCCGCAAGCAACTCTTAGATTCTTTTTTCAATATCTGGAATCTAGAGTTGCAATATAAACCCTTGACAGCCCATACATCCAAACAGAAAAGTCCCATCTGCTTGTATTAATTAAACAACGTTATACTCGCCAACATTGCAGCTGTACGGAAAGCTTGGATTATCCTCCTATCTGCAAAGTTTGTGTTTCATAAAAATCCACTGTAGACATGTTTTGAGCTACTTTCTGTCAATACATTCCGTGCAGGTGATTATTTTTGTAAGTGTCATAGAGTTTGGAAGCGCTCGTTTTCAATAACGCAACGTCCTGCTGCCTCCTGCCTGATGTGACATACTTCATACCACCTACAGGTGGTATGAAGTATGTAAGGACAGGTGAGTGATTTCCAAGGAGCGCTTCCAAACTCCAACATTAGAAAACTTATCACCTGTACAGAATTTATTGAGAGAAAGTAGCACATAACATATGGTGGATTTTCATGAAACAAAAAAACTTTGCAGATAGAAAGAGGACAATCCAAGCTTTCCATACAGCTGCAATGTTGGTGAGTTTAATGTAATTTAATACAATCAGATCTGACTTTTCAGTTTGGATGTATGGGCTGTCAATGGTTGGGTATTGCAACTCTAGCTTCCAGATATTAAAACATAGGATCTAAGAGTTGCTTGCGGGCGGCTACAATCAATCAAACAATTTTCTACGAATCTACGATTCTCACCTGTAGGAGTTGGCCCCGTTCATGTAGTTCTGCGCCGCCATGGCGGCAGGTGGGTACTGGAGGGCCGACAGGTCGTAGCGGTGCAGCTGCTGCGTGTAGCCCAGCGCCTCCGGTCCCTGCATGCCGGCGTAACCCCCCGCGGGGCCCCAGCCGTAGCTGTCCATCCTGGGGCTCCCGGGATGGGAGCCTCCCTGGGCCGCGGCGGCCGCCAGCAGCCCGCCGGCGGACAGCGGGTACTTCATGCCCTGCTGGCCCCCCTGCATGCCGTCCTTCTTCAGCAGCGGCTTGGTCTTGCGCCGCGGCTTGTACTTGTAGTCCGGGTACTCCTTCATGTGGACGGCGCGCAGCCGCTTGGCCTCGTCGATGAACGGCCGCTTCTCGGCGTCGGTCAGCAGCTTCCACTCGGCGCCCAGCCGCTTGCTGATCTCCGAGTTGTGCATCTTGGGGTTCTCCTGGGCCATCTTCCGCCGCTGGCCGCGGGACCACACCATGAAGGCGTTCATGGGCCGCTTCACCTTGTCCATGGGGTCCACGGCCGGGGGGCCGCAGGACGCCGTCTTGGAGCCCGGGTGCTGGGAGGTCATGTTGCCCCCGCCGGGGATCATGGTGACCGGGGACATGCCCTGCTGCTGGCTCTGGTGCTGCTGGCCGGGCTTCAGCTCGTGCTCCATCATGCTGTACATGTTCATTTTACGTTGGTTAAAGTGGATAAAACCAAGTTAAAAGAGAAAAGAAGAGCCTTTAAAAGTCGCCTGGTTTACCTGGCGACTTTGTGGCCAGGTGTTCCCACAGAGCGCTCACCGGCTGTTCCGAATCAACTAATTAAATCTTTTAAGGACACCTGCCAACAAGACGATATAGCAATAGAATGATTCGAAATTCAACAAAGAATTGTCGAATCTTGCGTTAAAAGAGTAAACCCGCTTCGATACGGAGAATTAAAATAGCTAAAAAGTCATGAGAAAGCTGAGTTAAAGCGACAGTCAGTGATTCATCGGGGTGAGAAGACAGAAGTATAAACCACTTGTTGCAGCTCCAAGTCAGACTGAATGGAACCTCGTGTTGACACAGAAAGTTGTTCTCTTTCTCTCGTGCGCTCGCTCCCGCCGCCGACCAATGGGAGAGCGAGCTCCACCGTGCGCGCGCGTGCTCATTTGCATGTGAAAAGAGGGGGGGGGGCGGGACGGTTGAGAGAGAGAGAGAGAGAGAGAGGGGAGCACTTGTTGATGGAGAGAGAGGATAGGCGACCAATTGAGAAAAGTTTCATTTGAGAGAAAGAGAATTAATTTGGTTGTTTTGTCTTTGAAGTGGTTTCTGTGATTATCTCGGGTGAAATTATTGGTCTTATAGAATGTTTATTTGACCAGGCTGTTGATGATTTTGTCATATTTATGATTTTGACATTTAACACAACACTGACCAAACTTTATATATCTATTTTGGGAGTGACATTGATTAATTATGCGTCCTCTCTAGCCTACAGTGCCATCACCAAGGCAAATTTGTAGATTTTTATTATTATTACAAAAGATAACCGCTTCAGCCCTATATACATTTCAGCCATTTGAGAATAGCAGCTCTACATGCGACACATTGTGAGCTTGTAGATCTGCTATTTTGAAAACTTGTGAAATGGGACCTTGTGCATAATGAGTACTTTTACTTTTGGTACCTTACATACATTTTGATGCCAATACTTTTGTACTTTTGAATTCCAGACTTTTGCTTGTAACAGAGTATTTCTACATTGCAGTATTGATACTTTAAGTGATAAGTAAAACATGTGAGTACTTTTTCCACCACTGGTGTCCATAATCGATTGGCCCTTACATTAGCTACTTCAGACATGAACTCGCTAACAAAAGTAGGCTGCTCATTAGAAGTCCATAGAGGGGAAAAAGGTAATTTTTTCAGCAAACGAATTAACTTGTTGTGTCTGCGATTTTTTTTCGAGCCGTCTGACCCATCCTTTCAGCGTGATTGTCTTGAAGATGTGTCTTTATACATGGGGTATTGATTCGGGTACAATAGAGGCCAGAATTACTTTAGGGCTCCGTGAGAATAAGAAGGAAGAGGTCTGTTGGTTTGGCCAAATAGGCCTTTTATTATGCTGCCCTAACCAAGGTCTTTGTTAAGAATAGTGGTTTCCCCCAAAAACCCCTTTCTCCATTACCCCCTGGTGGAAAGCAGATATGCTGGGTCTCATTTTCCTGTCCTGACTCTCAAGTAGTTGGAGTTTATTTATGGTAAACATTGCAGTCTCATTAAGTGCAGATTTATCAGTGACAATCATTTGGGAGTTTCAAAGGTGTTTGTTCCTTCTTAAGGCTGATATAAATCTTGGTGTGGTCACTACTTAAGTCAGTTTGTCTATCAGTGAGAGAAGTGTTAAATTCAACTCTGTGAGTGTGTGCATTTATAAACACTTGTAGTGCTTGCAAGGTGATTTTTTTACACCTAGGCCAGTTACATCAATGCTACAGTTGTTTTAACTGTAACATTGACTGTTTAACTGTTTGAATGGGCATATGATTTTAACATCACTCATTACTTTTTAGTTTTTGTGTATAAACTAATCCATTGTTTCCTTACTATAACAATGGATATGGTGGTGGCAAAAACAACTTATTTTTGGGGGTGATGGCTGATTACTTGGCCTTTACTTTTAAGTGGCAAAAACAACTTCTTTTTGGGGGGTGATGGCTGATTACTTGACCATTAGCTTGAAGTGGATGATTAGCTGTTAGTGAATTGTTGCCACTGATTCAACAATCAATCAAGACTTTAAAGTGATCGCCAATGATTAAACAGCCGGTGACATGAGTCACTTTGACTTGAGTCAGGTCTTGAAAGCCTAAGGCGGCATCCTTTATGTCCATTTAGGTCAGAGTGTATAGGAACAGCATCAGAGTTCATTTAACACTTTTGATAAGACAACACGGTACAATCCTCCGTACTAATTTGTCCATTCTTAACTCTGGGAGGGTAGAAATGTAACCATTACATTCTCAAAGTTAAATTAAAACACACTTTTATGGTGAAACTGTTCCTTTCCCACTCTAAATGATTGTCACAGAAAGCAGAACTGAGAAATAATGTATTTCCAGTATGCAAGACATGCAGTAACAGGACAAATCAACTTCACATTTGATAATATCAGCCTTCAATATCCTTCTATATCCAATATACCACACACAGTGCAGTAGTGTGTACATCAGTATTTCTGTGCAGAAACATGCAAAGGTCACCGCTTTTATGTCAGAGAAGTAAAAGATTTACTCTGCATAGTGTAACACCAAACTGCAATGGAGACTGTTTTGATAGTTTCATTAAGTAAACTTGTAGCACCTTCCAATTACAGAAATGAAAGGTGTAAGTGTGTGTGTGTGTGTGTGTGTGTGTGTGTGTGTGTGTGTGTGTGTGTGTGTGTGTGTGTGTGTGTGTGTGTGTGTGTGTGTGTGTGTGCGCGCGCGCACATGCGCGTGTGTGTGCGTGTGTGTGTCAAGCTAATGACGACACTCTACTGACACAAATTGTCACAGGAAACCATGGACACCAGCCGAGACAGAGCAACCATGCAAAGCACAGGTGGCACTTTCTTTAACACCCTCTCTCTCTCTCTCTCTCTCTCTCTCTCTCTCTCTCTCTCTCTCTCTCTCTCTCTCCCTCTGTCTGTCTCTCTCACACACACACACACACACACACACACACACACACACACACACACACACACACACACACACACACACACACACACACACACACACAATGACACAGGTGAGTTTCACCTGACAAACAGGTGTCGTTCACCACTCTTCACATTGGTTAGTGTGAGAACTGTAACGTGCGTGTGACGAAAAAAGTAAAAGAGGAGGGCTACAGCGTTCTTAAAGTCAGTGAAGGATAAAAACAGTGTAAGAAAAACGTATGCCATCTGGACGAAGACACAGAACTTTGAAATGGCGTATCGCTGATACGATGGTTCTGTGTATACTGGGGACTTCATGTATTGTCTTGGTGTTATGTTGTAATAATTCCTTTTTTTAACAGGTCGTTCAATTAAGTCCTTGCGGTCTTGTTTCCAATGAGAACCTGTGAGCAATTAGGGGTTAAGAGTCTTGCTCAGGGACAAATTTCATTTCATCGACACATATGCTGGCGTGGCCTGGAATCGAACCTGGGGCAACCAGGGCCTCTGGCTCCCTAGGCGGGCTCACTAACCACTCAGCTATGGCCGCCCCATGGTGTGCCATATGGTAGTGGTTTTCAAACCTTTTCATGTCAAGGGCCCCCCAAAATTAGATGTATTTGGCGGTGGACCCCCATCTCAAAACCTCCCCCAGCAGCATAGGTTTGAGTTACAAATGTTCCCTTTAAAAATACATATATTCAAAGTTTTTCACAAATATTCACGATTTCTCAAAAATAGCAGATCTACAAGCTCCTAGCGCGGCAATCTGTGCTATATTATTATAACTGAAGTGCTCTTTGATCAAAAAAATGTGGGGAGTCTTCAGAATCATATAAGATAAAAAACCAGGGCACTCTTCCAAAAAAAAGTTTAAAAAGCTTTAATATAAAGATTATATATCATCATTGAACAAATTATAAAAAACAATCCAACATGGACTTTTATGGACTTATTCAGGACTTATTCAGGTCATGCAGAAAGGAAGACATAGGCTACACAAGTCTATATCGTCTCTGTCATTATATCCAAAACTGTTCAAAAAACTTAAACATAGCAAAATGAGCAGATCTACAAGCTCAAATGCGGCTTACGGATCTGCTACTTTTGATGCTTTTGTGTGGCGCTGTAGTATGATCAAGTAGGGCATTAATTTACGAAAAAACACAGAAAGTTAGAATATGGAGATAAGAGGTTTCTGCCCGACTACAACTATATATAGACTTGTGTATGTGTGTGTGTGTGTGTGTGCGTGTCGAAATGTTTCTTAAACCCTATCTACCTAATTGTTAGTGTCCTTCAGGGGTCTGTACTAGTTGGACTTGGGACCCCTACTTTTTTCCCTCTACACACCAAATGTCTTCACTCTTCACCATTCTACGAGTTGCAGATCTGCTAATTTCACCGAAAATTTGCCCCCCTGAGTGGCTATAATAGGGTTCATCTGGTTAGAGTTTTCCTAATCAACTTCTGGTAAACATAATGTCTGTTAACCAAGTCATCTGAGTTATACAGAGGACACAGGTGTGTGACGTCTGCAAGGCTCGTGTTTGCGTGTGAGACATGCAGAGAGTGTGAGCAGGTGTGTGTGTGTGTGTGTGTGTGTGTGTGTGTGTGTGTGTGTGTGTGTGTGTGGCGGAGCAGGGTGCAGGTGTTGGTGATTGACAGTGACGCCCTGACGCCAATCAACCAGGCGATTGTGGGGCTCCACTCTCCCGTTTCCGTCTCCAAGACAACCCCCTTTGGAATCTTTTCCAAAACTTCCCTCCGCCCCTCCCTCCCCCCCCCCCTCTCTCTCTCTCTCTCTCCCTCCTTTTTATATTCACTTTTGCCTGCTCGGGTTTTTTCCTCTCTCTCCCTTTTTTTTCTTTCTTTTTGAAAAACAACTTGCCAACCTCAGAGCATCTGACACACACACACACACACACACACACACACACACACACACACACACACACACACACACACACACACACACACACACACACACACACACACACACACACATATGCATACACACACGCATATGCATACACACACACGCATGCATGTGCATACACACCCTCACCCTATACACACACATGCATACACATAAACACACACACAGACATGCATATGCATGCACACTCAAACAGACACACACATACATGCATATGCATGCGCGCACTTAAACAGGAACACACACACACACACGCGAGTGCACGCGCACGCGCACACACACACACACACACACACACACACACACACACACACACACACACACACACACACACACACACACACACACACACACACACACACACACTCTCTCTCTCTCTCTCTATCTTTCTCTTTCTTTAGCAGACAGACACAAACAAAACACAGAAGCGGCATAACTTTCTCCTCTCTTCAACTCTCTCTCTCTCTCCCTCCATCACACACACATACGCGCACCACCCAGCACTTTTGTGCGTGCTCTCTCTCTCTCTCTTAGTCCTCTCCTTTGTCCGTGTGAAATCCCTGTTTTCCAGTCCTTCAAAGTGAAGTCGGACAGCAGCAAGTTACAACAGGGTTTTTTTTTTCTCTCCTCTCTCTCTTCTCGTTCCTGGCTCGGCACAAAGCAGCAGCCACTCTCGCCCATTGTGCCCTCGCCTCTGGCTCATACTAATGGCCATGTTGCTCACCACCTGGGCCTTTGTCTCCTCTGTTTACTATTAAAAAAAAGAGACGCCACTAATCGCTTAAATGTGGGTTTCACTCACATTTGGAGGCTTATACATATGTGGCGTACAATGGGTGCACTGGATACTCTGTCTATTAGTCCTGTATTAATAGGTAAGAGCCACTGACTGAGGTTTTGGGGTGGATTGTTTTTCTGTGAAACTGAAACCATCTGGTTTATAGACTATGAGGTCTGCTATGGAAATTAATAACAGCAAGTCATTTACTTGCAGTGGCTCTCAAACTTTTTTTTTAATGTCAAGGACCCCCCCCCCAATGGATATGTATTTGACCACGGAACCCCATCGGAAAATAATATGTTGTACCAGAGACCCCCATTCAAGATTTGTGTTGTTAAAATGATTTAAAAGTATTCCAAATTTTTCACATTTTCTTTTTTGAAAATAGCAGACCTACAAGCTCACAACAGCTCACAATCGGCTATTTTCAAATGGCTATTCTTCTATAAGGGTTAAAGTGGTTGAACCGATTTTTTTAAAATGCTATATTGACTAATTTAGCTGGGGACCCCTTCAAGGACCCCTGGGGGTCCCCGGTCCGGACCCCACGCTGAGAACCAGTAGGGTTAGACTATGGGGCTTGTTATGTAAATTAATTACAGTAGCAAGTAATTTACTGCATTACCTTTAATGCTGTTGTGTTGAAGTCTAGTATGGCTTTTAAACCACTTAAAACCTAGTTAACCGATACTGTATAGGCCTACTGTTGCTGACCGGAGTGCCCCAGGGCTCTGTTAGGGCCCCCTCCTGTTTTCCCTCCAGAAAATAGCCGATGTACAAGCTCACAATTTATTGCAACGTGATGCACTGAGAGACAGTAGACACTAGACAGTGATGTAAAGTAACTAAGTAAGTACTGTACTTAAGTGTAATTTTTTAGATATTTTTTTACTTACTGGAGTATTTCCAGTTTTCAGTACTTTTACTTCTACTCCACTACATCTCGGAGGCAAATATTGTACTTTTACTCCGCTACAAGTTTTTTTTTTTTTTCTTTAGTGACTAGTTACTTTGCAGATATAAATTATTATATTATAAAACATACTGTACATTAACCACTTTAGCCCTATTTTATACATAGGCTATTTGAAAATAGCAGATCTACAAGCTCACAACGCGTCACGATGCGACACGTTGCCAGCTTGTAGATCTGCTATTTTCAAACATTTTAGTACTTTTACTTTTGTTACTTTAAGTATATTTTAATGCCAATACTTTTGCACTTTTACTCAAGTAACATTTTGAACACAGGCCTTTTACTTGTAACAGAGTATTTTCATATTGTCGTATTGCTACTTTTACTTAAGTAAAATATCTGAGTACTTCTTCCACCACTGATAGTAGACCTACTATTTTCACTCAACGTTCGCCCCCCAGAATAGGGATTATGGGGACGCTAGGGTTCATGTGGTCTACTAGGCCCTTTTGTTTTCTTTCTACACACTCTTCACTGTAGTTTGTAGATTAATATACACTATCAGTGCCATGCAGTCTTGTGTCATCATGACTAATGTAACATACTTTGCTATTTCCATGTATTTATTAATCTTTTTTTGCTCTACTATCCTTAATTATCTCTTGTTATTATTGCTGCTACAATGTTGAGGAGCCCTTGTACTTGTAACAATAAAACTCTTGAATCTTGAATCTTGTTTTGGTGATAGTGATGTTTTAAAACAAAAACCTTTTTGTTAAAAAGTTAAAGCTCTATATTCTGATAGGTCTCCCTCTTCCAGTCTCTCCGGCGCTTTAATAAACAGAAAATATTTTTTTCCAGGTGTTTCTTTGTGTCATCACGTCCAGTTTCACATGATTATACCCCGTAACCTGTATGAGTTCTCCCTCTCCTGATTGGATCAAATTGGTATTCCGACCTAAAAAAGCATTTTCAGAGACAGGGAGACACCTGTTACTGAACAAACACAATAGCAATGGCACTATCAGAATATAGAGCTTATTTTAACATTTACAACAATTACCTACTGCACCTTGAAATGTTACTCCAGAATTTACTGTGTATACTTTGAATTGGCCAGATGCTGTGCATATTTTGTCATTCACAAAAGTCAATCAAACTTTATAGCAGTTACAAAGTAAAAGAGTGGGGGAAATTCTGCTTTGTGCAAGCTCTCAATATTGCAGTTAAGGGTGTAAAAATATAAGAGAGAATAGAGGAAATTAAACAAAGTGCATAAAAATAGCAGCAGGTATTATTGTAGGTTATAGGTTATAAGTGAACTTAAAGAAATCCAACAACATTGTTATGAGAACTAATCTACCGATTTCACAACTGAGCTTGCAAAAACGTGTCTGTGTGAGTGTATTGAAATAATGATGTCAAACCATAGGCCTAATAGCACTCCTTTTTAAATCCCACAATATGGAAAGTGTGCATTAATTAGCCTACAGTCTATACAACACAGCTGTCTTTTGGCTTCGGTTCAGACTCCTTTATGCAAACAGAACAATCCGCAAAAACGTATACAGTAGGCTATTATTATAGGCTGTAAACAGTAGGCTAAGTGGAAATGTTCAGTGAGATGATGGCTGTCAAAGGAGATTACACGAGGATTAGCCTATACATATTATTATGTTATTATAGAAGCCTAAAGATGGCCTGTAGAGTTAAATTAACATGATGGTTTTGGTGTCCATTTGGAGTTAACTGAACATATAGCCCACAGTGGTGGTAAAAGTGCTCAAATGTTTTTACTTAAATAAAAGTATCAATACCAAAGGTAAAAGTACCCATTATGCAGAATGTTCCATTTCACAGGTTTCAAATGCATAAAATGAATAAAAAATCTTTTGAAAATAGCAGATCTACAAGCTCACAATGCCTCGCATCGTGACGCGTTGTAAGCTTGTCGATCGGCTATTTTCAAACAGCCAAAGTTTAAATAGGGCTGAAGTGGTTGATGTCTGTTTTGTAATAATAATCTAAGTAACTAGTAACTAAAGTTTTCAAATAATTGTAGTGGAGTAAAAAGTGAAGGTATAAAAAAATAAATAGGCCGACTCCAGTAAAGTAAGTATGTCAAAGTTGTACTTAAGTAGCCTACAGTACTTAAGTAAATGTACTTAATACTTTCTCACCACTGGTGACCTATAGCTATTTTACAGAGTGCTTTGACAGCTTTTCGAGGTCATTACATGGTGTTTTTGCACACCTCCAGTCTTGTCTCTCCCCGGGGGGAGAGACAAGACTGAATGCAGGTGTTAATGGCCGATACCTGGCCATGCTGACCTCTGGCCCCGAGGGGGGGCACCATGCAACAAGCAGACAGTAGCTGGCTTCTGTGCGTTGGATGATGGGGGGAGCAGAGCCCCCTCGTTTAGCATGGGCTGGGGGGGTTATACATTTGCATTGGTGACAAATTAGCAGGCCTAGTTTCTCCATCACAATGGCCGCCCCGGCGGGGGGGTAACGGCCGGTGGGAGGAAGAGCTGTGTTTGGCCAGCGGCCCCAAATCTCACGACTAATATGTCAAAAAAACATGTGAAAGAAAGTGAGAAGTTTTGACACCTTCTCTCCTGGGCTCCTATGGCGCTGGGTGGTCCGCTCCGCAGCCCACATGGGTGAATTAAACAGTTAAATGAAGTGCAGCACTCTCCCTCGCATCAATATGTAAAAACATTAAGTGGGTCTAATTGTGTTATTTATTCGTCAGGCTGAATGAATCGTTGTTAAAACGTGGGCTGTTAAGAATAGGCCCTGTAATGTAGAAATAAGGCTAATATATAGTATGTGTGCTGGAATTATAGGCCTGAAAAGGCATACAGTGGTAGAAATAGCAGTAGGCCCTTGCAGGCCTACTCCAATTAAAGTTTAAAAGTAGTAATACCACAGTAAATAAAGTAAATGTCATGCATTGGAAATGTTATTTGAGTTGGCTACAAAAGTATTGGCATCAAAATATACTTACAGTAGCCTACCAAAAGTAAAAGTAGCCTATACTCTTGATACAGAATGGCCCATTTCACAATCATATATTATTGGTCTAATGCATGAATGTGTTCATCACTTTGATGTTGCAGCTGGTAAAATAATAACGTCATAATTTATCACTTAATGTATGTTTTCCATAATCTAAATCTGCAAAGCAACTAAAGCTGTCAAATAATTGTAGTGGAATAAAAAAATACAATATTTGCCTCTGAGATGTAGTTGAATGGCAGTACATCAAAAGGTAGAAATAAAAAAAAAGTTAAAAATACCTCAACGTTGTACTAAGTAAATGTGTACATTTACTGAGTATCCTATATTTGAGTAAAGTCAAGGACCCCAAATGGACTTTTATGAAGCTATGGGCCCCCAATTCAAATGATTCTCTCCTATGGGCCCTGATATGAAATGTGGTTTTGCTTTGAATTAAACAATCTGAACATCATAATTGTAGTTGATACAGTAGGTTCAACTTCATAGTGGTGAAAGTGCTGTCACTTACAGTCACTCATCAAAGTTTCTGCCCTGTTTTCCATGTATGGGAATTGAATTATAGTGACATTAAATTACTGCCCATTCAGCTTCAGACCCCATATAGAATCCCCTCCAGGAGCCATGCGATGCGAGAGTGCGGACCAGCCAACCAAGACCCCCCCCCCCCCTGGAAGGACTTCGAAAACATCATGCTGTATATATGCTTAATTTCCGCTCGACTGTGTCACGTGCCCAAAACGTAGCTGATCTACAAGCAAGCACACATTAATCAATGTGCGCTTGTAGATCGGCTTATAGATCTGTTTTTTAGATCACCGTAAAACAAAATAAAAATCGGGCTTTAGTGTAACAGGCCTATATCTGAAATTGTTGCTGTCAGGCAGAAACCTTGTATCTTCAACTTTTTCTTTATTTTTTCGTAAATCGATGCCCGACTTCATCATACAAGAGTGTCGCACAAAAGTAGAGAAAATAGCTCACAACGGCTCACGGTGCAAGGCGTTGTGAGCTTGTAGATCAGCTATTTTCACTATTTGAAATTGTTTTGAAAATAATGATGACTTTTTTGGTTTGCCACCCGACACCAACAATATGATATTGGATGAAGTGACGGCTCACCGATGGTTTTTATAACAGCTCAGTCAGTATTAAAATGTGGCTTCACCGTAATCCAATCGGATGCTAACGTGTCATTGTAGTGACCCTTCCATAGAATCGCACTGTATTTCTTAGTTTCACTTTCTTCTTTTCTCTTTGACTGATGGCCCGGTGACACAGCAGAGAGTGTCTTGTCTTGTCCTCGGTGACACTGAGTTTGAGGAGAATGTCAGGGGCCATTCAGTCACACTGAGACTTATCTCACTATTAAGAGAGTCTGTACGCCATGCGGTTTATATTATAGTGTCTCATTCACGACCCCACGGTCCAATAATGAGAGAGGCTTTTAAATGTTATGGAAATCACCGCAAATGAATAAGAAGAAGAAGAGGAGGAGAAAAAAAAACTCAGCTTGATGGAAAGCAAGGGAAATGTGAATGAACAGAAATTAAGTGGGATGAAATCAAGAAGTAAAAGGAGACCCGAGAGGAGAGAAGAAAAAAGAGGAGATAGATTAGAAGAGGGTGACCGGGCAGAGAGAGAGAGAGAGAATGAGAGAATGGAATGGGATGGAGGGAAGAGTGTGTGTGTGTGTGTGTGTGTGTGTGTGTGTGTGTGTGTGTGTGTGTGTGTGTGTGTGTGTGTGTGTGTGTGTGTGTGTGTGTGTGTGTGTGTGTGGGGGGGGGGGGGGGGGGGGGTGATGGGGTGAATGAACGTGAGGGGGGGCATCAAGAGGAGAGAGAGAGAGAGAGAGAGAGAGAGAGAGAGAGAGAGAGAGAGAGAGGGGAGGGAAAAGGAGAGGAGAGAAAGAGAAAGCAGAGAGAGAGGAGAGAAAGAGAGGAAGAGAGAATAATAGAGGTAGAGAAATAGAGAGGAGAGAGAGAGAAAGGAGAGAGAGAAAAAGGAGAGAGAGAGAGGAGAGAAAGGAGAGAAGAGATAGAGGAAAGGGAGAGAGAGAGAAAAGGGAGAAAATAAAGGTGGCAAAGAGGAGAGAGGGTGAGAGATAGAGAGAGATGATAGAGGGAGAGAGAGATGATTGAGTGAGAGGAGAAAGAAGGAGAGAGAGAGAGAGAGAGAAGGAGAGAGAGAGAGAGAGAGAGAGAAGAGAGAGAGAGAGAGAGAGAGAGAGAGAGAGAGAGAGAGAGAGAGAGAGAGAGAGAGAGAGAGAGTGGTGTATCAGTGTTGCCAGATCTTGAGAGAAAAATAAGCAACCAGGTCTGTGAAAACAAGTCCAATAGAAGCGACTAGACCACATGCACTTTAAACCTATATACATCAGCTATTTTAAAATAACCGATCTACAAGCTCACAACGCGATGCGACTCGTTAACAACACACATCTGGAACCGGGGTTTTGAATGATTGATTGAATACTTTATTAATAGTTTGCAAATAGTACAGTGTATACGATTACACAATGATGCTAAAAGGATAACACAAAAAGCTTGTTTCCATTGTGGTCCTGTGTATTCAATTAATCAATTCACCTTGGTACAAAAACAACTACGCTTTAGAAACAAGCCAAAATAAGCAACTACACTTTAGAAACAAGCCCAAATAAACAACTACACTTTAGAAACAAGCCCAAATAAACAAACTACGCTTTAGAAACAAGCCCAAATAAACAAACTACACTTTAGAAACAAGTCAAATAAGCAACTACACTTTAGAAACAAGCCCAAATAAGCAACTACACTTTAGAAACAAGCCCAAATAAGCAACTACACTTTAGAAACAAGTCCAAACTAGAAAAAGTGCTCCTCGGAGCACAGGTCTCCGCCAGGTCAGGTACGTTATTGTGGCCTCCTGGTGGCGCTATAACAGGCCCATGTGAAAAAAGGCAGAGGTTCTGAATTGGCATCCAGGGAGTGTGTGTGCACAGTTTCGGAGCGACCGGGCCAACGGTGCCAGAGATTAGCTGCTAACACACAGACAGGACACACGGACGGACACACGGACACACGGACGGACGGACAGGGGCGAAAACATACTCTCTCGCCATGCCTTTCGGCCTGGCGGAGACAATAAACAACTACACTTTAGAAACAAGCCCAAATAAGCAACTACACTTTAGAAACAAGCCCAAATAAACAACTATCCTTTAGAAACAAGTCCAAATAAACAACTACACTTTAGAAACAAGCCCAAATAAGCAACTACACTTTAGAAACAAGTCCAAATAAAAAACTACCCTTTAGAAACAAGCCCAAATAAACAAAATAAGCAACTACACTTTAGAAATAAGCCCAAAAACCTGCAACCTGCCAATAATTTACAAGCAACTTTGCAGGAAAAACAAGCCCAAAGTCGCTTATAATAAGTAGACATGGCAACAGAAAGAGAGTGGTGTATGGAGGAATGGTTGATGGAAGGGGGACGGAGGTTGGTAGTTTCAGTAGTTCCAGTCTTTGGGGGGGTGACAGCCCTCCATTGAATGGACCCTCTATCCCCCCCTCCTCCTCCTCCCCTCCTCTCCCCCCTCCTCCCGGTCTCTCTTCTCATGCAAAACAGTGACCCCCCCCGCCCCCCCCCCCCTTCCAGTGTCCCCAGCCATCCGTCACAGGGCCAGAAAGACCTTGGCAGGGCCCTTTACGAGCCCCCCCGCTTGCATAATCCCCCCGGCCCACAATCGAGCACCCAGCGGGGGGCTGGGGGTTTGGGTGGGTGGGTGGTGGTGGTGGTTTTGGTGGAGTGGTGGTGGGTTGTTACGGGACCCAGAGGGAGAGAAAGTATGGGTCCCTTCCATGGAAGGGGACGTGGGGGGGTGGGGGGTTATGAGGGGGGCCACCTAGGCTGTGGGGTGGGGAGAGGAGAAGGGGTAGAGGCGAGTATCGGGGTGATAATGATGATAGGGAGACATAACATGTTATGAGGCCTGCTATGTGTGTGTGTGTGTGTGTGTGTGTGTGTGTGTGTGTGTGTGTGTGTGTGTGTGTGTGTGTGTGTGTGTGTGTGTGTGTGTGTGTGTGTGTGTGTGTGTGTGTGTGTGTGTGTGTGTGTGTGTGTGTGTGCGTGCGTGCGTGTACTTGTATTGCTATACTTGTGAGAGCCAAGTATACAGTAAATACTTATTTGAGAAATGGACACCATCATTTTCCTGGTTCTCACAAAAGGAATTTTATGGTTTAAAAGATTTTTAGTGGTAGGTTTATGATTAGGGAAAGGTTCAGGTTGGGGTAAGGGTCAGGATTAGACATTTAGATTGGAGGTTTAGGGGTTAGGGTTGGAGTTTTTTGCCTATTTTATACTTAGTTGCGCAACGATGTCACGCACCGAAAAATGGGCGATACAAGAATGCAGATATTTTTCTTTTCTTTTGCCAATTTCAGCTATTTTCAATGCCACCCTAAAATGATGATGTCCTCACAACACAAGTATAGCAATGCAAATGCGTGTTTGTGTGTGTGTGTGTGTATGTGTGTGTGTGTGTGTGTGTGTGTGTGTGTGTGTGTGTGTGTGTGTGTGTGTGTGTGTGTGTGTGTGTGTGTGTGTGTGTGTGTGTGTGTGTGTGTGTGTGTGTGTGTGTGTGTGTGTGTGTGTGTGTGTGTGTGTGTGTGTGTGTGTGTGTGTGTGTGTGTGTGTGTGTGTGTGTGTGTGTGTTTGGTGGATTGGGGGGTTGTTCGGGAGAGTAAAGTTGGGGGTTGGTGGGTTTAGGGCCAGGACAGATGGAGGGGAGTGTGTTGTTTTGCGTGCGTGCGTGCGTGCGTGCGTGCGTGCGTGCGTGCGTGCGTGCGTGCGTGCGTGCGTTGCTGCATGCATGAGTGTGTAGGTGTGTGCGTGCATGCGTGCATATGGTGTGAATGTGTATCCTTCTTTGTCGGTTTGAGTAAATGTGTACTTATACAGTATATTTGCACATACTCATGTTTAATATTGGCTTCACTGTATACGTGTGTGAACGCGCGTGTGTGTTGTGTGCATGTGTGTGTTGTGTACACGTGTGTGTGTGTGTGTGTGTGTGTGTGTGTGTGTGTGTGTGTGTGTGTGTGTGTGTGTGTGTGTGTGTGTGTGTGTGTGTGTGTGTGTTGTGTACATGCTGAGGAATGTCCAACAAAGCATTCTCAGGGATTATGACATCCATTACTGGCTCCCAGGGCCTGGATGGTGTTTGTGTTTAATTGGCAGAGCAGCAGCAGCAGCTTGAAGTATACAAAAAACAGATAAGACATCATTAAACAATCAATATCACAGCCAGACATATACTCATTTGAACTCCTTTTGTTTGTATACTTAAGTATTTAATCAGATAAAATGAGATAAAAGTTTATTTTAGATGAATTGACTCAATTTCCTACAGAAATTCCATACAATTAACTCAAAATCTGTGAAAAAAAAGTGTTATTTAATCACTTTGTGTTTCTGTGTAAAATTGGACAAATTTGCATAACGTTGGTGTCGGGTCGGGTGTAAACCTTGTATGTCCAAAACCGTTCCTTTTTAAAATATTATTTATTCTATATTTTCACAACTTTTGTGTGACGCTCTTGCAGGATGAAGTGGGGTCATTACTTTAAGAAAAAACATAAAAAGTTGAAATATGGTTTCTCCCCGACAGCAACGATATCTTTATTAATATATCTTTATGTCCATCTTGTATTATTGTTGTTATGTTGCGTTAGCACAGTACTCAGTGATGTAAAGTAATTAAGTACATTTACTAAGTATTGTACTTAAAGGGGTAGTTCACCCCCAAAATAACTTTTTTTCTATTTGTTACTGACCATCTGGAGCCTTGAATTCATAGATATTTTTTTGTTTTTGTCACATTCCTAAGCCAATAATTTGATTATAATAAATGTGTCCCCATTGATTCCGGTAGGAGACACAAATGCATTTGTGTCTCCTACCGGAATCAATGGGGCTAAATTTATTATAATCAAATAATAAAGGAAGGAATGCGACAAAAACAAAAAAATATCCATGAATTCAAGGCTCCATGGGGTGAGTAATCAATAGAAAAAAAGTTATTTGGGGGGTGAACTACCCCTTTAAGTACAATTTTGAGGCATTTTTACTTTACTGGAGTATTTCCCATTTTCAGTACTTTTACTTCTACTACATTATATCTCAGAGACAAATATTGTACTTTTACTCCACTACAATTATTTGAAAACTTTAGTTGCTAGTTACTTTGTAGATTTTGATTATTATTACAAAATGTAGGCCTACATTAACCACTTCAGCCCTGTATAAATTTCGACCATTTGATGCGACACATTGTGAGCTTGTAGATCTGCTATATATATATTATTATTTTTTCTGCATAATGAGTACTTTCTACTTTTGGTACTTTAAGTACATTTTGATACCAATACTTTTGCACTTTTACTCAAGTAAATTTAGAATTCCAGACTTTTACTTGTAACAGAGTATTTTTACTATATTATAGTATTGATACTTTTATTTAAGTAAAAAAAAGTGAGTACTTTTTCCACCACTTTAGCTTTAATGTCTTACCACGTGCTGTATACATTTCTGACTAATAAAGTATTTCAAGCCCTTGGGAATATGGTCAACGTAGTATAGGGTTTAAGACAAGTACTCCTCACCTATATTTAATCAGTAAGTGGATCACAGTTGATATGGAGCAAATACAAAGTCCAGTCTCTCTTATGTACTCACTTTGTGACTAAGGAAAGGTTCCATTACTTTATTTACTTTACTTTACTGGTTCATAGGAGGCACCTATATTGGCAAATAAACTCTTGACATCAACTTTCTTGCCGCATAACAGGTGTGAGTCACTTTGAGTCATTTAAAAAAAAAACTGTGGTCTAAAACTGCTACTAATGCTACTAGGCCTACTTATTTTAAATCTGAGTGTGTACAAACAGTGGTGGAAAAAGTACTTTTTTATAAAAAAAAGTATTTTGAAAATAGCAGATCTACAAGATCACAATGTGTCGCATTGTGAGCTTGTGGATCGGCTATTTTCAAATGGCCGAAATGTATACAGACTAGCTGAAGTGGGTAATGTACGTTTTGTAATAATAATCCAAATCTACAAAGTAACTAGTAACTATCAATAATTGTAGTGGAGTGAAAGTACAACATTTCCCTCTGAGATGTAGTGAAGTAGAAGTAAAAGTACTGAATATTGGAAATACTCCAGTAAAGTAAACATATTTCAAAATTGTAAGTAGATTACTTGAGTAAATGTACTTACTTTACACCACTGTGTACAAATATAGGAACCAAATCCATGTGGTTCAATGGTTCTCTGAGTTAGAAATGTATAAAGTAACACTGGATTTTTACTATGTGGCCCAAAACCTTTCACCTTGAACTGGTGGTAAAAAACACACTCTTTACATATAGTGCTCAAAAGCACAAAATTGACGTATAACCCATCTCATTATATTGTTATATAGTCCTGATGATTTTCCAATTATGTGAAAATATATAAATCCATAAATCACACTTTTTCCTCATGTGTGCATAAATGCTGCAGTTATATCTAAGATGGAGACACATTTTCATATCTGGTTCTGCTATTGATTATTGTCATCATTGCGGATATGTTTACGTAGAATAAATAAGTAGTTGATACCTTTAGTTAGATAGATAGTTAGGTAGATTGAGATTAACAATATAGAATGTAATCAGCAAATACATTATGATGAAGTATTATAAATTATTAAGATAAGACGGTACATTGATCAGGGCTGTCCAGCGTTATGTAAAGTAATTAAAATAAGCCCCTCAGTTATGCAATACAATAAAGTAATATTTATTATTCTGTACATAAGTACATTCGTTTTGGTTCCTGAAGTAGATTTTATCCCAATACTTTTTCCTTTATTTGTATTTATTATTATTTTTAGTCACAATTTGAATTCTGGACTTTTACTTGACTGTGGTAATTCCACTTGTACTGAATTCAAAGAGTTCTTCCACCATTGCAGATCCCAGAGGAGAAGTGATGTAAACTTCATTTCCATAACAACAAGCCTAAAGCTTCACAAAGTCCCTACAACTTACAACAAACCAAAGACTCTGCGTCATTCCAGCGCAGGTCCCCCCTCTGGTGGAGATAAAGCAGAACTACACCCACCAACTGCAGTCTCTGGGTACCATGATGTAGGTTTGTTACATTATGTTACATGATGTAACAAACAGTTGACACTGACATGATTAGGCTCTATGCACAGCAGCCATATTGGAAAGATACCTTCACAGGTGTTACCAAAGATCCTAATGAAGGCTCTGTTCCATTTAGTGTAGCACAGTGGTTCTCAAACCTTTTAATTTCAAGGACCCCCATAACTCTACAAATGGAACCAAATGGCCCTTACGGGTACATTTGGTTCCATTTGTACACTCTCAGAGTTACACACCCGTAAACTGCCCTAAAGATACACCTTCAGGAGGCTGCAATTCAAAAATGGCCCCCGTCTAAGTCTTAACCTACCCCCTACCCCCATTTATTTTTCTTCTCTTGTACATTTTTTTTTCACTCTTCATACCAGTAACCTGTAAGCTGATTGTATGACATTCTGTATAGTAGTGTGTATATCTGTCTGTCTCTTATATGTCATCATGATTTGTGTGCATGGGGATCTCATCTTAAACAAGCTCAGTGCTTAATGAGTCTCCCAGTTTAGTAGACCTTGTATTGTGAATTTGTACTTCCATGTACTGATGTTCTCATGTCTTACTAAATAAAGTACATAAATCAATCAATCAATCAATCAATCAATCAATAAGGGGCCATTTGGAACCCTCTCAAGGAACCATGAGGGTCCCTGGACCACACCTTGAGACCCAATGGTGTAGCAGTGTTTTCAGTGAGCCAACATGCACAATATCAGCACCCCGACTCTGTGTGACCAGAATGGAACAGAGCCTTCATTAGTAACACCTGTGAAGGAAGTAAGAAGAGGCCAAATGTATTTCCAATATTGCTGCTTTGCATAGAGCCTGAACTTTGAGTGTTTCCTTCTGAGAAAACATGAGTCATATTTATAAATAAGGACCGATTGTTATCATGTCATGTTGTGAGAGTGTCCACCTGTTGCTTATTGTTAATAGACAGGTTGGATTTAAAAGGAATATACACCCCTTGCCAATTTCTCTGGGAAGTAGGCTACTGTAGGCAGTGGTGGAAGAAGTACTCAGATATTTTATTTAAGGAAAAGTAGCAATAAAATACTCTGTTACAAGTAAAAGGCCCGTGTTCAAAATGTTACTTGAGTTACAGTGCAAAAGTATTGGCATCAAAATATATTACTATTAAAATAATTGTAGTGGAGTAAAAGTATAATATTTGCCTCTGAGATGTAGTGGAGTAGAATTAAAGTACTGCAAATTGGAAATACTCCAATTCAAACAACTTTATTTTCCTTTCGGAACTTCGTTTTTGCAGTGGTTAAAAAGACAAACATACGTATAGTCAATACATATATACCTATGTCATTATAAAAGACAAGTAAAAAAAAAAAAAAAAACTCAAATGGTACTTAAAACAGTAGGCTACTTGAGTAAATGTAGTTAGTTACTTTACACCACTGCTATTTTCTACCATGTAGGTTTGTTACATGATGTGTCAAATAGTTGACACGGACATTATTGCAATCTCAAGGACTTTGAGTGTTTCCTTCTGAGAAAACATGAGTCATAAATGAAGACCGATTGTTATCTATTATTCTGGTCCTGTTGTGAGTGTCCACCTGTTGCTTATTGTTCATAGACGGGTTGTATTATTTTTAGCCACGGATCACACGAGGTCGTCTCAGTCTGTCACGACCGTCATGGATGAACTTCAACTTGGTGTTTGCACTTTCTCAAAAACGTTCAGATTTCCAATATGAAGTGCTTACCCCATGGCTACGGATATTACAATTATGTACGAGCCCTCAGAAGTACCCGTATTTTACGTATTGTTCAATAAAAAGCATTTTAATCCGATCGGTGGCCATTTTCTCCATATGCATTCCACTACGTGACCCTACCGGTTAGGAGGTGTATTGCACTTTGATACATTATAACTCTATGAGAAAATGGCCACCGATCGGATTAAAATGCTTTTTATTGAACAATACGGAAGATACGGGTACTTCTGAGGGCCCGTACATAATTGTAACATCCGTAATCTGAACGTCTATGTAGGGGGGGGGAAAGGGAGAAAGTGCAAACACCAAATTGAAGTTCATCCATGATTGTTTCAGGGCTAGATTATTTAAACCCGTGCCACTTTCTCTGGAAAGTAGGCTACTGTAGGACTAATAAACTAACTTTAGGCAGCCTCTATCAAATAAATGTCACTATTAAATACTATAATAATTGGTCCTCACTCATTCTCATTATAAGATGGCACAATGTCTGTCTACTCTGTGTCTCATCATGGCCTATGGACGGTGACATCATCATGATCGATTCCAAGCTAATATGTCTAAAGTATATAACCTCGAGCTTATTTATTTTATTTTTCCAGTGTTGTAGCTGCATTTTGCCCCGTTATCGGTAATTGTAATGTTATTTTGTCGGGGGAAAAAAATAAACTACAGCCTTGCTCTTCCTGGAAATTAGCATGCTGAAATAGGCCATTGTTCTTGCATTAGCCCTTATTCGCTTACTTAATTATCGTATTTTAAATTGCCAGACTGGTTGAAAGGTTTCTGAACAGTGTGGCATCTTATGGGCATCATTAGTAAGGACCAATTGCATCATGCATGAAGATAATATCTTCATACATATTCAACCATATGGTTGAAAATAGGCAAAGTGGTCCTTTAATATTCACCCATATGTTGCTACTGTAGCTACATCTTTTCATTCATATACCCTGTTGATACTAATCATATATCATTGGTGATGGTCACAGGTGAGGTGACATACGTATATTCATTGTTGGCGATATGTAGCCTACATTTTGATTGTACATCAATCATGTTAAACAGTAACCATTCATTTGGACCCAATGCAGTTCGTTCTCTTTCTCACCTGTTCCACAGCTTCTATCATGACACTTCAATTCCTTCCCACGGATACAAAACGAAAACAAAGTGTTTATTCCTTTAGTATTCTTTGTAAGATCTGGCTTCAAAACTTCTATTCAAAAAGACGACGGCTTCCATTTACCTGTTGTCATCTGCTGCCCTCTAGTGGTCAATATACAAAACTAGTGACCTTTAACATGCCCAGCTTCCATTTCAGTTCTCTGGCATAAAACAGGCTCGTGCAGTGTCTCTCAAGGTGGGTTGGAAGGCAGGAAGGAACCCCCAAAGGTGGTCTGAAGAAGATGCTTTGACAGGGTCATAGAGACGAAAATGTCAGCTGTTGTCATTGGTTCCACAAAAAAAAAAATCAGGTGTGAACTCAGTTGATAAACTCTGGCTTGGATGAACTCCAGTTGGATAGTGTGGATAGTCCCATTGAAGGTCAACTCATGAACAGTCTCGGTCCACAGGAAACCGTTCCAAGTTAAACAATGCAGAGGCCAATAGTTTTCACATGTTAAAAAGGAGAAATACCTTTATTTTTTTAAAACCATTAAAATAAATACTATACAGAATCCAATGTAGAAAAGTTATCACATGGCTTCTGTCTGAGAAGAGTTAACAATTCCATCACATTTTTTAATAATAAATTCATTTAAAAAATAGCACTGATCATAATACCCCCAGGAATATCTCCCGGTCTCCCTAACCTCCCCTAACCTCCCCCATGACAGGCATTTTTTAAACAAAGAAAACACGAACAACGGAATAATAATCTCAATATACTCAAATCATCTGCAGTTTGGTCCTTTTTTTCACGTCAAAAGACCTCGCCCCACATTTCCATGAGGTAGGTTACACTGACGCCAAAGAGAAAAAAAAAAACGAATTCGGAAAAAACAAAAATATATCACGAGCTAGAGATGAAAATTCCAACGAGTTCAGACAGTCCAGAAAAGGCAAAATCCTTCGCCAAAAAACAAAAAATAGCATGTGCGTTTTTGCCCCGACGCGTCTGAACCTTGAAGTCGGCATCGGAAAACAAAAAACGCTACCTTCACGACTTATACTCTATGCAAATTAAGCAGTATTAACAAGAAATCGCACAGCAGACAGGAAAGATCAGAAAAGGGGGGAAAACAACTCAATTCTTGATCAATTTTTCTATACAGTTTATTGAAGATGATGCCCCTGTATGTGTAAGCACCCCAAGCACCCCTCCAAACATGAGAATTAATGGAGCTTTCTTTTGTTGGAGACATAATTTTTTGTTGGAGACATAAAGGAACGTGATTTCTGTCAAGTACATTAATGCTTGCTATGACAAATACTATTCCGATTGTATAAAGCCCTAATCAAATGTTTTCAAAGTTAGCCGACCTACAAGCTTTAACACCACACAAAACTGAAACGTGTCGCTTTCAGGACTCGTTAGCTTGTAGGTAGGCCATCTTTGAAAACATTTGCCAATGGCATGCCCAAAACAGGTTCAAAGTGGTTGACACTTTCTAAACACCCCCCCAAAAAAAAAGTCCAGATTTTTTATCCTGCTCTAAGTTCGAATGCGATGCAGTCTTCAATTCCTTCAGTAAATATTACTTCAACAATTGGTCGACAATTTTATTAACCACCATACCGTTTCAACTCAGTAAGTATCAGTCCTTTTTTTCTTTTAAACAACAAGTTTAGAAACTAATTTGGTCTCAAAGTTTTTTGCGTTTGTTGAGCGCCATCGGGGGGGTCAAACATTGGCATGGCGACAAACGAGATCTTGCATTTGTTTTGGGGGAAGGACAAGGTTTTGGCGGACTACGTGGGGATTCGGGATGAAGCGCAAAATGAACTCAAGGCGGCCTCAGCGGCATAAATGTACTAAGGCAGGCAGGCAGACAAAGCAGGTTACAGAACAGCCCATCCTTGCCCAGATTAAGATGGCCAGAAATCTTGTGAAATGCAATAACAAGGAAACTAGGATCAGAACTACAGCCTTCCATTAACAGTTCGTGGGGGGATGCTGATGGGGGACAAAGTGTGGGGGGACAGGAGTGCGGGGACAATTTATAGTCGGGCCAGAGGCGGCTCTCGTGGCGGCAGAACTGGGATCAGTGTGAACTAAAGGGTCAAATTGGAGAAAGATGGGGAAGGGGGGGGTAGAACCAAACGCCGGGCGGAATCTTCGTTTTTTCACTCTTCTTTTAGATGAGATCGGCGACATTCATGGGCATCTCCTCCACGGTGGTGTTGTAGAAGGTCTCAATGTCTCGCAGGGTGCGCTTGTCGTCCTCTGTCACCATGTTGATGGCCACGCCCTTCCTGCCGAAACGACCGCCGCGACCAATCCTGAGTGGAGAAGAGGGTGGATGCGGGATGAGCATTTGATCGGTACAGTGTGGCGACATGGCAATACACTTGGCTACACGGTAATACTACAAACTTTAGGCTTCGATAAAGACCTACACCTATAAACCACTTGAGCTTATAGTTCGGCTACGTTCTTTATGAAAATGCTCAACACTTAAGACAAATAGTAGTGTTGTGTCCACTGCATGAACCAGCCTTGGCTCACTGAGCAGAGCTGACTGGGATTAAAATGGACTGCTTTGTCTCTTCCCCTGCCAGATATAAGACGCTGTGACACCAAGGGACACTGCCTTGCCCAGTGGCAGGGGGCAAAAAGATATCTCTTAACCCATTTAGACCTGGAACCCCTATACATAACTACACCTTTCAATTCAGGAACCCTTTTGGAGTCGTTGTTGCCATGTACAGTATATTACATATTTTTGTAATTTTTTTATCAATATTTGAAGTTTTTTGAATCTGCCTCAGGTCTAAATGGGTTAATTGGCAAATTACCAACAGATGAATGCAAACATTTCTGCTGATTTTATCAGCTCAACTACTTTGCTACATGGTTATAACACTACAGCTTTAGGCTCTGATAAACACCTCAACATTTTCATAAAGTAGCCCAACTAAACTCTCAACGCTTGCGACATGTTTTGAGGTTGTAAATGTGTTTGCCCCAGACATTAGGGAAAGCAGTCTCACATAGTTAGTCAAGCAGAGATCTCTGCCTACCGATATGTCTGTTGACATCTAAATTCAATGAATGCTTAAAAATGTGCGGAAAGAGCCAATGAAAATACTTTAGGGAGGGTATGATATGATTCACTTTCTAAAACAGTGGGCATACGTTTGTTGGCAGCCAGTCGTCACGCTTGTTCTAGCCCACACATTGGCTTCAGATGTCCAAAAACATACCCTGTAGGCGGAGATCCGATTGCCTCGACTAGACTATGTTTTAAAGTGGTTAAAGAGCTTACCTGTGGATGTAGTTCTCTCTGTTGGTGGGCAGGTCGTAGTTGATGACCAGGGAAACTTGCTGTACATCGATACCTCTGGCCTGAGGACACAGACAAGCACATTCTATTAGGCACTGACAAACATGCTGTAACTAGATCCTGTACTTTAGACTGGAGACCGTCCTTGAATGGCTCCAAAAAAAAATCTGGACGGTATAGTCCCATCTACCAATATGTACAGAGGATAAACTTTCCTTTCAGTCCCGATTAGAGTATTGCATGAGGTCTGGTGGTGTATTGTCATCAGGGTGTCGTGTAATTTGTCATGTACATCCTTATTCTTAATTGGGATCTATATGAGGCAATGCAATGACTATGTTGGAGATATGTATGCAATGAATGCTTCTGTTGAAATCCAATTAACAAGGGTTTCAAAACAACACGCTGCAACTACAAAGAACGCACCTATGCCCGTTAGCCATTACTTTCACATCAACAGCTTACTGGGGTAGATGACACCAAAATCTAGATGCCTTTTCCTCGCTACAATCTAGCCAAAACTTACATTACCAGACAAACCGCATCAGTAAAACAATGACCTCACCCTCTAGAATGGCAGTGTAAAAACTTAAGACTTTGAGAGCGGGGACCACAAATGTCCAGAATGTTATTTAAATTGCATTAGTGTAGTCTGCTGTTAAGTCATGAGTAGGGACGGTGATGCCCTGTCACTGTGGAGAGCAGACGTGACACTCTACCAAAGAACATTCAGTCCTTCACCAGCACAGCAGCTGGGAGGAGAGGGAACCTTGGAGAGCCAAGTGGAATTTATGCTTGGGTGACAAAGCGTCGACATGAGACTGGATCAAAATGACGCATTCCAGTGAAAATGCGACACTTTTGGAAACGCATCATTTGTCAGGTGACAGTGCATGACACTTTTGCCCAAGCATGAATTAGCCTCTCAGCATTATTTTGTCACAGAATACATGCCATCAGGTACACATTTTTACAAAAATAAGCCCCATATACACCCACTTCACTTAACTGATTGGGTTACACCAAAGATCTATACTTGGTCCCCTACTTTTCCCCTCCAAACCAAATCTTTGCTAAAAATAGCCGATTTACAAGCGCACTTAGAGAGTGGGCATTTTCGCCAAATGTCCACCCACTAGGCATGTAACGATTTATCGTATATCGATTTAAATCGATTCAAAGTGGTGACGATTTAAATCGATGCAATAAAATATGACATCGCGATGCAACCAGCAGAGGGCGCAATCGAGTCAGACTCCTTGTTATCCGCCTACTATTTTGTCCCCTCAGGGCCACCATAGCTGCCTCCGTGGGTCTCTTCTTCACTCACTCAACGGCAGGCTATGAACGGAGAGTGGGTTTCACGTCCTCTCAGGCTATGAAATCTAAACTAGGCGATCGCACTGCATAAAGAGGGAAATGTGCGTCGCATGTAAACATGTTTATTTGATTGATGAAAAGCCCAAACTATACCGTTTACCCCCTCCCCCATCTGACAATATTGTTAGCTGTTGTTAGCCTGTCTGATTTAAACTCTGTAGGAAACATATATACAACTGATAGGCTTCTAATGAAAACGGCTAATTCTGGAGCGCCTCGGTGCGGCTGCCGCTGCAGAGTACAATGAATAATAATCTATATGAATAATAATAATTTAACAATTGTATCAGACTGCTGACAACGTCAAACTCCTTTCAACACTGTCTGTCAGATATATAGCGAATTACATTGATATTAATCAATTAATTTTTAATCTAATCTCATTTGGAGCAGTTTAAAACAGTTAACCTTATTACATAAATGTGTACAGAATGCTGAGAATATAGCATAGATAAAAATATACTTGTAAATCCCAAGCTTGGAACAAAGGCTAAGCCTTAATTTGTTTATTTGAAGGTTTTCTTTATAATGTATTTCATCTGGGACATATGTTTTAAAATTCATTTATTTCATAATACTTATATATTTAAAGTTATTATTTTACAGATAAAAAAGTATATGTCTTAATGTGTACCTTACAGTTAATGCATGTACCTCATGAATAATAAAAAAGGCTTAATTTCATATATTGAAAAGAGGACGAGAGAAAATACAGTTGTTAAAAAATACATGATTTTTGTAAGAGAAATAATCAAGGTTTTTCAGTAATTTGTCTCGAAAATAAATGTGCTTAAAAATCGTGAAAAATCGTATCGTGAACCTCGAATCGTGATTCGAATCGTATCGTGAGTTGAGTGAATCGTTACATGCCTACCACCCACTATGACATGCCCAGAATAAGGATACTAGGTCAAAGTTCTCCAGCTAGAACTTTATGAGCCATTAGTGAGCGCGACTGAAACTTAAGGAATCAGATGACCCTTGGTCCTACTAACTGCCTTTATAGACAAGGAAACTTGGTTATTAAGTCAATGTTCTGCATAACAGGAAAGATAGGCTGGGTGTGTCTGTTCCTGACTTAGTGCCAACTTCCACCACAGAGACAGTTACTGAGAACTTCTGGTTGTTATTTATCGATTTTAATAAAAACAGCCAACTATGCCAATTTCTGCCAAGCAGAGTTCCCCTAAATAAGCTATTCTTTAAATAAAAACCTATATGTATACAACTCTACTTCAAAAATGTTGTGCCCACAAGGGATACAGAGTTAGTGACGTACCAGAAGGTCAGTGGTGATGAGGACTCGACTGGAACCAGAGCGGAACTCCCTCATGATAACATCCCTCTCCTTCTGGTCCATGTCTCCGTGCTACAGGACAACAGGGGGAAGAGAAAGAAGCACCATTCAGCATCAAAGACACGGTACATACACATGTGATCAAACTATGCACAACAAGAGGGTTTTAAAAAAAAGGACTACAACACAGGACACCGCCAGAGAAACATTTGTTAAAATAAGTGATTGCATCCTTCTGCTGAAGGACATAGGGTCATGGAAACAACAATTAAGACAATTAGTTTTGTGTCCACTGCATGAACCAGCCTAGTCTCACTGAGCAGAGCTGACTGGGATTAAAATGGACTGCTTTGTCTCTTCCCCTGCCAGATATAAGACGCTGTGACACCAAGGGACACTGCCTTGCCCAGTGGCAGGGGGGCAGAAAGATATCTCCTAAAAAGAGTCCCAAACATTTCTGCTGATTTGATCAGCTCAACACTAAATGACCATTCACTTTTTTTTATTTCGAAATGTTCCATCTTTGGAACCCCAATCTACACCTGCCGTTGAGAACCAGTGATCTAAATAAAGCATCCAGGGAGGTCTTACCAGGGCGGAGACGGTGAAGTCCCTGGCGTGCATTTTCTCGGTGAGCCAGTCCACCTTCCTCCTGGTGTTGATGAAGATGACGGCCTGGGTGATGGTCAGGGTCTCGTACAGATCACACAGCGTGTCCAGCTTCCACTCCTGTGAAGACAAACTCTCGTTAGGACTCATGCAGCCTCGGTATACTTAGTCGTACGAAAGAAAGACTTGATTAGATGCCAAATAAGTACCACGTAAATAATTTGCCGTTGTTCAACTATGAAGCATGCCATTACAGTCTCGTTTTCTACTTTGTTGACGCTGTATTCAGAAAGTGAGGTTTCTGATCATGGCCCTGGAGCACCGGTGTTCTGGGACGGTCCAGGCCAACAGAACGCTGACTGGGGCCCACAGGACACCAGTGACATCCAGAGTCAGTTGACACGCATGGATATCATCACTATACAGCCAACTCCTTCAACGTGCATGCTTCTGAACATAATTTGCAAGTTTGACCACTTTAAATGCTCTAATCTTAGAATAACCAAAAGTAGCAAATCTACAAGCTGTAGTTGGGCTACTTTCCCCCCGCAACATGCTTCCAAAGAAGACAGACTGACTTCAATGGAATCCAAATGACCCAAATGACTGAAATCAGGCGCCTGAGAACTTTATCGATGAACATATCTTCTATAGTGTGACAAATGGCCAAAATAAGCAATCTACAAGCTCACAATATGCTGCTTTTGCCAAATTTTGCCTATAATTACATGCTCAAAATAGGGATGCCAGGTTGAAAAGTTAATGCAAAGTAATTTCATAACAAACTTACAGCACTTTTAAGTGAGGAGGTCTACCTCCAACACCAAGTCTTCTGCTTACTAAAGGCCCAGACAGCCCATAGTAAGATGCACATTAGACTTATGTTAAGTCTGAGGGCAGCCCAGTTTTCCCGCCCGTCTTATCAGTGAGAGCTGATAGCTCATCACTGATAAGACTGGCGGGAAAACAAATGTAACTCTTTGACTGACAGCTGTGCCTTGTTAGACTTCTGCCGTGCGTTTCTGGAAATTGTACCTAATGTGGCGAAATTATGCCTAAACGGGCAGAACTATGCCTAAACTCATCAAAACTATGCCCAACGTAGGGAAATTATACCTTAAGTGAAAAAAGTTACATCGAGAGTGCCAGTAAAATAGTACCCACCTCCTTCTCCACATTGATGTAGAACTGACGGATACCCTCCAGGGTCAGCTCCTCTTTCTTCACCAGGATGCGGACAGGCTCACGCATGAACTTCTTGGTGACCTCCAGCACGTCCGCGGGCATGGTGGCAGACAGCAGCACAACCTGGAGAAACAAAAGGGAACCATGGGTCACTGTGGGTGCTGCTTCCAGCGCAAACCTGAGAAAGGAGAGGACGCCTTTGAAAGCCCGGAGCCGACTTGGCCTGATTTATACTAAAATAGCCGATCTACAAGCTGCGCAACACATGATTTTATTTATTGGGGGCCTGACAATGCATAATCATGTATAGATGGATCAGACATAGGGTAAACACAAGATGTTGCAAATGAAATCTGACATATCGGTGAAATATTAGACTTGCCAATTGCACTCAATCACGTGCCTTGAAGTAGTAAGTCACTGTCAACCATTTGTAGGCCCTTGGTCTTCAAATGTGAAGTCAAGGGAACACTACAAGAGAAAGGGTAGTGATGTTTGACACCGACTGGCAGGTAATGCTTGAAAGTGTTGCATTTTGTTTTATCATGTCGACTGCTGTTAAGTCGTGAGTAGGGACGGTGAGGCCCTGTCACTGTGGAGAGCAGACGTGTCTCTTCGCTCTACCAAAGAACATTCAGTCCTTCACCAACACAGCAGCTGGGAGGAGAGGGAACCTTGGATAAACTAGTAAATCTACTTGTCTTAGCATTGTGGGTTCTTGTCAAAAGTAACTCTAGAGCACATATCATTCTTCACGCTGCACCACATACCTGCGTGTTGCTTCCTAATTTCTGGAAAATCTCGTAGATCTGGTCTTTGAAGCCTCTGCTCAACATCTCGTCAGCCTCATCCAGCACGAACATCTTGATGTATTTTGAGGCTGGGAAGTAACAGAAAAGGCAAAATTATCATCACGCACCAAAACAATATACTTGACCCCAAAACATCCAAAAAACACATACATGCATGCAATATTTCACCTAAACCTGAAATAAATCCTTGATAGATTCCAAATAAGTCTTACATTATGTTAACTTGCTGTTCAACTAATCTTTATAGATGCTGTATTCAGAAAGTGAGGTTTCTGATCATGGCCCTGGAGCACAGGTGTTCTGGGACGGTCCAGGCCAACAGAACGTTGACTGGGGCCCACAGGACACTCAGTGACATCCAGAGTCAGTTGACACGCATGGATATCATCACTATACAGCCAATATTCCACATAATGAACACATCTACTATAACAAAAAGGGCATTTCAACCTCCCTCGCCTATAGAGCTTTTTCAGAGGCAGGTTAAGCCCTATATACACCGATTAGATGAATAGTAAATTACCAATCACATTGAGCGGCTTATTTGAGACCAGTCAATAACTAACATTATCGGCACATTTACTGACAACCTTGCATGCATGAGGTAAGCAAATCAAGTGGACTTACAGAGGAACTTGCGGTTGAGCATGTCGAAGACACGTCCGGGGGTTCCCACTACGATGTGTGGGGCCTCGGCCTGGAGCTTGGTCACCTCGTTACGGACGTTAGTCCCACCGATACAGGCGTGGCAGCCAGCACCCATGTAGTCCCCCAGGGCCAGGATCACCTTCTGGATCTGTTAGGAGTTATAGAGAAGACACACAATGTTACCGCCATGTTATCGCACCTTTATTTACCGCAGTCCATTTGGTAACCGGACGCCACAAGCCTCAACCTAATCCTCCGCCCGTGGAGACTGGCCAAGGGACAGTCACCGTCAACCAATGTAGGCTTTAAAAGTGTTGCATTTTGTTTATCATGTCGTCTGCTGTTAAGTCGTGAGTAGGGACGGTGAGGCCCTGTCACTGTGGAGAGCAGACGTGTCTCTTCGCTCTACCAAAGAACATTCAGTCCTTCACCAACACAGCAGCTGGGAGGAGACTCAGGGAACCGTGGATACATATTAATAAAACTACTTTTCTTAGCATCGTGCAAATAGGGACAGTCACCGTCTGTGCCAACAGCAGCACTCACCTGCTGAGCCAGCTCCCTGGTAGGGGCCAGGACCAGGGCCTGTGTGCCCTTGAGCTCCACATCAATCTGCTGCAGGATGGAGATGGCGAAGGTAGCGGTCTTCCCCGTCCCAGACTGGGCCTGAGCGATCACATCGTAACCTGGGGACAGAGGGGAGACACTATAACCGTCTGCCGTTTCTGCCTTTTCACTTACTACGGTGTTACTTGCTGAAAATAGCCGATCTACAAGCTTGACGCATTGCAGATGTGACACTGAGCTTTTATGGCATTTTTGGTACATTAAGTTATTTTTCAACATTTTGTTTTGTGTCCACTGCATGAACCAGCCATATCTCACCACGCAGAGCTGACTGGGATTAAAATGGACTTCTTTCATTCTTCCCCATGCCAGATTTAAGACTTAGTGACACTACAGGACACTGCCTTGCCCAGTGGCAGGGGTTAGATTTCATAATAAATCATCTCTAAAAGATACAATTGCTAAAATAATCCTAGCATTCATTCAATGCTAAAATAATCCAAAGCATTCATTCAATGCATGTCATCTCTTTATGGCAATCTGTCCAGAGCCTCTACGGGTTGCCAAACATAAGCAGTATCAACATGACCCGAGTGTTAACTTGTTCTTTAGCAAGAAATGAAATCCACTTACCCTTGATACAAGGGATAATGGCTCTCTGCTGGATGGCAGAGGGCTTCTCAAAACCATAGGCGTAGATTCCCCTGAGCAAATCCTCGCGCAGGGCCATCTCATCAAAACTGTCCACGATCTGGTTCCAGTTGCTCTGCGAGAGAGAAGGATGAACGAGGTAGAAAACACATTAGAACAAGTGTCAAGGGAAACGGTCGGTTGAAAACCCATTAGAAACAGGGACGGCATCTTTGGCATTGGTCATTCAAAAATAGTGGATATACAAGGCAGCTCAACTAATCTTTATAGATGCTGTATTCAGAAAGTGAGGTTTCTGATCATTGCCCTGGAGCACCGGTGTTCTGGGACGGTCCAGGCCAACAGAACGTTGACTGGGGCCCACAGGACACTCAGTGACATCCAGAGTCAGTTGACACGCATGGATATCATCACACACATCATACAGCCAATATTCAACATAATGAACATATCTTCTACTATAACAAAAGGGGTAATTCAGACAATGCCCCCTCGCCTATAGATCTTTTTCAGAGGCAGATTGAGCCACTCAAAACACATCACATTGAGCGGCTATTTGAGACAATGAGTCAATAACATTATCAGATTTACTGACACCTTGTGTCGCAAGCTTGTACATCTGCCATTTAAAAAAAATATGTGCGCAAACTACTGATTTAAAAGGCATTTTTCTTAATGGGTTCAACATAGGAAATGTCTACCCAGTATTACAGCTCAGGACTATGCAGTCAGGCTAAAAAAAGGAAAATGGTTTTAAAATATGGCAGGACATACCTCAATGATTCCATCTGGCTCCATGCCCTCGGGGCCATTGTCCCTGTCTCCTCTGTCTCTGAAATCACAAGAGATGGGGAGCCATTAACTCCTGGGGGTACATAATAGCTACAGGATCTCTCTCTCTGTGTGTTCCTTTGCAGCAACACACACTCACACGAAACCAACGCAATCTGGCATCACATTTCAATTTCCTGAAGTACATACATAACACAAGCTACTGTGGGGTTAGATTAGGCAACAAGCACCATGACTCACTCAGTTGGGTCAGAGTTGAAACTCCTTTTTAGCAGCACAATGAATGAAGAGAGGGACAAAGTGGGGTTAATAATGAACCTAATAACATCTTTAGACATCCATTGCGGGGGAAAAGAAATGCAATCAACAAGACAACGGATGGATCACGGCCTGGTTTCTTCTCTTTTTTTTAACACCAGTCCGCCATTTTTTATTCACAGTATTCAAGATGGTCGTTTTCACAAGGACTGAAAAATGCCGATGGGAGGCTAACAAGAGGGCGCGGTGTTTTATTACGCAAACATGTAAAAAAGACAAAGCAGACATATTTGACCTCAAGGAACATGAATATATAATGTTTTGTTTGTACGGAGGCCTTGGTTCTTTGTAAAGAAACACGGGTCACAAAGTAGCGTCGGGCCTTTAAACAAACCATCCGTCCTCTTTCAAAAGGAAACGTCAAGTCAGCGGAAACCATTCAACTTGACACCAAAATAACCCATTCATTCACACCATCAGCCATTCACACACCGACCATCAGCCATTCACATGCCATCGCTTCGCCAAAAAGACAAAAAAAAGCCAACAAACGCTCCGTTTCTAGCAACATCTTGCGGCCTAGTCTAAAGTGCTACGCCTGAATCTGTGACCCAATGAATTCCGCGACTACAGGAGGGCGATATTTTTTAAGATTAAGGTATATTCCGTTGAGAGAAAACAAATGCATAACAAAACGTAGCTGCCATACAGACATGAAAACACGCGTTACGTTTTAAAAACGCATCACACGCCAAACAAAAGCAGATTGACATTTAACACCATGTTATTCACACTCGCGCCAACAACAACGAACGCATTCCAACAGCATGCGACACCTAGCGGTCACACAATTCGATAGCTCACCGCTTTCGGTGTGTCCCCCCGGCATTGTCCTCCGCATTAGCTCGGGGAGCTAGCATTCACGTTCTCACGGCCATGTGCGACCGTAATTAGCGCAAAGCGGAGTTTAAACGCGTCCCGGACGGTCACAGCGGCAGCTATAACCGTCTAAACAGGTACGATCTGTCGAATTAAAACATTAAACCCGACGTTATGGGAGTTATTTAATCAGATATTAAAGGGACGGGAACGCTCGACCAGGAAGAGAAGGAAGGCCCCAAGCCATCATTCACGTGTTCTCCTCGCCGAGTCGCCGGGTGCCGGTTCATTATTAATTAAATTTATTTTACACGTACAGATCATCACGATCATGACACTCTACATGTCGGCATTAACACAAATAACACGCCTGAACCGATTAATTCACCTATATGCGTCGATCAATCATATAAAGATTCCGGGAAAAGAGTTTTTTTTTTTAGTTGTGAAAAAAATATTTAGACAATATATAGGACGCTACGGTCCAAGGGATAAATCCACGATAACACAAAAACACGGAGCGATCATTAATTGACTAAATGTCAGTCGGATGGTTTTATAGACGAGGCGGGGGCGACGATCGAGCCATCATCATCCATCCCGGGGCCGGCGTTATTACTACAGCCAAACCGTCACAAGAAAACACTAAAATACAAAACATTCCGGCGGCCAAAACATTCGTAAACAATCTCCTATCATCCCGGTTTTTGTTAGTAAAAAAATAAACCCCACAATAGGCTCAACAACGTCCCGGCAGGTTGGGATAAATCACAAAAACACGGTCTCTCACCTCTCTTCATAGTCGGCCGACATTATTACAAAGGAAGAAAACCTGGCAGGGTTTTATTATATATGTCTACGTGGTCCGCTGCGGACGCTTCCCATTGGGCCGCGACGCCGTCAGTCAGCCGTGAGCCCGCCCCTGAGCCCGCGTGATTGGATCCAGACCGCAAACAAGCTCGGCTGCTCCGTTTTCACCACGACGTGTTGCGTAGTTTGTGGTGCTCCGTGCAGCCCGTGGACGGACGGGGACCCGGTTTCGTTTGCTTTAACACAAATACACGTAATACAAACTTAAAGATAATTCATAAAAATATCAATAAACCTAATAAGACTTAATAACGAGTCTAGAATATGTTCAATGTGTATAGCCACAGATAGCCCCGCTCATCCGAGATGCCGTGGCTTGATAAAACGAACTCCCACTGGCAGATGGGGCGGGTCGTTCGTTTTTTTCGCTTCTTGACGTCTAATTGGTCAAAGCGGACAAAAAGGAGCGTTTGTTTGGCTGTTAAGTTGCCCGTGCTGTTGTCTGTTGGGCGGTTCTTTTCTTGGCTGTTTCGTCACCGATGGCGGTGATGTCACATCATCATGACGTTAATGACGGGATTCACTCATTAAAAGGCAGATGGATTGAGAAATAAATAAGGTTGATGTTATCTCATGAGTCACACTGGCGTCATCGTCTTAATTAACCACATTACCCCCCCCTGTTTTGGGAATGTCATGGCAATAACAATAATAGTAATAATGCTACATTATTTTTCAAATGTTCAAAAACAGCTGTTTTACAAGCTCGCAATGCAATGTGTTGTGAGCTTGTAGATCAGCTATTTTTAAGTGGGGCTTAAATGAGTAGTTCACCCCCAAAAATGCCAATAATATGATGACTCAAGTCTCTCAGTAAGGAAAATGTATTCAAACAGTAGGCAACATTATACATTCAAATGACAAATATAAAACAACTCTTTGGTTTTATATTTTCTCCCACTCCTTCCCAACCACCCACCATCCCTCCCCGCAAGTGGCATTTGTAGTTGACTCACAGCCCAATAAACACTGAAAGAACTGGATTAGATGTTGCAACACCACTTTACTGGGGGGAGAGAGAGATGGATTATCTTTTCTATATTTAACCTTCTTGTAAAGGGGGGGGGGGGTACTTGGATTTCGACATAAGGGAAAAGGGGTACTGAAGCCCAAAAAGTTTTTAAACCACTGACTTTAGGGGGTAGACATAAAGCCATTCTTCTTCTTTGTCTTATAGTGGTTTCTGCTTTTTGGCTTAATTATTGACCTCCCGGTCATCAAATTATTGACTCAGGAATGCGACAAAAACAAATTTAAGGCTTCATGGGGTGTGTAAGATAGAAAATATTATTTTTTTGGGGGTGAACTACTCCTTTATGTGGTACTGGTAACTGATTATGTCAGCTGAAAAATACGAAACACAAGTTATGAAACATTTTTTATGATACATTACTGAATTTCCTCATGCTCAACGACAATAAAACTGAAATCATTCTCTTTGGCTCCCCTCACAAAACAAATATCATCACCACCTCCCTTGGCCCACTGACCTGTAAACCACATGTCAAAAACTTGGGTGTAATCCTGGACTCTGACCTCAAATTTGACAAACAAATCAATGCCGTCGTTAAAGGTGCCTTCTTCCAACTTAGACAAATCAGTAAAATAAAAACCTTCTTATCAACCCCCGACTTGGAAAAAGTTATTCATGCCCTCATCTCCTCCCGCCTAGATTACTGCAACTCACTGTACGCAGGAGTTTCAAATACCTCCCTCTCTAGACTGCAGCTCGTCCAGAATGCGGCTGCAAGGCTCTTGACTGGCACCAGAAGGTGGGACCACATCACTCCCATTCTGGCGTCCCTCCACTGGCTCCCAGTCAAATATAGAGTCGAATTCAAAATTTTATTATTCGCCTATAAAGCCCACCAGGGGTTGGCACCGCCCTACTTATGCTTGATGCTTCCTCCCTCTGATAACATTAGGCCTCTTAGATCAGCGGATCAAGGGCTCCTCAAGGTCCCACACACCCGCCTGAGGTCAAAAGGTGACCGTGCGTTTTCGGCTGCTGCCCCAAAACTATGGAACAACCTACCGCCATCTATCAGGGCTGCACCCTCGTTGGACATATTTAAAAACAGATTAAAAACGCACCTGTTCTCTCAGGCCTTTTAAGTACTACCCCCTGCCATGGAGAAATTGTTGGGCACCTGTCTACGTGCTCCCACATGATCCTTTATGTTCCCTTAGCTACTTGCCTTTTTGCTATGCTTTTTGTATTATTGCTTTTTTGTATATATTGTTGATCCTCTTGTTTTTTTTTATTTTTATTTTTGCTCGCAGTTGTATGTGTATGTATTGATGATTTTTGTGTGTTTTTTAACCCTGATGTACAGCACTTTGGTCGGCCTTTGGTTGTTTTTAAATGTGCTTTATAAATAAAATTGACTTGACTTGACTTGACTTGAATAATATCATCAAATTGTGTAGCCTGAGGAAAGTGGTATCAACCCACACTACTCCATGTGTGGAAATGTTTGTCATGTCATAATAATCATTATGGAACCGAATCTGGCATTATTTGACTTGTGGGATAAGAAACCGAAATCTATCTTCCCATTTGTTTTTATTTGCTGTGCAAGTTTTAATTGTGAAAAAGCTACTTTGTTATTGTTCAATATGTTTTCGAATCACACTAAAACTTTTCAAAAAATGAAAAAACACTAAACTCAAATTGAAAACAAAAACTATAATAATCTTGAAAGGGAAAGCTTAGAATAAAACTACCCTCTACTGGCTGATGACAGGAATTGAGTGTTGGAGACATTAGTAAACAATGTTGCTCACTTATATTTCTCGTCCACCACTTGACACCATCATAACCCTTTGTGTCCTCATATTGTCATAAAAGAATAAGCTGTTGGAAAAAGTGAACCTGGAACAGAGAAAACTATTCCTCTGACTAAAGGCTCTTTTATAAAATGAGGCTTTAGGAGACGCAAGGAGAACACCAGACAATTACTGTATGGATTGGCTTCTTTGTCCAGCTATCATCAGGGTGATAGCAGAACTATCACTATTGTAACTCTGTTACAAGTAATAGTCCTGTATAAAAAATTGACTTGAGTAAAAGTAGCCTACTAAAGTATTGGCATCAAAATATACTTAGAGTGCCCAAAGTAAAAGTACTTGTTACGCAGAAAGTTTTCAAATGTATGAAATGTAAAAAACTAGCAGATCAACATTTTCACAACGCGTCGCATCGTGACACGTTGTAAACTTGTAGATCGGCAGAAGTGTGTATAGGCTGAAGTGGCTGATATATGTTTTATAATAATAATCTAAATTTACAAAAGGAACTAGTAACTAAAGTTTTCAAATAAGTGTAGTGAAGTAAAAGTACAATATTTGTCTCTTGAGATGTAGTGGAGTAGAAGTAAAAGTATTGACAATTTGAAATACTGCAGTAAAGTAAAAGTACCTCAGAATTGTACTTAAGTAAGGACAGTAGGCCTACTTGAGTAAATATACTTAGTGGAGCCAGACTGTCTAATCGGTGGTGGAAAGTATCCACCACTGATTACTTTAGACAGTCTGGCTCCATAATCCAGACCCCTACCGTTCCAATCACACCTCAGTTTCTGACTACCAGTCACTCAATTCAATTCAAATGTGCTTTATTGGCATAAGAAAACACACACTTGCATCGCCAAAGCAAGTGTCAAATGATAACAATACAAACTGAGACATGTATGTTCAATTAGAGGGAATAAAGATGTGTAAACAGAGCTATCGCAACTTGAAAAACTAGCTTACAAAACCACAAAAATGTTCATTTGCTGTTAAATATTTATATCCAATCCCTGAAGAAGACCAGCAGGTCGAAACATTGGTTGTCATTCCATATTTTGTATCGTGGCAATGGGTGTGCAGCCTTTTTTTTTATCACTTTTAGTCTTCTGCACCAAGGTCAGCACCTCAGCAATACTGGTGTCCGCCCTTCTCCTGTTTATTTGCCAGCACTGACAACACATATAGATCAGGGTAGCTTGGTATAATGCTTTTTTGAAACAAATAGCAGCAATTTATTTCAGGATTTTGCAATCACTTGGTATAAAACCTTTTGGGACACAAATAGCAGCAGTTTTTCCATAATGTGTTATTATATTATTATTATTATCATTTAATGTTCAACTCGCCTCAGTACAGATAGTGCAGGAATACACAATGATTAGTGGTCCTCTATATCCCATTGAACATCCTTCTCCTGTCACAACAGCTCACAAATCTTGTTGTTGTGTTTACACATTGTTGTACTTCATTTTTGAGTTTGAGGTTTTTTGTCATTGTTTAAAAGAATAAAAGTCTGCACAACAGCATTGCTCCTAAAAGTTTTTTAACTTTAAAACACAGAAAGTGGTACATCATCATCAGGCATAATCAGGTGAGATGAAGGCCATGATGTGTGGACGAAACATTGTACCACTTTTTGTGTTTTAAAGTTAAAAAATGCTGTTTTGCAGACTTTTATTCTTTTAAACTGTTATTCTGTGTCCAGCACCAGCGACGAACTGGATGTGTGCAACCCACTTCTGAACAGTTTTTTTTTGTCATTGGTCATGTTTTCATCCTCTCTTTGGGTATTGTAATTTGAAGGAAGCATGTGTCTCTGATGCCACTCCCCATGTTGACTCCCCTCTGCTAGATATACATACATGAATATCCTCTGTGAAGCCTCTCCAACTCTTCACCTGGGCTGAGCTTCAAGACAAAGGCGATGATGGGCTGGGAGGAGGGGTTGATGGGTCACTGATTTAAATTCAAAAGAGCATTTACATTTTAGCACCGCCTAAAAAAATGCAACCAAGACACGCTTCCATAACAAAGCCACAGAGCGAGATGCCCCATCAACCAACTGATTCTTGGACACTATTCACAAGCAGTTAGCAGACAGAAACCCCAACTCAACTGAACCAAATTAGAAGAAAACTAAAAGAAAACTACCTGACACATTGGGGAAAATGACCCAAAAACTGAGCAAATTGGAAAACGATTTGGTCTTATACAGTCAGAGAATACAGTGGTAGAATACCTGAGCACCGTGAGTGGTCCAAAACGATGGAAAGTCTTCACTATACGTACAGACACAGTCTCACAACCAGTGGTGGAAAAAGTACTAAAATGTCTTACTTAAGTAAAAGTATCAATACTGCAATGTAGAAACACTGTTACTGTTAAAAGTCTGGTAATCAAAATGTACTTGAGTAAAAGTACAAGAGCATTGGCATCAAAATATACTTGAAGTACCGAAAGTAAAAGTACTCATTATGCAGATTAAGTTATCATATGTCTAAAATGTACAAGAAAATCTTTTGAAAATAGCCAAAGTTTAAATAGGGCTGGAGTGGTTAATGTATGTTTTGTAATAATTATCAAAAATCTACAAAGTAACTATAGTAACTACGTTTTCAAATAGTTGTACTGGAGTAAAAAGTACAATATTTGCCTCTGAGATGTAGTGGAGTAGAAGATGTTGCAACACCACTTTCCTGGGAGAGAGAGAGGGAGAGAGATGGAACCGTCATAATTATTTTTCTAACATTTAACCTTCATATTCTTGTAAACTGAAAGCCTCCAATTAAATAAACATTTTCTTTATCTTCTTCTGCTTTTTGGCTTATTGACCTCCTTGACCTTGACAATCAAAAATGCATGCATCATACATAATGGATATTAAGTTACTGTATGAAGTTTCATGAAGTTGTGTTGTTATTGGATACAGTGTATTGAATCTGTGGACCGTCATTGTGGACAGAGTTATATAAATACACAATCACACTGCCTTATAGCGGGTGGAAACCTCATATGTCCAAAACTGATACTTTTCAGGATTCAAATTCAAAAGTAGCAAAAGCAGCAGATCTACAAGCTCAAAACGTGTCGCCTCGCGCAGCGTTTCGAGCTTGCAGATCTGCTACTTTTGATGCTTTTGTGTGACGCTGTAGTATGATCAAGTAGGGCGTTAATATACAAAAAAAACGCAAAAAGTTAAAACATGGAGATAAGAGGTTTCTGCCCGACAGCAACGATAGGTCAAATGTGGGTATATGTAGGCCTACTCTAAGGGTGCGTGGAGGTATGTAAGAGAAAGTGGAAAATAGAAATGAACAGACTTTGTGTGTGAGTGACGCTGCTCATCTTTATGTGTTAAACCAAATTCAGTTAAAAATGTACTAGCACAACTGTTATTGAATGGATAGCAATACTTTTGATTGATTGATATCTTTATTGATCGTGAAATAAAACATTATGTCACATGTAACATACATCTGACCCACCATAATCAAAAGGATAATGCAAAAAATCTTGTTTCCACTTTCCTTGTGTCCTTATACTTATTTGTCGTTATGTTTACTGAAATGTTATTACTACAGTTTAAACAAAATTTGGTCAGGAGGCACTAATTGCAACACTCCATTTCTTATTAATTCCCAGTATTCCCATTTTGCTTAAAAAACTGGCTACAACATTTTGTTGTTGCCAGGTAGGCTAAAGGGGAGGGGGGGGGGTGCTTGGATTTCGACATCAGGGAAAAGGGGTACTGAAGACAAAAAAGTTTTTAAACCACTGACTTTAGGGATAGACATTAAGCCATTCTTCTTCAAATGAGTCTTCCAGGTCATTCTGTCATTGATTCATGGCCCATTTCATGGACTTCATTTGGGCCTCATCAGAACTGTCTTACTGTATTTTTTAATAGCCTGTTGTCATTAAGAAGTTTAGCTTTTATTAACCACTGACATCTACTATTTTGCACAGGTCTAACTCTATAGGGGGAAAGAAATCTCAAATAGCCTAGGCCTATAATACACGTCGCATGGTGGTGTTGCAGCACAAAAATAGCCAATCTACAATCTCAAAGGCAAAGCGCATTGCATCGTGAGCTTGTATATTGCCTATATAATTTAGTTTCGTCATTTGACTGTGTCACACTTCCACACTTACCTATGCTCATTGAGAGAACGCTGGAACACTTCCACTGTTTATTGTTCATTGTTTATTAAGGCTCCCCATTAGTCTACAGCTTAGTGGAGACTATTCTGCCTGGGGTCCAGGCAAAGAACATCACAATACGAATCATAAAATACAGTACAGCATGATCAATGTGAGTGAACAAAAACACAAACTTAGAGAACACAATTTACATTCAAAGTAAAGTAAGAATTAAAAAACAAAACAGGTTTGTCTGTCCAATAATACCAATAATAATAACAACCTAATCTAATTTCCTTTCTGATTATCGCTTCCTTAAGTTTCTTTTTTAAACCAAATGCATTTCTAGTCAGTCAAATGTGGGGGGAGCACATCCCAGTATGCTATGGCTCAGTACATTACTGTTTTCTTGTGTGCATTGGTTCTGGGCAGAGGTAAAGTAAAGTGAACGCTTAGTGCCTGTCTAGTATTATAACCTGTCTTACCCATGCTCATTGAAAGATGGAGAGATGACCCTATGACCCCATGCACAAGTCAGAGTGAAAGTCATAATCATCCCAAAAAAATAACATACAGTACAGTCCTAAGTAAATGTACTTAGTACTCAGATGTTTTACTTAAGTAAAAGTGTCAATGCCTTAATGCAAAAAATAAACAGTTCAGTATTCTAAATTTACTTGAGTACAGGTATAAAAGTATTGGCATGAAAATATACTTAACCCACTGATACCTGGAACGCATCTGTGTCACTTTAGATTTCATTGGCTATTCAAAAATAGCAGATATACAAGCTCATAGCGCGGCACCGAGTGCCGCGCTATGAGCTTGTAGATCTGCTATTTTTGAAAAATCGTAAAAACATTTTTTTTTTTTTTTTTTTTCAAAAAACTGTTAGGATTTAGAAAACATTTTAAGAATCGGACTCAGGCCTTAATGGGTTAAAGAACCAAGTAGTCATTATGCAGAAATGTCCCATTTCCAGATGTAGATCATCTATTTTCAAATAGCCAGAGTATATAGAGCTGAAGTGGTTAATTTAGTTTTGTAATAAAAATCTGAATCTGCAAAGTAACTAGGAACTAAAGCTGTAAAATAATTGTAGTGGAGTAAAAAGTACTATATTTGCCTCTGAGATGTAGTGGACAAGAAATAAAAGTATTGAAAATTGGAAATACTTCAGTAAAGTAAAAATACCTCATAATTGTACAGTACTTGGGTACATGTACTTAGCTACTTTACACCACAATTGATGCCTCAGGCTGCCACCCGAGTGGCTGTTTTCATTCTTTTGTGTTACCGTAAGTGTGTACTTTAGTCTTTTGTGTGAGGTATCTGCCCCGTCGCCACACCCACCTACCCCCACTTTGCATAAAGTATTCAGCTACTACATCAGTACATCCCATACTCAGTATAAATAACACTCAGACAGCAGTAAGTCAACACATAGCTAGCTAACCATCATCATGAGTAAGCCGCTTAAGAAGAAGATGAAACTTACAGGCAGCAGTGGTCAGGGCTCTGAGGGCCGGATGCCCGATAGGCCCGTTCTGAGATCCAGCTCTGGCGGCGCTGCATCCACTGACCTCCAGGCCAAAGAAGCCAAGAAGAAATGCAGTTCTTTCCAGACGGAATGGCTGTCGCAGTTTGTGCAAACGGTGGACAAACAATCGGAGAAACTGGGAGATATTTTTTCTTTTTCAAGCGAGAAAGGACTGATCTGCAAAACGTGCCGCGAAGCCAAAGTTCCGGGTGACTTTTCGGAGGGCAAAATGTGGAGAGAGTGGAGGGTGGACTACCTCAGACGTCATGTCAAGCAGAAAAGCCATGTGAAAGCTGTTGGAGTTCTACGAAGACGCATGCAGGGATTTGGAATCGGCGCATTACAGCAGGAGAGTGCAGAGGAGCAACATCAGAGCGATGAACTGCCACACCAGGACAAATCTGACGCCCAGCAAGTGAAAGTTGTCATTGACAACATTCTACTCGCCATCAAAATGGACTCATCACTGCTGAACGTTCAACGAATCCACGACCATATGGCAAAGTATGTGAGTCTACCAGAAAAATGGCGAGGCGAAAATGAATTGGAATTTGTGGACTCAATCAGTGAAATTGTACGGTGCGAGACAATGTGCAATATTCGAAAAGCCCCGTGGCATACCCTGATAGTAAGCGTGGACGAGAGAACAGACCTGCTAATGTTGTATACAAAATACCGGGAGGAAAACAAAGTCAGCTACAAAACGGAGTTTGCTGACCTCATTCAGTTAACAGCACGCAGTGGTCAGGATATTGCGACGGCCATCCCTTTATTTTACTCCAGACACGAGCTAGACATGCAGAGAATGGTGATGCTGACCTCTGATGATGCCTTAGTGCTAGGAGAGCACGACGGAGCTGCAGCGTTATTAAAGCGGCAAATACCGCATCTCACAGTGCAACACTGCATGATCCACGGGAAGGACAAGCGCCTCGACGCTGCTTGGGAAGACGTGCCGTTGATGCGAGAAGTGGACGCTCTTCTTAAAGCTTTAACAGTTGTCACCAAGTCAGCGTTAGAGGACACGTTCGAGATGAACCTAGAAGAGGTTCTGGGCAGACTGTCATCCAGGCCTTTGAGTGACTTTGAACCACAGTGGCTGGCCTGCTACCGAGCTATGCTCGCTGTTCAGAAAAACTGGAGGATTGAAGGATACTGCAGTGAGGTATACAGCGATACTGGAGATCCGGTGGCAAAATACTGCGTCAAAAAGCTGAGCGAGTACAAGGTTGCGTTCCAAGCTCTCCTAAAAGTGTTGGATGAGGTGGTGGGACTCGACGATTGTCTTAAAAAAGGCGACCTGACTGTGATGCAAGTGCACCGCGTGGCAAGAGCAAAGGTCGCGACAATGCGGAAGGACAAGGAAGACGAGGAGGTTGAGTGGAGTGACGATGAGGCGACAGATGAGGATATTGACCTGTTCACTCGTATGGTGTGTGATCTGCTGGACGCTCATTTTCCAGCGGACGGTTTATTAAGCGAGTGGTCTGCGTTTGACATTGCGGCGCTGAGACCTGCGAACCTCAGTTCTGACTTTGGCTCCACAGACGTCGCTATGCTGGCAAAGAAGTACGAGGCCATTCTCCGCCCACAGTCTATGGATGCCATCAAGCGGGAATATGCTGACTTCAAGCGCATAGTGAAACTGAAACTTAAACGAGCGCCTCATTGGGGCTCATTCTCAGACCTGCTGGATGCTACACTCAGTTGCGCCGAGCTGAGAGAGGTCTCACAGCTCATGGACATTTGTGGTACATTTGAAGCATCCATTGCAGAATGTGACAGAGGATTTAATTTGATGAATGAGATCAAAAAAGCATCTGGACCATTTATCGAAGTGCAAGATTTGGAGCACTTGATACGCATCAAGTCAAAGCAAGAAGCACATGGGGCCATCGACCTGGACAAAGTGTACAACCTCTGGAGATGTGAGAAGGACTCATATCTCCAGGCAAAGGACTCATATCTCCAGACCAGAGGAGCAGATGAGGACTTTTAACATCTGCAAGTACTACAGTACATGTAGTGTATTGTAGCTCAATGGACAATGTTTTTATTTTTAATTTTTTTAATCTCTTTGAGCCCATTGGATATAACCTATACTGAGCCTTCGACTCATCCGATTGGACAGAGGGAGAAAATCAGCTCCTGCCTCCAGCAGTTTTCTGCTTCCAATGGACAAGTCGTGTAGAGCAGATAAACGCAAGGTCTGCGCGACAAGCGGAAAAATCCACTCTTGCGTGAATCCACGCATTTACATTGACAATGCATTGGCAGATTCAGCCCCAGAGGTAAAATAAAAGTGCGGTGGGAGCGCGCCCTTACAGTATAAAGCAACTATTAGGCCCCTAAACTGGTGCAAATATCATTCATATCATATACTCTCTAACTTAGTGTGATGCATGCTTCTGTTCATTATAAGTTCAGTTCTCAGTTGTTGATCAAATCTGTGACAATGTCAAGTATGTCAATGTATTGTTGGCATAAACGTGTGTGAATACCATGTGTCAAAATGTGTTCATCTATAATACCAATAAATACACGCAAAAACAACATTTGTTTCTTTTTCATTGTAACTGGCCTAGATATATAGTACAATTTATAAAATGTAATCTTGCTGCAAATTGCAATTACTTCTGTTTCACTACAGACAAGTGCAGAACAACATTTCATATCCAGGAATTCACAAAGGTGCCATCATTGACTATCCCTCTAACAATTTCATACACAGTGGTGGAAAAAGTACTCGGTACTCGGTTAGGGCACGGCCACACCGCACTTTTATTTTACCTATGGGGCCGAATCTGCCAATGCTTTGTCAATGCAAATGCGTGTATTCGCAAGAAAGATGCGCAAGACCATGAATATGAATAGTATTGGCAGATTCCGCCCCAGAGGTAAAATAAAAGTGCGGTGTGACCGTGCCCTTACAAGTAAAAGTCCAGAATTCAAAATGTACTTGAGTAAAAGTACAAAAGTATTACTCATTATGCAGAAATCTTCCATTTCATGTTTTCAAAAAATCTTTTGAAAATAGCTGAAGTCTATATAGGGCTGAAGTGGTTAATGTAAGTTTTGTAATATTATTCAAAATCTACAAAGTAACTAAAGTCGTCAAATAATTGTAGTGGATTAAAAGTACAATATTTGCCTCTGAAAGTATTGAAAATTGGAAATACTCCAGTAAAGTAAAAATCCCTCAAAAGTGTACTTAAGTACAGAACTTGAGTAAATGTACTTCGTTACTTTACACCACTGTTCCAGCCTATATACAGGTTGTGTTAGTGGCTGTGGTATGTTGACAGGGTACAATTCTGAGTGTTGGCAGGTATGAGAGAGTAAAATGGAACCAAATGAACCCTTATGGGTCCGTTACCTCTGAACGACTACAAATGGAACATGGGGGAAAAAGGAGGGGGCTAATTACAGACCACTGGGGGACCCCAGTCAACAAAGAATATAGGGTTTAAGTGGTTAAGTAACTGATATCAACTGAAAAATATGAAACAAATTATCATATATATATCAATTATTATATTAACATTTTCTGTATGAGAAATGACTGTATATCATCAGGCATTACATTTTGTATAGTCAACACACACTCATGTTTGTCATGTCATAATCATTCTGAAATTCAGATCTAACAAACATCTTGTCATAATGCAGACTGTATTGTAAACTTAAAAAAGCTATCTGGAAACTCTTTGAAGATTTCCTCCAGCAGTTACAGCAAAGATTTCCACTAATATTGCACAGTGGTGGAAGAAGTACTCACATTTTATCAATACTACAATGTAGAAATACTCTGTTAGGGCGCGCTCCCACCGCACTTTTATTTTACCTCTGGGGCAGAATCTGCAAATGCTTTGTCAATGCAAAGGCGTGGATTCCTGGTCTTGCGGATTTTTTCCAAGAATCCACGCATTTGCATTGACAAATGCGTGGATTCTTGCATTGGCAGATTCCGCCCCAGAGGTAAAAGAAAAGTGCGGTGGGAACGCGCCCTTGCAAGTGAAAGTCTGGTATTCAGAATTTACTCAAGTAAAAGCACAAAAGTATTGGCATCAAAATATACTTAAAGTACCAAAAGTAAAAGTACTCATTAGGCAGAATGTCCCATTTCAGGTTTGAAAATGTTTCAAAAATAGCAGATCTCACAACGCGTCACGATATGACGTGTTGTGAGCTTGTAGATCGGCTATTTTCACATAGTTGAAATATATAATTGGGGCTTAAGTGTTTAATGTATGTTTAGTAATAAAAATCCAAGTCTAAAAAGTAACTAGTTACTTAAGTTTTCAAATAATCATAGTGGAGTATAAGTAAAAGTATTGAAAATATTAAATTACCTCAAAATTGTACTTAAGTACAGTACTTGGGTAATGTACTAAGTTACTTTCCACCAATGAAAGCAACGCATAAAAAAAAACAGACTGCTTTGTCAAGTCTTTGTCATGTACATGTTTATTCTTAGCAACCATAATGCATTTTTAGAAGATATAAAACAGTCAATTATGCTCCATCAACTCCTGCTTGGAAAACGAAACAAAAACAAAGAAACAGCTATCAACAAAGATGCGTTTAGTTACAAAATAAAAAGGAGATTAAAACACCACTGTGAACATATTACTGTAACTGTACTAGTTGTCATGGTCCTGACCAAAATATGACTTCATAAGAAATAGCAACTGGAGGAAACTTTTTTTTTTAATATCCAAAAATATTAAAAGAAATTTGCCTTCCTCCTTTTAACATCTTTTCTTTTTTCTTCCAACGATAAGCATAGCAACACATTTACTAACAGAGGAAAACAAATAAAGTGTGAAAGATGAACGCAACGACAAAGACCAAGTAGACCAGTTGCTTTTTTTTTTTGTCGTTATGGCATGGAACTTGAAGGCCATATAGTTGGGCCAATGTTTGTTTTATAGACTACAAAGAACCTTGGTTAAGATGTGTAAAAATGTCTCCATGTCTCAGAATAACTTCCTCCGTGTGAGAAGAAGCCTCATTTTAACGGTCAAAATGGGTTAAAAATTTTAAGGTTAACGTTGCCAAAGCTAACAGATTGTCAAGGGGAAAACTGTGGTGTCAAGTTGAAAATCTGCCATTATTGGCGAGTGATGAAGTATAAATTCCCGGTGAATCTCTCTGTCCAAGTGATGTCTCGTTATTTACTGAATCCGGTTGCAATACACTGTTATCACCAAAGGTTATCAAATCATAAGCGTTACGTATAAGAGTTGGCCTGCATTTTCGCTCAGGAATGTATGTTATTTCCTTCCATGTATTACATGATGCTCCCCGTTGAAACAGTGTTTTTATTACTTTATACCGATTACAAGAACAACAAGGTGATGTGGGACATAGCCATGTTCTGTCAGCAGCACTACAGTATCCATAATTACAGTAAAACAGCATCCCCTCCAGGGGTATTATTAGCTACAAAATGATACCTACACAAACTGAAGAGTTTTAAGCCCAAGTTCTAAGTTGTATACAGGAATAAAAACATAACAAGTATTTGTCGTTTAGTCTTTGCATGTACATCCAAAAACAAAAAGTAGTGGTCACTTTTATCATCTAGCCTCTTCTGTGTCATACAAGCCACACTTGTCATTAACCCAACAACCTAAATGTATTGTTTTTTTACTTCTTATCTTTAAACAGAAGCTTGACACAGCCCAAACTCCTACTGCCCCCCAACAAAAACGGCAAAACAAATGCAAAGGTGTAAATCTACCGATATCGTAACTTAAATACACAGCTGTTATTAAAACCAACAGACCTAAACTTGCAGGGGATTCAAAGTCACCAGCTTTCAGAACTTTTTTTTTTAAATAGGAGGGCAAAACTCCATTCGTGTCGATTAAACGTTACCCAAAAGGCTCGCATAAACACAGACACCTGCCTACCAAAACAAGTCTACGCCGTTTTTCTGCACAGTAAAATCCTCAGTGTTAATTTATCTCAACTGTAACCAAATATGGGTCCATTTGTACCCTCTCAGAGTTAAATTAACACCCAGGAGAATGTACAGTTTACAGTGAAAGGTCTCCAACCTTCTTTTTAAGTTGGACAAACACCTACACACTTAAACCACACATTGTCTTGTAGTCGTGGTGCGGTTTTTGTTTTGGGGAGGCACTGAGACGTGAGAGATTTGGTTTGAGAGGGGTTTGGTTGATCATGTGACTGTCACCAACTGAGAGAGGGAGAAAGAGAGATAAGAGAAAAGTAGAGAGTGGAGAAAGGGTGGCGGATCTTTTCAGAAAGAGGCAGGGTGTATGGAATGAAAAGAAACGAGAGACAAAAGAAAAGAGTTGATTGATAGACAGATGTCGTGAAAAACAAAAACGGAAACGTTACGTAAAGAGGGCATGAGGAGAAAAAAAGGGAAAAATGCAATGACAGCTGAGGAGAGCAGACTTGTTTGACTGAGACAGAAAAAAGGATGAAATGTCAAAGCGAATAATTTAGGGAGAGGTCCAAATTTCTGTATGCCAGTGTCCAGGGAGTTTTTTTTTAAGTGGTGATGATGATTGACTCAAAAACCACATCCACAGTGAAGAAAAGAGGACACCACAGGGCTTTATGGAGGTGACGTCGGTGAGAGTTCGTCACCATCTACAGGCGCCAGAGTGAATCACACCTCAGTTGACAACAGAACCACAACCACTTGTTGCCGTGTAACCAGAAAAAGAAACATTTTTTAATTCTCATTTTCAACAAAAACACATGTCATTCACCAAGATCCTCATTAACATAAACTTAACTGCAGTGAGTTCAGTTCACTGTTGGCTCAATATATTCTACATACAACATATCGTTGTTGTCGGGCAGAAACCTCTTATCTCCATATTGTAACTTTTTGTGCGTTTTTACGTAAATGAACGCCCTACTTGATCTCACACAAAAAGTATTAAAAGTAGCAGATCTGCAATCTCGAAACACGACTTGTAGATCTGCTACTTTTGCCATTTTTGAATTTAGATCCTGAAAAGTAACCGTTTTGGACATATGAGTTTTCCAGCCGACAGAGACAATACGCTGGAACCAAAGGAACTGTCAGGGTCTGGAGTTTCAAGACCCATTACTTTATAAAGAAAAAAAGACTGAACCATAAACATGTCAATAAACAACAGAACAGAAGAATAAACTGTCACAAAAAAAGGGAGAAAAAAAAACGAGAGAGAAGCAGCGAAAGAGGGAGGCAAAATACAAACCAAAAAGGCGAAGAAGAAGACGATCGTTATTTAATCCCCCGCCAAGGGATGTTAAGTAGTACTAAGAACAAAATGTCTCTGGATGATGATGTCATCAGGGGGAGGGGAGGGAGGGTGGGGGCTTTTGGGGGGGGCTGTTCCTTTTTTCTTTTCTTTTTTTAAAGTTCCTCTTTCCTTTTCAGACGATTTGATTTGCTCCCTTGCGTCCTTCAACTGTTATATCCGTGTGTCCTTCCTTCTTTGCTCCCTTCCTTCCTTACGTCCTTCCGTTCTTCTAAAGGCTGACGAAGATGATGAAGAAGGCTTCCCCCCGAGAGGGGAGGGGCGGGGTGGGAGGGGGCTTGGGGGGGTGAAGTTGCTCTTATAAGCGCCGACTAGGGGTCAGCCATCGCCCCCTTTCCTCCCGCCCACCCCCACCCAAAAATCCTTGGTAGGTAGGGGGGGCTACACACATACAAACACACGCACACACACACACACACACCTCTCTCTCTCTCCCCCCTCTGGTCAGCGTCTGATGGGGGCAACTCCACCTTGCGCCCCTCCACAACCACACCCTCTTCCCGCCCCCCAGCGGCTCCTCTCCATGAGGAGGAGCAGAGCTTAGCTTGGCTGTGCGTGAGGTCACAGGATGAGCTTGCAGTGACACAGTTCTTTGTACATTTGTCTCCTCAGCTTGGGCATGTCCAGCTGGCCGAAGCTGAACGGCTGCCCCAGTGCCAGACACTTGCAGTACTGGAAGGGAAAATGGAAAAGAAAACATTTCACATTACAGACACCATTACTGACCATCCCTCTTAAATGAGTAGTTCACCCCAAAAATTACATTTTTAGGGATGCACCGATATATCTGACAAATATTGGTATCGGGCGATATTTGCGGTTATCGGTCAATATTGGTATCAACAAAAAAAAGTTTTTACTCTAAGGTGTATATGAAATGTTATAATCATGTCATATTCAAGGGCTTTTTTTAAACTAACTCCAGTCACTTTCAGTTCAGCACAGCTGAGGGGTGTGTGTGTCACTGTCCAGCTGACGCTCGTTGACACTCATTAATGTTACTTGCATCAAGGCAATTATGTTGTGTTTCTGCAGATTCTGAACAGTTATTTCTTACAATGAAGATTTGTTTCTTTCCCTGGCACAAATGGGGGGAATAATAACACCCAAAACGAAATAAACAAATATCCGTTTCAGTATCGGCTTAATTGTTATTTTAAACATCGGTCTCGGCCAAGAATGTCCATATGGGTGCATTCCTACGTATTTTCTATCAATTACACGAAGATTCATCGAGATTTTTTTTGTTTTGGTTGCATTCCTAAGCCAATATATTGTCTCCGGTAGGGGACTCAAGGAGTCTCTTACCGAGTCCCTTATTGACTGATGACCCGGTCATCAAATTATTGGCTCAGGAATGTGACAAAAACTAAAGAATCTCCATGAATTCAATGCTTCATGGGGTGTCTCGTTGATTCTTTAACAAAAAGCCCTCAAAATTGGATAGAACACTAAGCCAAATACTTGACCCAGTCTTGCAACTACTTAGCTTAAAGCCCCATTTATACCTTGTCGTTTGCCATATAATAGCTGACGGATGTGACGCATTGTGTGGTTATAGATTGGGAATGGCTATTTTCTGCTATTATTTTTCATTTTTTGCAGACTGGCATGTGTGATATGCTACTGCAGGACATGGTGTAGTTAAATATTACTGGGAACAGTACAGACAAATGCAGATGAATATTTTGTATGCAGGAATTTGAATTATACACACTACTACCATTGACTGTCCCTCTAACAAACTGCTCATACCAATTCCAGCTCATATACAGGGATTGACACAGTTTTGAGTGACTGTGGAATAGGTTGTCTTAAAGTTGAACATAGAAAGACATACATTTTTGATAAACTAGGAAGATTATCATTATGAATCCATTTCTGAACCAAATTAACTGTTCTAAAAATAAGATCTAATTTCTATTGTATTTCTGTTGGTAAACTTCATAAATCCCATGGGGTTTTCAAAATCTCACCTGCACAACCTACTATTATGCTGTTGTTACAAATGTGTTGTTTTTAAATGTACAAATAAACAAGAAAAAAAAGAAGAAAAATAAATAAGATGCGAGACACTCACCTGTAGGACAAAGGCCCCGCAGTCACTGTCATTGTTCTGACGACCCACATTCTGGAAGGAACACACACACACACACACACACATTAGATATACACATTACAGACATGAAATGCAATAGGGGTAAAATGTTCAAATGGCAATCAATACACTATATAACCGTGTTGTGAGATTGAAATAATGTAAAAGGTTTTGTGTGTGTGTGTGATACCATTTTAAAAAAGCCTTTCCATCCGGTCAGAAAGTCTCTCTGGTCTTTCTTGATGGCCTCTGCTTGCAGATACTTGCGTATGTGCTGAAAAGGAGACGACAAACAAACTTAAATGAACAAATAAAGTACATACTTGCTTGATGGCTTCTATCTCGATATGCTGAGGCCACATAGTTGGAAGAATGAGCTCATTTTATACTAGGGGTTGGGGCAGTGTTCTGACTTCATGTAAAAAAACAAATGTGTATTTTAAGTTGGGTTTTCTTACAAGTTAAATATCGTTCAAAACATTAGTGGTCTAAGACAGTGGTTCTGAACCTTTTTAGGCCGCGACGCCCCAAAATAACCATATTTGAACTGGGGACCCCCCACCCTGACAAGCACTTGGAATTGTAGGAGTTGAGGCATTACATTTAGTTTGAGTCGTTTCCACAGATAAATATTGTGGTACACTGGTCTAGGACCCACTAATATCGGTATCGGACCCCAAAATGTTGCATGTGAATCCTCTCCAGCCCTAACGCAGGTGACAGGCTGGGGGGGGGGGGGGGTTTGATGGGTCGTTGGTTGTGGGGGGAGGTGTTGTTAGTGATAGATTAGAGGGGGGAGGTTCCCACCGACCCAAAAGCAACCTTTTTTCATGGTAAACGATGACATTAACTCATGAAAAGCGTATCCGTTTATCCTCAGTTTCATTGAAAATGTTTAGAGATGTTTAAAGAAAAGGATATTTGTGGAACAAACATTTTTGTTAATTGAAAGTGTTTTATATACACTATATAATACCCAAAACGATCTGTTTACTTATAGTTTTATTTATTTTAAATGAAATTCCATTTCCTCAACATCTGAGAAAGGGGAAAAGAAGTCTGTAGAGCCGTCTTTGCGGTCGCTCACCTTTGGACAGCGGCGGTTGAGCGTGCGCTGGGAGTCGAAGTAGGTGATGGCTTGGCGGGGGATGTCCACACTGACCAGAGACCAGTGCACCTCCAGGTGGATGGGGATCAACAACAAGTCCTTCTGGAAGATGTCCACCTGGGAGGGAGGGGGGGAGGAAGGGAGGGAGGGGACAGAAAGAGGAACAAATACACATTTGAAATATCGTTGCCGTCGGGCAGAAACCTCTTTATTTATTTATTTTCATAAATGAATGCCCTACTTGATCATACTACAGCGTCTCATAAAAAGCATCAAAAGCACCAGATCTACAAGCTCGAAACACGGCGCGAATGTAACTAAAAAGAAAAGGTCAGCTTGGACCGCTGGCGTAGCGGTCGGGGCACCTAGGCTCAATGTAGCCTGACAGCGCGTCGCGGGTTTGACTCCCGATCCTGACAGCCTTTGCTGAGTGTCACTGCCTGTCAGCCTATTGTCCTATCAATAAAGGCATAAAAGCCCCAAAAATAAATCAATCTTAAAAAGAAAAGGTCTTAAGATGGCTTAAACATTACTGATACTACATTATCAAAAGTAGCTAGAGAGGGAAAGCTTAGAATAAAACTCCTCTCTACCGATTAAAAACAAACTTAGAGAATGAATGTATGAATGTTCACTTACATTTTTCGTCCACCGTTTGACTCCTTCATAACCCTTTGTCCTCAGCTTGTCATAAAAGAAGCTGTTGAAAAAGTGAACCTGGAAGACAGAAAAAGGAACACCATTTCTCTGACTAAAGTCTCATTTATAATATCAGGCTTTAGAAAGAGGGGAGGAGAAATCTACATGTAATCTGGATTTATACAATCATATTATACAAAATAAGTAACTATAATAAACCCAGATTACACGGTAGCCTGTGCTTAACTGATTTGCACAATACTGATGCACATTTAATGTGTTTAGGACTTCCATTCGGACTTGTAAGCAACATGATATTGCATGCAATTCAATGGGCTTTATTGGCATGAGAAAACATACGTTTACATTGCCAAAGCAGAAAGCACAATACAACAATACAGCAATACAATCAAAACAAAAAATATGTACATTTGACATGTACTATGCTGAATGCACTACATGTGATTTAGGACCTCTTTAAATGACAAGATACTGATTTAAACATGCTGCCTTCTCAGGCTTTTAGTTTTCCTTTCTTTGCTTCCAATTCTTTCCTTTTGCTCCTTGAGCTGCAAACATGAAAGCCTGCATAAACAAGAGTTTAACCTCACTGTTACCTATAATTGCATTTGACAATAAAATTGATCGATTGATTGCTACAAAAAATAAGTAACTATAATCAGCCCAGATTACATTTGGGGAAATGTGTAATTACATAATATAGTTACACTGTCAAGGAAGCTTGATTTCCGGTACATGTTTTTAAAATAGGCCGCCACCCCAGAGTGCTCAGCAAGACAGTCTGGGTCTCCTTTCTGACCCCCACCCCCCTGCCCCATTCTGCTAGATACATAAACATATCCTCTGTGTGAAGCCTCTACAGCTCTTCACCTGGGCCAAGGTGAAAGACGGGATGGGTTCACCAGGGGAGGTGTTGATGGGTCGTTGAATTCAAAAGAGAGCATGTAAATTTTAGGACCACCTAAAAGAATGCGACCCAGAGACGCTCCATAACAAAGCAGTCACCCACAGAGACACGAGTGAGATGGCCCATCAACTAACTGACATTGTTGCCAAGTCTGCTTATTATAAGCGACTTAGGGCTTGTTTATCTGTAAAGTTGCTTGTAAATATTCATAGTTGCGGGTTGCGTTTGGGCTCATTTCAAGGACCCCTATATTAACACATTAACTGCCAAGACCGTAGTCCTACGGGCCGTTAAATCCAACTGTTAAGCGCCGAGACCGTAGCCCTACGGGCTGCGGTCTTTTCGCGCATGCGCGGTCCGGGTGCACTTTCGGATTTTTTTTGATCCACTTCCGTTTCCGGTTTGATGACAGGAAATAGAATTATTTGGGATCCGGTTTTCACGATCACGCCCGCCCTCGTTCTACAGACGAAACTGAAACTCAATTCTCTTCCTGTAGTTTTTTCTCCTCGCATTTCACTGTTTAACGTAATCCGCTCTAACTCAAACATGGATGCCCCGTTTGACACGTGGTTTTCACTGGGAGATACAGGGAGATCGCGCGGATGTAAACAGACTGTGTAGCGCTCAATCTTAAGGATTTTAACAAGATCTATGGCGACATGAAAAAAACAAAAAAACAACAAAAACACCTTGGCACTGGTGAGTACATTATGAGATTAGCCCTTGGCAGTGGATGTGTTAATATATATTTGTCCGCAAACATCTGAACACATTTTTTCGCCAGGGACCCCCATACAAGATTTGTGTAGTTAAAATGTTTGCAAATAGAAGATCTACAAGCTCACAACACCTCGCACAGTGAATAGGTACTTGTATGGGAGTCCCTGGCAAATAGCAGATGTTGCATGATGATAATAGTCGCTTCTTTTGGGCTTGTTTTCATAGAGCTCGCAAAATCTGGCAACACTGCCCATCAACCAACTGATTCTTGGACACAATTTACAACACAGTCACCAGACACAAAACTCTACTGGACTAAACCAACTGATAAGAAAATTCTAATAAAACCAGAGCAAATCGGAACGCTATGTATCCCTAAACAGAGAATACAGTGGCAGAATATCTGATGGTGATAGAAAATTATGGAAATCCTAGACTATGTACAGGAGGGGTAACCAACTGAAGTTGTATACACTGTTGAATGTTACCACCGCTGTTATTGTATACAAAGCACAGGGAAATGGTCGTCATTGCTGATATGCAGCTAAATGGCTATGCTTTAATGCACATTTATACACTGTATACACTTTTCCCTCTGCCCTTATTATGCCCGTTATGCTGATGTGGATACTGCTGAGGGCTTCTTGTTTTATTTTATCTTATTCTTTATTTTTACTATTGTATATAAGTGTTGTTGTAGCACAGTAATTTGTGGACATCACAAAATTGCATTTCTTTTCTTGTACCCTTATGAGTAGAGACAAATAAACCTTCTTGATTTCTGAATGTCTTGAAGCCGTCACTGTGGATCACACTACACAAACAGATTTGTCTGTTGTGGATGGAACCTTGACTGATCAGCACAGGGTGGCAGCCAGGCTAATACACAAGTCTTTTTCACCAAAATGCCACAGACAAGCACAAGGCCATCCGCTGGCAGCTTCTTTGATTCTTTTGTTTGACTTGGGGGGGTACAGCTATTTCACTCCACCCCCTCTTTTGCATAAAGTCCTATCAGAAGAACTACATCAGTATAAATACCCCACAGAAAGCAAAAAGGCCCACACACAGTACCTACATAGGGCAGGCAAGCAGTGACAACCTTTAACTTGACCATGGCTGAAGGTCCGGCGCGAAATAAATCAAAACCACATCATTTCCACCTGGAATGGGAGCATGATTATTTTTTCACGTCAGCAAATGGAGAGACCATATGCCTCATATGCCAACAGGCGGCAGCTTTGCCAAAACGTGGCGACCTGGAGCGCCATCATTCTACCATGCATGCTGAATTCAAAGACGCCTATCCACTCAGCAGCGCGTCGAGATCAAAAAGAATCGATGAGCTGAAGAGAGGACTCGGAGCACGGCAGCTGCTTTTCGCCGCGACAGAAACGTCCCTCCGAATTAGCCACATGTTGGCTCAGCGCCAGAGATCATTTACGGATGACGGTGAGATGATTAAAGAAACGCTGAATGTCGCCGCTGACACCTTGTTTTCTGACTTTCAAAACAAAGAAGAAATTAAAGCGAGGATGCAAGCCGTGCTGCTCCTGCTCGATGCGCCTACTGTAGCCAGGAGAGTGGAGTCTCTGTCCGAAGACGTATCCCAGCAAGTATTAAAAGACTTGTCTAACTGTGAATACTTTTCACTCCAGTTTGACAAGTCCACCGGTGCCACAGACACAGCCCAGCTAATTGTGTTTGTCCGAATGGTTTTCACCGATTTTACCATCAAAGAGGACTTGCTAGCCTTTATTCCGTTGAAAGAAAGGACCGGCGGCGAGGATGTGTACAATGCATTCAAGGACTACGTGCGTGAGTACAAGATCCCCATTCATAAAATCATATCAATGACAACGGACGGGGCGCCGGCGATGCTTGGCGTTCGTTCAGGATTTGTCTCATTGTGCAGAAAAGACGAAGACTTCCCGCCGTTTGTGAACTATCACTGTGTGATACATCAACAGGCACTGGCAGCTAAAGCAACCGACATGTCACATGTGGTGAATGTTGTCGTTAAAATCGTCGACTCAATTGGCGGCGCAAAAGCGCTACAGCACCGGTTATTTAGGTCTTTATTGGACGAACTGGACTCTGCATATTATGGAGATCTGAGCCTTCACGCAGACGTTAGGTGGCTCAGTCGGGGCAAGGTGCTGCAGCGTTTTCTGGATTTACTGCCAGAGATCATCACTTTTCTCAAGTCGAGCAACGAAGAGTATGAGCAGCTGTCTGACGATGCTTGGTTATTGGACTTGGGTTTCCTCACGGATCTGACAGCAAAACTCAACTATCTTAACCAACAAATGCAAGGGAAAGGCCAAGGCATTAGTCACATGCTTGGCGCAGTCGCAGCATTCAAAATGAAGCTCGGATGCTGGAGTTCTCAGATACGACGCGCAAGGCTGACACAATTCCCGAATCTTGAAAAGGTGTCACAAAACCTCACAGACAAAAGGGCTTTTCATCCTGAACGATTCTGTGCCCAGCTGGAAAAACTGACATCAGAATTTGACCGTAGATTTGTGGAGATACAAGACATGCGTCAAGTAGTTCTTTTTATAATAAACCCTTTCCTCAGTGTTGACATTGAACAGCTGTCAGTTAAAATGCAGGAGCGGTTTACATTGCCTACAGGTGTTGTTGGCAGGGAGATTGTTGAAATTCAACGTGACACTGATCTGGAGGCCAGAGCTAAGGGAAACGAGGACTTTTGGCCACTCGTGAGTAGAAAGAAGTATCCCCTGATTGTGTCTTGTGCACTTAAGCTGAATGCCTACTTTGGCTCAACTTACTTATGTGAAATGGCCTTTTCACAAATGCAAAGAATAAAATCCAAGTCTGGAACTCGTATGACTGACTCACATCTTAATGACTGCCTCAGACTGGCAATCACTAACTATCAACCAGATTTCAAAAGGCTTGCAGGTAATGTGCACTCACAGCAGTCTCATTAGGGGTGGGCTGACGGTATTGTATCTGTCATCATATCTGTCAAAAAAGTATCCTTTTGACATGGTCATGTATGCATTTTTTGGGTCAAAAAACGAAAAACAATCTAGAACAAAATATCTGTAAATCTGAATATTCATTGAACTGTGAGAACTAAATATTGTGCATTGAAACATATCTGTTATAGCAATGCATTTATTTCATGTTTTAATTTGTTTAATTAAAAAGACAAAAATCTAACCAAAGAAGTGTATTTGTTTCCTAATATTTTAGCATTGATTATACCAGTGTTTATTCTTGTTTAGACTACAACTCTTTGTGTGAATATCTACACATAAAAAATAACTGTCTTACTCATGGTTAAGAGTTTTTTTTATTACATATTGTAGTGGTAGATCTCGGCTTACATTTTGGAATAAAAAAGTGCTCTTGGTCTTGAAAAGCTTGGTTACCACTGATTCAGTGAACCGCCTCGCCATCGAGAGAGGCCACTACCGCCAGACCTGGCTCCCAAAAGAACACATGCACTGTGCAGAAAATAATGAGGTGGAAACTGCGGCAACTACCTGCCATTACAACAATTTGTGTTTCACAGGTCTCACTGAAAAACATGGTTCTTAGATAGATTTTCAACTACAACCCAACTTTCAGGCTCTCCTTAAGATTCACTTTGAATCCAGCAGGCATTTCGTTGTCCTAATGTGCATCTGTATTGTTACATCAATCATGCACGTAGCGGCATGAGCTTCAACTGGTCCACTTTTTAAGTAAATACGTTTCTCTCATTCACGTACCTTCTCTGGAACAGAGTCCATAACCAGGTCTCCATACATGTTCATGACCTTGAACGACACAAGCAGACTGTCAGCAGATGTGGCACAAAGTTATGGCCTCAAAATAAATACAGTCATGTTTCTAACAATGTAGTGATAAAGGAATGAATGGTCTCAAAACAAATACAATGTTTCTAATAAAGCACATGGGCTAGGAATCAGATGGGACATTTTGTGTGAAATCTGTTAACCCATTCAATCCGGGGATGCATCTCTGTCTTTAGATTTCTTTGAGCTATACAAAAATAGCAGATATACAAGCTCATAGCGTGGCACCGAGTGCCACGCTATGAGCTTGTAGATCTGCTTTTTTTTTTTTTAATCATGAAAATGTGTGCAAATCTTTGAACATATATATTTTTTTAAAGCGAACATTTGTAACTCAAATCTTTGCTTCTGGGGGATATAATGGGGGGGAGACAAATGTCTTCTAAATCCTAACAGTTTTCTGAAAAACATATGTTTCTATATCAGTGGTGCTCAAACTTTTTCATGTCAAGGACCCCCAAAATTATATGTATTTGGGCACCCATCTCAAAATATTTTGTTCCAGGGACCCCAAGAAGCAAAGACTTGAGTTAAAAATGTTTAAAAAAATACATATTCAAAGATTTGCACAAATGTTCAAGATTTTTCCCAAAAATAGCAGATCTACAAGCTCATAGCGCGACACTATGAGCTTGTAGATCTGCAATTTTTGAATAGCCAAAGTGTAAAATAATGCTTTTTTAGCTCAAATCAAAAAGTGACATAGATGTGTTCCAGTTCTTAATGGGTTAATGTGTTCCCTTTTCGCTGCACAGTTACAGACACAGCAAAGTGAGCGTCGTCATGTCTGGTTGTACCTGGTCGTTGAGCCAGTTCTGTCCGTAGAGCGTGCTCAGGTCGTCCATGGTCAGGACGTGGCGTTTGTAGTTGACGCGGAACGTCCGCACGAGCGCCGTGCCCGACGAACGCTGAAAGGACTGGATTAGATGTTGCACCACCGCTTTCCTGGGGAGAAGAGAGATGAAATGTTATATTTTTGCAGGACCATATTGGTAAGTGTTTCATTACGCTTGAATGCGTTATCGTGGGTTTAAGTTATATTGTTATTTTACTTGTATATCTTTTACCAAAATCAAATCAAATTAACCGCAAATTAAATTAAATAAACTGTATTTTACAGTTTACTGTATTTTTGAATAGTCCCATTCTAATCCAGGAGGATAGCTTTCTTCACATTCCCTGGCATCTCCATTTTGGGCAGATTGTTATGGTAAAAATTCTTCAACATAGGCTAAGCCTATATGCTTATTTCATACAGGTCATATGCTAGTGTTGCGCACCAAAAATAGCCTATCTAAGCACACAATACATTACACGTTGTAAGCTTGTAGATTGCTATTAAACCCAACTATATTATAAGGCGAGCAAAGTGTTGAGATTCTGCCATTAAGATCCTGCTGGTCTAAAATTAGAAGCACCACCTCATAAGGAGGAATGTGTATAAAGTCTTCCAATGAAGAATGGAAGAGTTTACATTCCACAGAGCATAAACGCCGGAGCACTTATGCTCATTGAAAGACAGCCCTACATGGAGATATGACCCCATGCCCACTGGCTTCAAGTCAGTCTTGTCCAGCCTGTTTAAGGAATACAGGTACTATTGATACGCAAACACTTTGTCATAAATCACCTTTAGTAGTAGTGTTTGTGTGGCAAAACATGGAGCAAAGCGCAATCAAGCAATGCTTAAATGGAATGACCGCATTGATTTATATTAAGTAGACAATACATTCAAATAACTTGCTACTGTTGTCAACATTGTTCTTGGTGCTGGGTCCAAATGAAATCCACTTTTGCACAGAAGAATACCTCATCTCTAATAGCCCAACATGTAAAATGTATATATTATTTTTTTAAATAATTTGTTGTATGATTGTGTCACAGGGTTAACAGAACCGGTCTAGTATCTACATGTTTACCACGACACGTTGTGAAACATTATTTTATTTTTGCCTATAATGACATGCCCAAAATAGCGAAACCAGGTCTAAATGTGGTTAGCACATGAAACCACAGGCGAGAAGTGAAAAGTGTGAACACGCCCTGAGGTGTAAGAAGAAGTTTCACAGTTCATATAGAAAAGCAGAAACCGTGGCCGCAATCGTGACATAACCAATCGTATGTTTTGGGCCAACTTCTGGAAGGGGGGGAGGGGGGGGGGATTAGAGAACAGGAAAGACTATAAAAGTTCTACCTGGAGGCCTTCGCACACAATTCCCAATTTAGGTATTTAGTAGACACCAAAGCGACTTACACCAGAGCGATTTACACCACACCAGTAGACAACACTGCATCCTTTTTGCTCCACGGTGCTCCAAAAGTTTCGCATCTTACTGAGTATACTACGGCCGTAACCACTTTCAACTTGGCATCTTCAAAAATAGCGGCTAAAGTTGACATCACATCACAGTGCATGGTCACCTTCAGAGTGAGGACTGTGTACTTGTAAAACTGTGTGACACACACACACACACACACACACACACACACACACACACACACTCTAACCTGTGTGGCTGTGAGAAGTTCTCGTTGAAGATGTCTTGCAGTTTCACCACTACGTCGTCGACGTGGATGGGGATCAGACTGCCGTACTGCTGTAAGGACTCCTCCAGAATACCTGCACACACCAGGACAGTGAACAGGAATTAACCAACAGAATACCAGCACACACCAGGACAGTGAACAGGAATTAACAGACAGAATACCAGCACACACCAGGACAGTGAACAGAATGAATAGACAGAACGAACAGCCACAAACTGATTGTCAATGACTGCGCTTAGTGTTCATGCACTTTGCATTGCCTTTGTGATGTCTTAAGAGCTATATATGCTATATATATATATATTATAGGTAATTGCAATGATGTCCGAATTACTCTAGTGGCCAAACCGGTGTGCAATCTGCTTCAAATAAATGTATTGAAACCCTAACCCGTGGAGGTGGATTGTAGTTTTACCATTTACCGTGTGCATTTCACACATTGTTACAACTAATCTCAATGTAGGACAAATAACACCTTCAATTTGTACAATAATGTAATGTTTAAAATGAAATCTATAATATTACACTGGATAATCCACACATTGGCAAAGAACAGAAGGGCACAGTTCGGTGAAATCCATGGAGGTGAAGACTTTTACGAGTCATTACACGAGAAGAATTGTGTGTAACACATTCACATCAGAGAGAGAGAGAGATAGAGAGTGTGTGTGTGTCTACACACCAGTCACACAGCTCATGTGTTCCTCGGTGAGGGCGATCTCGGCGGGCTTCTCCCTGACGGCGGGGTAGGAGGAGGAGCTCTCCACCTCCCTGCGTCCTCCTCTCTGTCCCCGGCTCTCCTCCTGACAACCGTTCAGCAGCTCATCTGCAAGGAGGTGACACGTAGACACACAGTGTTAATTTAACTCTCAAGAGTATACAAACAGAATATGTGTGTCTGCTATATAAAAAAGAACATGTATAGATTTATTAACACTTTGCTTCTGGGGGATCCCTGGAACAACATATTTTGAGATGGGGGGGTGGGGGGGGGGGGGGTCGAGGGGGAGAATCCCCCAGAAGCAAAGATTTGAGTTACAAATGCTTTAAAAACATATTGCACACATTTTCACAATTTAAAAAACAAATAGGATATCTACAAGCTCATAGTGCGGCACTCGGTGCCGCACTATGAGTTTGCATATCTACTATTTTTAAATAGTACCAAAAATACCAAAGAAATCTTAAAATGACACGGATGCGTTCCCAGTCTTATCGGGTTAACTTGTTGAGTGTAGCGTCATCGTCTCCTACCTCTCTCGGAGCCGCTGAGACTGTCGTCGTCGTCCTCCGGCGACAGCCGGTACCGTTGCTTGCCCCTCCTATGCTGCTTGACCCTGGTGGGGGTCCAGGGGGAGTCCTTCCTGGTGGTGGACGCCGCCCTCCTCCGGTGGCCTCGAGTCCCTGCCCACTGGGCACGCTGACGCCAGCTCTTCCAGTTCTGTGACAGCCGGTAGCGCAGGCGCCACTGCGTCTGGAACCGCCGCTGGCGCAGGATCCGGAACCCGTTGAACCGCCTCGGCCTGGAGGCGCTGAAGGCCCGGGACACCGACGATGACGACAGCGCCGCCACCACCTCGGCGCGTGGGTCGCAGTAGTCTTCCTCCTCGTCGATGTTGATGTGGCCGTCGCTTTGGGCTGTGTCAACGATTATGACATTTTACGTGACGATTAATTGTCACAAATAATTTGCGATTAACGATTTAATTGTTTTTCTGTCGTTATGACTAAAAATTACATTTCTGCTTGGCTTTTAGACTTTGAAGTTGCACATGGTCAGATAACCTGAATATCTCTGCTGTCCGGCAGAAACCAGCTAACTCCAAAATGTTCCATTTTTCAGGAAATGAAAAAAAGTGGAATTAGAGGTCCATTCAGCTGCTCTTATCAAACCTCCTAGCTCACAATGAGGTTGGAGGTCAAAATGGGGTGGAGCCTGGAGTCAGCAAAACCAGCTAACTCCACCTGGTTAACCTGGAGTTAGCTGGTTTAGCAGAAGTATCTTTTTTTACCAACACACAGACATAAAGGGTGTTTAATGGCCCCGATTTATGAAAAAAAAAGCAAAAGCGTCAAAATGGAGTTAAATGGTTTCTGCTGGACAGCAACGATATACAAAATAATATTTTTCAACATGGAAACGATTTTGACGATTATGCAAAAATAAATGCAATTATCTCAAATAATTGTGACAGGCGGCCTACCGACGCTCTGGTTCTGCTGGACGCTGGCGTGGTGGTGGTGATGATGGTGGTGGTGGTGAGGCTGACCATGATGAGGCTGGGGGAGGGCGGGCTGGCTGGACTGCGGCGCCGCGGGGAAGTCGGGAACCTCCCACTCCAGCTCCACGTCTTCCTCCTCGCCTTCCTCCGCTTCCTCCTCCCCCTCCACCCAGCCCTCTTCCTCCTCCTCTTCCTCATCCTCTGCCTCCATGTCGTTCATCATGGCCTCCCCCTCCTCGTCGGCGATCTCCTCCATCCCGCCGATGCCGCCCTCCTCCTCCTCCTCCTCCTCTTCCTCCTCGATGTACTCGCCCATCCATACCTTGTCCTTCTGGCCCAGCTTGATGTGCATGGGGCTGGGCACGCTGTGGCCCGACGCGGGGTCTATGAGGTGGTCCCCGGGCAGCCCTCCTGCACACACACACACACACACACACACACACAGGATTACATAAGAACACAGTTGTTGTGTTTGCGCTATTTAAAAAAAGTGGAAAAAAGTATAATGCTCGCCTATATAATGATCATAAAACAAAATATATATAGTAAGTATACTGTAGAGGTTTCAACACTTTCATCCCCTTATAGAGATCCTATAGTCTTAATTTATGCTCTGTCGCACGACGGTGTTCGTGCGTCGAAAATACCAGGAGCCCAAAATCGACATTTAGCTCTCGACTGCTTTTAACCACAAACCACTATTTTGTTTTATGTCGACCTTGACTGAACTCCTGGTTCTACAGTAAGCAACCATCATTACGCAGCAATTATCATTTCTAAATCATCCAGTTGTTTAAGTGTCTGGTTACTGTACAGTACGTCTTCTTGTGTGTTCCTTCAGCTTTGGAGGATACAGATCCAGCTGTTGATAATTATTTGATTAGAACAGCCTCACCATACGCCAGATGTGTGTAACATTTGTATCCGTGCTATGAATCTGGATAGAAACAACATGCCTGCTTAGTTGGCGATAATGGAACTTCAGATTTAAGCCTATTTAAACAGAGTTGTGCGCGGGTGTTACACACCATGAAAATAGCCGAAAGACAAGCTCACGTGAGAGACAGCATGACACGTTGTGAGCTTGTAGATCGGCTAATTTTAGTGCCCGACACGGGCGCGCACCCAACTCCTAGATCGGCTAATTTTGGTGCTTGACACGGGCGCGCACCCAACTCCGGCATTAGCTGAACTAATATGAATGGCAAGGGGTATTTCCGCAAGGCATTGACGAGGGTTAAGAATTCGAAATAAAACAGGTGATGAGTATTGTGTATCCCTGTCGCTGAGTGCCGTGTCCGTGCATTCCTTGAACAATGCATGTGCCAAGATTTCCTTCAGCTCAACAAAGATAATTGTCTTTGGTGGTTAAGGATCGTTCCTTAGTTGAGCCAAGCAAACATCTTGGTGTAATTATGGATTAACCTTTAATAGCCACATCAAGGAAACAACAAAACATCAAGCTTATTATCATCATCTTAGAAATAGAGCAAGAATTACACGATTCACTCATAGACGTGGAAAAACATGTGTTTTCATATGCAGGTTAGACTCTCAGATCTGACAGCTATATGCTCTTTCAGAATGCAGCTGCTTAAGAGTTCTAACAACCACCAACAAAGCTGAGCAACACATTACACTCATTCTCAGGTCTCTGCACCGAGTCATCTAATGATCGCTGCTTATCTTGAGTCACTCAATGATATAGAGCCAACATTTAGAGCCAAAATACAACCGACTTGCTTCCATGACCCTCCAGACATCTCAGGTCATCTGGGACCGCTCTGCTAGCTTTTCCCAGAGTTAGAAGAACAAAACATGGCGAGGCAGAATAATGTAGTTGCAACAAACCTCTCTAGAGAATCTTTTATTATGGCACACATGAAGTAGTTCTGCAGGAGCTGCCTCGCAGTCCCAATTAAAACAACTTTTCTCCACTTTGTTTATTAATTTCTCAGCCTATTTATAATTTACATATTCATTTCACTTGGCAAGTAGGTCAAGTTGAGCTGCTTGAGTTCATGACTCGACCTCGCTGTCCAAGGTTGTGAGTTTGAGCCCTGTGACGCAGCACAAACTATGCTATACTCCTGGATTTACACTACATGCGACCGTCTGGAAAACAGAAGGTTCGCGGTTTGTGCGCAGTCTATGTGTCTCTAGAGGTGTCCCTGACCACGTCACTTCAGCCCGTCCTGGAGGAGATGGCCAAGTAAGAATTGTTTTATACTTTATTGTGTGCTGGTTTCATAGACTGTAAATCCATGGTTCTCAAAAAGGTCCTTGAGGGAGTTCCAGGGGGTACCCAGCTAAATAATGGATAGTTAGGAACCAAATGGACCCTTATGGGTCTGTAACTCTGACAGTATACAAATGGAACCAATTTGTACCAAATTGGTTCCATTTGTACACTCCGAGTTAAATTAACATTGATTTTACAATATAAATTGGGGTCCCAGAGATGTCATTAAAAGGGGGTCCGTGGCCTAATGCATGTCAAACTGGGGGGGGTCCTTGAAATGAAAATGGTTGAGAATCACTGCTAGAGACAAAAGTCTTCTCGTGGGGGTCCCTGGCATATCTTTTCAAATGGGGGTTCGCGGGCTAATAAGTGTCAAGTTGGGGGTCCTTGTCATTAAAAGGTTTGAGAACCACTGCTGTAAATAATACCTTTTCAGCACTTGACACAAGTTACATTCAAACACAGACGGCGGAGGCAGCCATGCACCAGGTCATCTGCAGCAGTTAGGGGGGGTTTAGTGCCTTGCTCAAGGACATCACCACAACATGCAGCCAGGAGGAGGAGCTGGGGATCGAACTGGGAACCTTCTGATTCCAAAGACAGACCACTCTAGCACCATATAAAGCAATAGTAGTGATCCACCAAGTCTCATCCCCGGGGGGGTTCTGTATTCTGAGCCGTAGTAACCACCACTTGTTCGGGTCAACATTAGACCCAGATGAAAGAGCTGGAATAAAACTAGCAGTGGTCTGGGAACCACTGCACTGACCTAAAGTGAATGCCTCTTGTGATGAAGATGGTGAGCTTTATTGTTGGCAAACGGACAGCCGAACTGTCTCACAAATGTCTCTTTCCATGCAATGCACACTTTACGTTGTGGAGTTGAAATAAAAAATCATCTCATAAGCAGAGCTGACTGAGTTTTGTTTGGATAAGTGGGATAATAATTAATATGTCCCTTGTCCTAGCTAAACTGTCACAATTGTGAGGAGTTTACTGTATACTGGTTACACCAGTGGACGCCTGGGGATCCCCGGACCCCATTTTGAAAACCAATGGCTTACACTCAGCGCTTCAGACGAGAAGAACACGCAGACCTTCAGAACAGAACAGCGAATCTCACAGGACATTGAGGACATGTCCTCCCACAGGAGGACATAAGGACATTTTCACACGCCATCATGAACAGCATCCCCTTGCTAGAGGAGAGGGGACAGATCCATCTACCCCGGTGGATCACTGAGTAAAGAGCGCATGCTGCACAACACATAAATTAGGCTACAAAATGTCCCTCAGCTGAGCTGACCCTGGTTCAAAACTGACAAGAGCACTGTAGGAGAAAGCGGTTTAAATGCCCCCCAAAATAATTGAATAATGTGGATCCACACATAGGAACAGCGTGGCTCCAATGTGGATCTCAGACATTTCAGGTGACCAGCCTGTTCCATCAGTCGTCTATGACATATCTATCTATGTATGACTCCAAATTTTGGCACGGTTTCAGCCTGATCACAGCCCCTTTGACTAAGGTTATCAAATTAAAAGGATAACAAGTATTAAAAGTATATCGCCTCCATCGAGTGGAAACCTCATATGTCGCCTGAGGAAGTTCACCGAGCTCCAAACGCATTTTGTACCAGCGTGTTATAATATGTAGTCTTCTGTATGCACCAATATTGAATTATGTGCTGTCGTTTCTCTTTTAAACCACACATACAAGTTTCACTTTTTGCAAGCGAGGAGGACTGTCCAATATGTTGTCTTTTTGTTTCTAAAGAATACACATGCAGCTATTCTTATCTTGGCATGTGTATCAAGTCCTCTACTGCCTGAAGAGAAGAAGGTCCTTGACCGAAACATTGCCTAGTAAATTGTATCTTTATCCAGCCAGGGCATCAGACAGTGTGTGTGTGTCCTGGATTAACCACATGAACCCTAGCGTCCTTATTCAGAAATAGCCGATCTACTGCTGATTGTAACTTGGCCGTTTTCAGAGAAGAGATCTGGTGTAGTAGAGAGAAAATAAAGGAGGCCGCCTAGTCAGTATAGGCCCCTGGGGGACTCTGGTCAACTAAATAGGGTTTAAGTGGTTAAATTATATGCGTCTAGTCCACCAACACACACCTGTCTGTCACAAAGATTTTTACTCAAGAGTGTAAGACCTTTGAAGCCCTCTATACTGTAAACTGTTGGCTTCTACTGGGTCAGATGAATGTTAGTCGTAACAACAGTTGCATAGCAGAACATGCAATCAGCAAAAAAAAACACAACATTGTACCATACAAGCAATGGCAACATTTGACCAAAACTCACAACAATTTGATTGCATCAAGCATTTCCTCATGTACATAACAGAGACCGTGTGGTACAGGTCTTCTAGTGTTTTGCAGACACCATTCTAGACATGACACAAGGTATGGCCAGAACAGTTTTTGTCAACAATCTCCATACTGTAATATGGGTCTTCACAAAAGGATAAAAGAATTTCTGTGTTTACAGGCGCTGTGCCTCAGAGGTGAATTGTAAATAAATATGATCCAGAATCACTATTTGAACTTTTCTTTTGACTATTATGTCTCCGGTGAGCTCAAAAATGTTTTTTTTTACAATGCATTTTTATTGATGCAACAACAGTGGCTTCTATTTCAAAGTGAAACTTTCCAGGAAGAGAAAAGGTTGTGGTTTCTATTAGCTTGGAATCCCATTCCCCACCAATGATGTCACTGGTAGGCAGGTTTCTTAATCCATTAAGACCGGGAACGCATCTGTGTCATTTTAAGATCTCTTTGGCTATTCAAAAATAGCAGATAGATCTGCTATTTCTTTTTCACGAAAAATCCTGGAAGATTTGTGCATAACACACTATACGCTTGTATATCTGCAATTTTTTCAATAGCCAAAGAAATCTTAAAATGGCACAGATACGTTCCCGGATTGAATGGGTTAACTAACTGTCCACATCCTACCTCTTGGAACTAGTCGCAAAAAAAACTGTTTTAAGGCCAGTCCACACCGATGCAACTCCTCGCAACTGCCATTGGGGATAATGGTTGCAAGTAGTTGCAAATAGTTGCAAGGAGTTGCTTTGGTGTGGACTGGCCTTAACACATTCCATGCCAGAGTTTAATCTCATAATGTACTCACCAGTGCCAGCGTTTTATTGTTGTTTTTTTGTTTTTTTTCATGTCGCCACAGACCTCGCTAAATAAGTTAAAAGTGCGCGTTCATTTGGTTCTAAACACACAGCGGATCTGTGAGAAACGGCCAGCGAAAATAGTTTCCAAATCCGAGCCGCCATCTTGAAGATACAGTGGATCAACGCTAAACAGTGATCAGCGAGGAGAAAAACAACAACCGAGAAAATTTAAACAGGATCCCAGACAGGAAGCGGATACGATCGAAAAAACCGGAACCCGAATAATTCTGAAACGGAAATGGATCAAAAAAATTCGGAAAGTGCCCCTGGGGCAATTTCAATGGGAATCGGCGGTTCGCGTAGATCTACGCGACTGGCACGCTGCGGCTTTAAATAGGTTCGCGTAGATCTACGCGACTGGCATTCAATGTGTTAAGGCACAGTGAGTGAGCAGACATAAATGGTGCCATCTTTATAATGAGCATTAGTGAGGACCAATTAGATGAAGACAATAGACCATATTCACACGGCGGCCATATTGGAATTTAACATTGAAAGTGCCGCCACCCGGGGTGGCTACTTTCATTGACTTCATAGAAACATGGCCGGCGTGTGAATATGGTCTATAGTGAAAATAGTTGCAGTGTTCCTTTAAGATAACACTGACAGTATACAACATTTGTAACCAAATGGACCCGTAACGGATCATTTGGTTGCATTTGTGTAAATTGTTCAGAAAGATAAATGAACACTGAGGATTTCACAAAAAGTAAAATCAAGCTTTTTTTTACACCTTCAAGAGTTACATTAACAGTCTGAATTGTATTGTGTGTCATGGATTAGTGCAGTGGTTCTCAAACTGTGGGTCGAGACCCCCAGATGATTTGTCGGGGGGTCCCCGGATTAGCTTAATGTGCAAAATGCTTTTCTCACTCAACAGACCAACATACAGCAAGTGTATACAGGGCATCTGCACATTTCTGAAGTGACAATTTAAAGGGGAAATCCACCCATTTTCAATATTTAACTATGTCATTAATATAGCATAAAGGAGTTGTGTGGAAATAAGAAAAAATTAAAAAAAAAATTAACATTGCAAAAAAATTTAACATTGCAAAAAAATTAACATTGCAAATTACACTGTGATGACTCATCATGGTGTAATTTGCAATGTTAATTTTTTTGCAATGTTAAATTTTTTTGCAATGTTAATTTTTTTTTAAATTTTTTCTTATTTCCACACAACTCCTTTATGCTATATTAATGACATAGTTAAATATTGAAAATGGGTGGATTTCCCCTTTAAGGACTTTTAATACCTCTAAAATGAAAAGTATTAATACGACCATTACTGCGTCAAAAGTAATCAACAAACTATACTATAATAAAATGGACAAACATTGGCCAAATTGTCAAATATTACCTAAGAAAGAGGCAAACATTTTGAAAATAGATGATTTTGTGGAACTGAGTGAAACTAAATTTTATGCCTCAATTGCTACAATTCCAAGTGCTTGTCAGGGTGGTGGGGCGGTCGCCAGTTCAAATGATTATTCTGAGGGGGGGGGGGGGTTGAGAACCACTGGATGAGTGCTCAGAGTAGGGGTGGCCCACCTCCTCCGGTGTCCTCCTGGCCCACGGCGGTGAGGCCCAGGTCCCCCTGCCAGCGGGTCTGGGCCAGGCTGCCACCGCTGTCTCTCATGGTCCACGGGCACCCCACAACCTGCGCCAGCTCGTCGCCTGCCAAACAAACAAACAAACCAAAAAGCCTTTTTTTATTAAAGCTACAAAGCCATACTGAGTGTTCATTTAACCCATTCAATCCGGGAACACATCTGTGTCATTTTTTTGATTTCTTTGGCTATTAAAAAATAGCAGATATACAAGCTCATGGCGTGGGAGCTTGCGTGAGATAGGGGTCCGCGGCCAAATACATATGTAAAAATGTTTTAATTCTGCTTCTAACTGACATTGTTATGTAATGGGTATCAATGCAATTTAGGGCAGCAGCTATCGATTGTTTTCTTGGCAATTATTCTATCCGTTACTTTTTTGATTCATCAAATAATGGAGCAAATTGTTTATATTTTGTCTTCTTTATTTATTTATGTATAATTACCCAAATAATTGATAAACCACTTAAGCATTACTTTATGCTTTGTTGCACAATGGTGTTGTAGTAGTTTAACCCATTAATACCTGGAACGCATCTGTGTCACTTTAGATTTCTTTGGCTATTCAAAAATAGCAGATATACAAGCTCATAGCGCGGCACCGAGTGCCGTGCTATGAACTTGTAGATCTGCTATTTTTGAAAAAAAAAAAAAGAATCGTCTCAGGTCTTAATGGGTTAAATAGCACATCTACAATTTTAGATCTTATGATTGATAAATTTGAACTACTGTGACATTTTTTCTTTTTTAGCTTTTCGCCTATATTGACATGCCCAAAATAGGGACGATTACGATTTTATTTGATGAAATTGCCAAAAGGAAATTATTATAAATCGGTTAATTCGATTAGTTAAATTGACAGTTGCACCTACATTAGAATTTGGTCTTTTAGCAGACTCTCTTACCCAGAGTGCGAGGTTACAGTAAGTAAATAGCATGAACCGCAGCATTTTGTGTGAATCTACATAATATGTAGAGACAGTGATCCCTGCCCTGGGTCATGGAGTCAGGGCAAAACCAGAAGCTGTTTGTCTTTCCACGTCAGCAGCATTGTTAATGTAATAACTGAAAACAGTGAAAGACTCCAGAGCTAGACTTGTATTACCCGAGGCGTGAGGCTCATTAGACACAGCACAGCCACTCAGCCAGTGTCATACCAACCAAACACTATAGTTAAACATGACAGGTCATCAACTGACTTTGACACTGTGTGTCAACTAGGGGTGAAACTGTTAAATCAAATAATTGACAGACAGAAAATGTATCAAACTAATTGTTTAATAGCGATAATAAAATAACTGTGGTTACTGCATAATAACGCACACGATAGCCTTTATACAGTGATGTAAAGTAAGTACATGTACTAAAGTACAGTACTTAAGTACAATTTTGATTACAAAACCACTTCAGGACACATACACACACACACACACACACATATATATATATATATATATACACACACACACACACACACAATTTGAAAATAGCCAATCTACAAGCTCACAACGCGTCAATGCGTTGTGAGCTTGTAGATCTGCTAGCCTATTTAGATTATAAGGATTTTTATACATTTTAAAACTTGTGAAATGGGACCTTCTGCATAATGAGTGTTTCTACTTTTGATACTTAAGTACATTTTAATGCCAATACTTTTGTACTCTTACTCAAGTACATTTTTTATACAGAACGTTATACAATAGGGTAATGATACTGTTAGTATAATATGCGAGTACTTCTTCCATCACAGTGCCATTATTTTAAAAGCCAGTGCACGACAAAAGCAATGCAACCTGGCCTGATGCACCAAATAGCAACTACCAAAAGCTTCCAAAAACGATTGCCGTGATATTCCTTCCTGTTGCCATGTGCAGCTGCACACCACTGTCTGTCTCTTATCTTTTGCTTTAGCATCATGCTAGCTAGCAAGGTAGGAGGCTTGGTGTATTTACTGGGTCTTGCAGAGAATTCCAGGAACTAGGATTCTGTAACAAATACACCTAAACTGAACTCAAATAATGCAGCTGCACTGTCTCTGTTCATTTTTGCTTTAGCATCATGCTAGCTAGCTTTAGGAGGTTTAGTGTATTTAACTGGGATGGATTAGATCATCTTGCAGAGAAATCCCAGGAACAAGGATTAGGAGGATTCTGCAAATACACCTAAACTGAACTCAATGAATGCAGCTGCACTGTCTTAACGTTATTTTATTTTTTGCTTTAGCATCATGCTAGCTAGCTTTAGGGGGTTTAGTGTATTTGGTGGGGAGGGAGTACATCATCTTGCAGAGAATTCTAGGAACTTAGATTTGGAGGGAGGATTCTGCAAAAATACACCAAACTGAGATCAATTAATGATATTTATTTTTGCTTTAGCATCATGCTAGCTACCTAGATAGGTAGGCTGCTTATAGTGTATTTACTGGGTCTTTTTTTTACAGAGAATTCCAGGAACTAAAAGATTAGGGAGGAATCTGCAACGAATACACCCAAACTGAGATCAATTAATGCATGGCGCTCTGCTTAATTAATGTCTGATCGATGTATTGACCCCCCCCCCCTCTCTCAACCTAAGTCCATCCATGATGGAGATGATGAGAGGAATGATGCAGATGGTGCCTCCTACCTCTCCTGAGAGAGGCTAAAGCTAAAGCCCCCCTCCCCTCAAAATTAATTTAACGTGCACATAATGTGTGTTAATACGTCATCTACGCATAGAAAAAAAAAACACAAGTCAACAATTAACGCATTTATGGATACAATTTCACGCCACAAATTAGATGGATAGCAGTGCTTAACCTGGCTAGCTCGTACTGTTAGCCCCCCAGTCGTTAAGCTAGTTTTTAGGCTAACTAGCTTAAACTGGAGGCTAACTAACACAGCTAACGGGCTAACGCAGGACGACAAAGCACAACAAAGCGCTTAAACTCACCGTTAACCTGCAGTTTTGGACGAATGTCGTGTCCAATAAAGGCCAAAGCAGCGAGAAAAGGCGGTTATATAGGACTAATTTATTGTTGTTGTTGGATGCTAACGGTGCTAATGCTAACCGCTCCTCATTGAATGGAGAGTCAGGTGTAACCTCTTTCTCTCTCGCTCTATCTCTCTCTCTCTAGCGTTGCCATGTCTGCTTATTATAAGCGACTCTGGGCTTGTTTTTCTGTCAAGTTGCTTGTAAATATTGGTCGTTGCAGTTTTTTGGGCTTGTTTCTAAAGTGCAGTTGTTTATTTGGACTTGTTTCTAAAATGTAGTTGCTTATTTGGGCTTGTTTCTAAAGTGTAGTTGGACTTGTTTCTAAAATGTAGTTGCTTATTTGGACTTGTTTCTAAAATGTAGTTGCTTATTTGGACTTGTTTCTAAAGTGTAGTTGCTTATTTGGACTTGTTTCTAAAGTGTAGTAGCTTATTTGGACTTGTTTCTAAAGTGTAGTTGTTTATTTGGGCTTGTTTCTAAAGTGTAGTTGCTTATTTGGGCTTGTTTCTAAAATGTAGTTGCTTGGGCTTGTTTCTAAAGTGTAGTTGCTTATTTGGGCTTGTTTCTAAAGTGTAGTTGCTTGGGCTTGTTTCTAAAGTGTAGTTGCTTATTTGGGCTTGTTTCTAAAGTGTAGTTGCTTATTTGGGCTTGTTTCCAATTTTCTTAATTATTAACCAGTGGTTCTCAAATATTTTCACGAAAATGTAAAATCTACAGTATATTTTGTGCCAGAGGGAGCATTTCTTTTGTTGTTTAAATTTTTTTTTTTTTAAAACGTTTTTGCAAGAGTTGTTGAAAAAAAACAAAGCAGTTCTGTAAGCTGACGTTGTGAGCTTGTAGATCGGCTTTTTTCAAATAGCCTATGCACCGGGTAAGTAAAGTGCTCATGTGGCCGCTTCTTTTGGGCTTGTTTTCATGGACCGGTTGCTTATTTCTCTCACAAGACATGGCAACACTGCTATCGCTCTCTCTCCCTCTTTTATCTTTTTCCGGTCTCTTCCGGTTTCAGAGTGATGATAATAATATTACAAATTAATTAAGTTGACCAATAATCATCTTATCCAACAAGTCGTGTGGGGTATATTTAATTTCAGAAGGGTTTTTTGGGGTAATAATTTGATAAGAGAGAGACAGAGAGGAGGGGCTGCTCTGCGCAGCCGGGATCGTTGCAACGTTTTTTCTTTTATTTGTTCCCCTTTTTTTGTGCTCTGACCACAACAAGTCCGTCGCTCGGTGATTGCGTCATGTTTACGCGACCCACCTCATCATCAGATGTTTTTTTTTATAACAGCACAGCAGCGTCAAGTCAGACCCGATTAGAAACTACAGTTGTACTTCAGAGTAAGAGTCGATCTGTAGTTAGCAGGGCTCTTCAACGTTTTCAGGCCAAGGACCCCTTGGCTGAGAGAGAGATAAAGCAGGGACCCCCATTATATATTGTATACACTATTTTTTTCCCCCATAGATTTCATAGGCAGCTTCATAGACTTTTTTCACAGCACTATCATGTTTGATTCATGTTAATGTGTATTTCCAGACATTTAACCATGCACTTAAAAAATACTTTGCAAGTCTGACCTTTCACTCTGTTAGTCTGCTCTCTCCCCCCCCCCCCCTATACCAAACCAAACCACAGATCTGCTGTTTTTGGCTAAATTCTCAGAATAGGGATGCTTGGTTGAAGTGGTTAATGTAAAAATCCCAGACCCCCTGTAATTGAAGACCTCTGTACTAGAGGCTTGGGCCGTAATAATAAAATAATACTAATAATATAATCAGAATCAACTTCATTGTCATTGCAAAATGCATGCAATCAAATCGTTACAACATCTGTATAAACATACAGTAACGCAATTATAAATAACTAGATTTTAGTAGTCCCATATTCCACTGATCATAGCAATGGTCACAGAGTTATGGTCATTTGTAGTGTTAAACACTGCTTTAATAATGCTGTAGTGCCCCATATTTGTGCAATTTAGTTTTTGGGGGTGTGACTGTTCTCATGGTAGACCCCTGAACACTGTTTGTGCCAAGTTTCGTGCGGATTGGAGCAACGGTGCACCTGTGGCCCCTTAGGGTCACCTTGAAGCCCCAAACGTGGCCCCTGGTCATTGCAGACCCTTGAACAGCGTTTGTGCCAGGTTTGGTGTGGATCAGAGCAACGGTGCGCCTCGCAAGTCCATCCATGCTACGTTTGTGACATCCACCGTCCACTGTCGGTCTGTCCATCCACCCATCCTTTAGGCCAGGGGTCTTCAACAGGGGATCCGGGACCCCTAGGGGGTCCTCAGAGTTACTACAGGGGGTCCACCAAATCTTTGTGTGATATGATTTTTTTTTTACATTAACCACTTGAACCCTAGCATCCCTTTTCTGGGGAGAGCTTTAGCCAGAAATAGCCGATCTACAAGCTCACAACGCCTCACGCTGCGAGGCGTTGTGAGCTTGTAGATCGGCTATTTTTGGCAAAGAGTTATAGGTGTAGAGGCAAAAAAGAGCAGCAAAAGTTTATCTGAAACACAATTTTATACAATATAGAGGGGGTCCCTGGTGCATCTATCTCTCAGCTAGGGGGTCCTTGACCTTGGCCTGAAAACGTTGAAGACCCCTGCTATAGGCAATTTTAATAATCATCATCATATTTTCTTTCCACCATAAAGTGACCAATTATTGATAGTAATTTGAGAGTGCAAAAATGCCAGGGGAGTGACTTTTTTTTATTTTTTTTAATGATATGTGTTTTGCAAGACAACATTTTGTATTCTGCATCCTACAAGTGTAGCTCCACAACTTAGCCCATGTCAGCTATTTACTTTTTCTACCCAGGGAGACATTGTCAAAAATGTCAGGCTACAGTTATGCAAGAGCTTCTGGAAAAAAAAAGATAAGGCCACAGTTGGCTTTTAGTCAGAGTGCAGTGATGATTTTCAGATAGAAAGGTCCATGTTGGAGAGGACAGGGCGCCCTCGTGTGGCCAACATGGGCTACATACATTCTGAAGCTGGCAGAACTACAATTGTATAGATTTTAAATGTATATTAAACCTACATACTACACATTAAATCGTGCAATTATATTTAAAGGGTATGGATTCACTCTGACTGAGTAGTAGACAGTGGTGGGGAAAAAAATATATATTTACTCAAGTACTGTACTTTTTGAGGTACTTTGACTTTACTTGAGTATTTCCATATTTCAATACTTTATAGTTCTTCTACTCTGCAGTACATCTCAGAGGCAAATATTGTACTTTTTACTCCACTACAATTATTTGACAGCTTTAGTCACTAGTAGTTACTTTGAGTACCGGTAGTTTAACTTTGGTACTAAGTATATTTTGATGCCAATGGTAAATTTTTGCCCTAATACTATTAGAGTATTTTTCATATTAAGGTATTGCTATTTTTTTATTAGGCAAAACAATCTGAGTACTTCTTCCACCACTAGGTCATATTTCCTTTTTGCTCAATTCTAATGCTTTTATTTTGATAGTCCAATCAATCCATTTCTGGTACTGAAACCTACCCTGTGTTGACGCACCCAGTGATCGCATAACTCCATCAGTGTTGCCATGTCGGCTTATTATAAGCGACTTGGGCTTATTTTTCTGTTAAGTTGCTTGTAAATATTGGTAGTTGCGGGTTGCGGTTTTTGGGCTTGTTTCTAAAGTGTAGATGCTTATTTCAGGAAAGTACAGTTCAATACAAGGTGAGCTAAGAGGATTCAAAACCCAAGAAAGCCTATGGCTTGTGTCCATTGGCCCATTGGGGTCCTTGTACTCAATTAATCGAAAATCATCTGTGTTGTTAACTTGTTATGATGTTTAAAAAATTGCAAGAGTTTTCAAGAGTTTTTGAAAATAGCAGATCTATAAGCTCACAACACGTCGTAGATCTGCTATTTTCAAATAGCCCGATGCATATATAATATAGGTTTGAAAGTGCTCATATGGCATGGTCTTCTTTTGGGCTTGTTTTCATAGACCTGGTTGCTTTTTTCTCTCTCAGAACCTGGCAACACTCAACCAGTGATAGGTGGAAAAGTCAACACAAGTAGGAGGTAAGAGAGACACATCTGATCTAATATGATACCTGGTTACTTGTTTCTCTTGCACAACCTGGCAATACTGCCAGTGATCTAGGTGTAAAGTCACCACACCAGTAGGTAAGAGAGACCGATACATCTGATCTATAATATGATCAATTATTATCAGTTATTATTATTACAGTGTTTACTGTATTACATTGATTCCGTTTAAACGCTGTTCTGAAAGAGAACGAGCTGCATCGATCCAAACATGATCAAAGTACTGAACCCCAATAGAGGGAAGTGTTAGTTATTTACACTGGTGGAAGAAGTACTATATTAAAAAAAATGAAAAGAAACTGAAGTAAAAGTATCCACACTGCAATGTAGAAATACTCTGTTACAAGTGAAAGTCTCGAATTCAAAATTTACTTGAGGAAAAGTACAAAAGTATTGGTATAAAAATGTACTTAAAGTACCAAAAGTGAAAGTAGGCCTACTCATTATGCAGAATGTCCCATCTCACAAGTTTTCAAAATGTATGAAAATCATTTGAAAATGGCAGATCTACTTGTGAGCTTGCAGATTGGCTATTTTCAAATGGCTGAAATGTAGGTCTGAAGTGGTTAATGTATGTTTTGTAACAAATAACAATAATCAAAAGCTAATCTATTTTCAAATAATTGTAGTGTAAAAGTACAATATCTGGTTCTGAAATGTAGTGGAGTAGAAGTAAAAGTACAGAAAATTGGAAATACTGTACTTGAGTACATGTACTTAGTTACTTTCCAGTTTCCACCACTGCATACAACCATGTTGTGTCAGACTCAATGTTTACATTAAGAGGACAGCTAGTTAACATGGTTACAGTGGTAGTCTGTTATAAAACATTTGTTGATTAGTTATAGATCATAATGCTCGTTTCTGTTATCTTTCTGTTATGGTCTTTCTTTTTCCCTAGAGGGTGAAATATGAACTTTGATCTCTGTGGTTGAATGAATTATATTGCATGCAGTGGACTCAGTAAAACCCTCAATCCAGAACTTATTGTTGATGAATTATTAATGAATCAAAAGTCATTTTAACCAGTATAACTAATACATCTGCATGGTAGACACATTCCCTGCCATTGACAGAGATCTCTGTCATTAAACAATAAAAAAAATCACAACCAGTGTGAAGAGAGTGGTGCCTTTGAATTAGTGTAACTGGTTGCATCCTTGTGCTGCAATCAGCTGCAGCTGTTGAGGCCGTGCTCAAAGGGACGGATGGACGGATAGACCCACACACACACACGGTCAAGTGTAGGAGTGGCTGGCACCACTCAATAAAAAAATCACCTCCTGGTTAAAGTATTTGGGAAATATTCTGTATCTCGGCTCCTGTGTTTTACTATGTTTTTTCGGCGAAATTTTCAGCTGCGTATAACAAGCGAACGGGAGGTTGCGATGACCCTCCGTGATTAGCAACCATCAGGGGATCGATCATACTGGAGATAAATATTCTGTGGTTCTTGAAAGATTAGTCAGAATGCTTAAAAATGCTGGCAGAAGCTACAGCCTGTTTTAGAAAACCCCTGGCAGTGAATGTGTTAATACGACATAACTACAATACTCCATGTGCAGTGTTTGGAGGTGTCTGGTCTCCCTATATACTCATCCATTGAGACATTTAGAGTGGAGTAGGACACTTTCTGACTTTCTGTATACAATGGAACCAAATGAACTATACTGGTCCATTTGGTTATATTTGTGCACTCTTGTAGTTATGAATGGATACATTAACCCGTTCAATCCGGGAACGCATCCGTGTCATGTTTAGATTTTTAGCTATAACCATACTTTATACTTTTCAAAAATAGCAGATCTACAAGCTCGTAGCGTGGCACTAGATCTGCCATTTTTGAAAAATCGTGAGTATTACATTTTTTAAAATCTTTGATAGGGGGTCCTTGTAACAAAATATTTTGGGTCGGCGGACAAGTACGTATAATTTTGGGGGTCCTTGACATGAAAAAAGTTTGAGAACCACTGATATATAGCAACATATGTTTAAAAAAAACTGTTAGGAATTAGAAAACATTTGTAGAATCCCCAGAAGCAAAGATTTGAGTTACAAATGTTCACTTTAAAAAAACATGTATATAGTAAAGATTTGCACAGATTTTCAAAGATTTTAGATTGCAGATCTACAAGCTCATAGCTATGAGCTTGTAGATCTGCTATTTTTGAATAGCCAAAGAAATCTGAAAATGACAGATGCGTTCCCGGTCTTAATGGTTTAACTGCCTTTCTAAGTACTTGATTGTCTTCCATTCAGAGCCTTTTCCCAGGTTTATTTTTTTATTTTTGTACTTGTTCTTATAACAGGCTGTTGTTGTGTAAGCCTGACATTACAAGAGATATCATGAGGCAGTATTTAAGACACAAGAGGGGACACCTCTCTCTTCTCTTTAAAGGGGAATGAAACCCTAGGCTGATTTTGTAGTTCGTTCTCCTGTACCGTTGAAAAACTACAGCAGGGTAAAAACAAGGTAATAAGACTGACCTTATACTTATTGTACACTGTGATGTAAGGAACACTGTTGTAGAGCAGTGGTTCTCAACCTTTTCAGGCCGGGACCCCCCAAAAGAATCGTTTGGGGACCCCCAAAATAATCACATTTGAACTGGGGACCCCCCAGCCTGACAAGAGTACTTGTAATTGTAGGAGTTGAGGCATTACATTTAGTTTTGACTCGGTTCCACAGATAAAAATTGTGAAAATAGCCGATCTACAAGCTTGTAGATCGTCTATTTTCACAATTTATGCCTCTTTCTTATATTATTTGACAATTTGGCCAATGTTTGACCAGTTTTTATAGTATAGTTTGTTGATTACTTTTGATGCAGTAGGCTAATGGTCTTTTTCTTTTCTTTCTTTCTTTTTTTAAGTATTAAAAAAGGTCTTAAAAGTCCTTAAATTGTCACTTTACTGTCATCTGGGGACCCCCACAAAATCATGTGGGGGCTCCCAACCCACAGGTTGAGAACCAGGGCTGTAGATAATCAAATTAATAATGAATGTGTTAGATCTAGGTGTGTCCTCCAGAGCCGTGGGCGTACCAGCATAGACAATAGTCAACAGTATTGTCAATGTTTACAAATTGTTACATCTGACTCTTAGGTAGTCCTAGCCAGAAAGCAACACCATTGTACTATGGAGTACTGTATTGCTACAAGGTTCAAGCCAGGACAGGTTGAAGTTTATATTTAAAAGCCCTTATTAATACAACAGCCATGGCATCATGTTACCACTGGAAGTTTGACACACAGTTACAGTATAAACAGAATAAACAAAAAACCACAAAACAATGTGTGACAATACTGTTGACTACTATCTATGGTAGTAGTTGTCAAACTATTTTGTGCCAATGACCCCCAAATTGATATATATTTGGCCACAGACCCCCATCTGAAAATATTTTGTGCCAGGGTACCCCAAAAAGAGAAGATTTGTGTTAAAATTATTCAATTTTTTTCACCGTACTTTCAAGATTTTTCAGAAATGTTCAAAAAATACCAGATGTACAAGCTCGCAGCGTGGCACAAAGTGATACGCTGTGAGCATGTATATCTGCTATTTTTGAATAGCCAAGGTATAAATGGATAAAGTGGTTAAAATGATTGAGATGCTGTATTAACACATTTTGCAGGGGACCCCCTGGAACCCCCCCAAGGACCCCTGGGGGCCCCGGACTCCACTTTGAGAACCAATTATCTATGGCACACGACCTAAATCTAACACACCCATTATTATGATTAGCTGCGGCGATGTTGCTTACATCACAGTGTACTATAAGGTCTGTCTTATGCAGCCTGCCATGCTTTTACCCTGCTGTCGTTTTTAACCTATACAGGAGAATAAACTACAAAATCAGCATATAGGGTTTCATAAGGCTCTATGCACAGCAGCCATATTGTGAAGACATTGATTCACAGGTGTTACCAATGATACTAATGAAGGCTCTGTTCCATTCTGGTCAAACAGAGTCAGGGTGCTGATATTATGCATGTTGACTCACTGGAAACACTGCTACACCAGTGGGACTAAAATTTGGGTCCAGGTACCCTCATGGTTCCTTAAGGGGTTTCCAAATGGCCCCTTACGGGTGTGTAACTCTGAGAGTGTACAAATGGACCCGTAAGGGTCCATTTGGTTCCATTTGTACACTCTCAGAGTTACGGGGGTCATGGAAATTGAAACATTTGAGAACCACTGTGCTACATTAAATGGAACAGAGCCTTCATTAGTATCATTGGTAACACCTGTGAATGTCTTCACAATGGCTGCTGTGCATAGAGCCTATAGAGCGTCGCAGTTCCCGCCCACTTCCTGTTTTTTTTGGTGCCGGAAGAAAAAACTCAATGCATTTTTCCATTGACATTTCCAAAAAAAAATATATCTATTAATTTAAGCCTCGAATCAAGCCATCATGACATGACATGAATCATGACCATAAACGTTTGATTCTGTGATTTTTTTTTGTTGAAAACGGCAAAACAAAGGGTATTTATTAAATATAGTATATCATATAATTAAATATAAAAGAAAAAAAAATCACAGAAAAAAACGTTTTATGGTCATGATTCATGTCATCTCGTGATGGCTTGATTCGAGGCTTAAATTAATAGATATAAATATTTTTGGAAATGTCAATGGAAAAATGCATTGAGTTTTTTCTTCCGGCACCAAAAAAAACAGGAAGTGGGCGGGAACTGCGACGCTCTATTGTGGCCCATAGGCATTATACCTCCAATCCAACCCCCGACTAGGCCTGTCACAATTATTACATAATCGTCTAATCAAAATTATTTGAGATAATCACAATTATTTGCACATAATTGTCATAATCATTTCCATGTTGAAAAATGTTCATATATTTGCAAACATCTTCAAATATAGTGGAAATAGCCGATGCGACAAGCTCAAAACGCGTCACGATGTGACGCGTTTTGAGCATGTAGATGTTAATATTAATGTTTTTTTCTTTAAGTATGAAGTTATTAATTATGTAGGTTATTTGTCATGTCTGCACCTTTTGTTTTAGCCAAACAGAAATGTAATTTTTATTCATAATGTTCACATGACAGAACCACAATTCAATCGTTAATCGCAATTATTTGAGCGACAATTAATCGTCACGTGAAATGTCATAATCGTGATGACAGCCTTACACCCCGACTGCGACTGCCCGTGGCAAGTAAATGAAAACTTTGAGCAAGTGGAGTTTGCTTTCGGATGCATTCCGTCTTCATTAAATATTATTGGCTATTCATAAAGAATGATGCTACCTTTTTACAACTAGCAGTTGCACTCATTCTGGTTTTTCAAAGTGACTGTCGCCACTCTGCAGTTATTTCTTTTATAGTCTTTGGTAAGGCCCTTCCGGGGATTGAACCCCGACCTCTCAAATCTCAGGGCGGACGGACACTCTAACCACAAGGCCAGTGAGCTGGTTGGTATACGTGTAAGTTATAACAATAAAAGTATTGCATCTCTTGCCCTCAGAAGTCAACCCAAGTGCCTTAGTGTGGATCCACCATGAGCACCAGCAGCTACTCAGAGGCCAAGTATGAGCAGAATGAGAAGACAGGGGGCGCTGTTCTCCCTGACCTGCCCAGTGGACCCCTGGATGTGTACAGGAAGAGAGCCTCGTTCAACTGGAAGGACATGGTCATACTGATGGAAGGAGAGGACGTCACAGAATTTAAGGTGAATATTGTTGTTATTAAAACATATATTATACTTTATTAATCACACTGGGAAATCAGTTTCAACTTCACCCAGCTGACGGCTGCTCAGATGGTTATGATGAGCGTTCGGGAGGTGCAGTAGAGAGGATTATTATCTTGCTCAGGGACACTTTGACACTTATACTTGGCGGATCAGGGTTTGGTTTTTCTTTTGACCTGTTTCTTTCCTACGTTTTGCGTACGTTCTGCCCCCCCCCCCCACCCCCCTTTTTTTTTCACTGAATGCTACGCACGATGGAGCTTGCACAAAAACAAATTGTCACCCCCTTCTTTACAACTATAAACCTGTGATGTGACAACAAAGTGGATTAACCATTTACCATTTATTGCCATACTGTTGCATTCAGTTCGGCGGTGATGTGACTCTGCTCCTGTGATGCTACAGATTATCTGTGCAACCATGACACAGAATTTGAGATCACAACCCCCCCCCCAGAAGCAGAGCATTCTGGGGGGGGGGGGGTTTACAAGCTCACAGCACGTCACTTTGTGCCGCACTGCGTGCTTGTACATCTGCTATTTGCGAAAATATGTGTGTGTGTGTGTGTGTGTGTGTGTGTGTGTGTGTGTGTGTGTGTGTTCACTCAGCAACGGTTGTTCAGGACGTTGGAAAACGATCCCATCTTCGCCCGGCAGCCTGGAGAAGATCTACCCATGGAGAAGATGAGAGAGCTCACCTTCCTTAGGTAAACACACACACACACACACACACACACACACACACACACACACACACACACACACACACACACACACACACACACACACACACACACACACACACACACACACACACACACACACACACACACACACACACACACGTGTGTGTTATACGTGTTGACAAATGTTGGCCACATAAATATTTTATTTGAGGTTTGGCACTATTGTTATTGATTTTGGATGCATTATAATGACATACGGAAGCTTTTGTCCTTTGGTAAGTCTGCCTCCGAGCAGACGTTAGAAAGAGACAATAATTCTTTGATGAATCAGACTCGTAACGTGGAAAGGTCTGTAAATGCTGATAAGTACAAAATATGTGCGGAAACAAGCTTAGTGAATGAGGCCCATTATTGACCTTTGTTAAATGACCGTGGTCCACAGAGTGAAGCAGCTGTTCAAGTATGACTTCTTGTCACAAGAGGAGGTGATGGCCAACCCAGTGAAGGCAGCCATATTCTCAGACTGTCTGGGCATGTACGACTGGAGCCTGACTGCCAAGTACTTCCTCAGTAAAGGGGTGAGAAATTCATACAGTATGCACGCACGCACGCACGCATAAGTACACTTCCTTGCTCGCCCTCTCTTTTCCTCAAAAAATTTTGCCTATACTTACTAATTAAATATAATTGATTGTGCTTCTACTGAAATATTAACTGAGAAAACTGATTTATGTAATGTTTTTATTATTCCATTTTCTTATTACGATTAAAAATGTTTTGAGCACATTCAGCAAAGCGTCTGGTGACCCCTCCAATTCATTTTGTGACACTCTGTCACTCTGGGTGTCGATACACTGGTCTAGGGAATGACCGTTATCAATGGAGGGTGGTGTGATTCTGGATCAGAGTGATTATACTTCCTAGATATCCAGTATCTGTTCCTTATGTCTTTCTTCAAGGCCAGTCCTCTTTTCACAAGGCCAAGGTGCACACAAAGAAATAATGGTGCTTAAATGGTTCTTTAAAAGGCTGTATGGTTCCACGAAGAACCATCACCTACTAAAGAACCACCTTATTTAATGAATGGTTCTTTATGTTCCTCATATGGTTCTAGAGAGCCAAAGTTCTTTGAGGCACCTTTAACCACTTGAACCATGTCTTAATAGGTGAACAATTTGCTGAAAATGGCACATCTAAGCTCACAACCTGGTGAGCTTGTAGAGCAGCTATTTGTGATGAAGAGATTAGGTGTAGAGGGGAAAATGGAGAGGGCCAAGTATAGACTCCTGGGAGACACCAGTCGATGTTGTATATAGGGTTTAAGTGGTCATGGGTTCTTTGTAGAACCATTAAAATAAACGGTTCTTTTAAGTTATCACTCTGAAGGACCAGTTTTGGTTCCAGTTGGCACCTTTTATTTTTTCTGTGTGTATAGTGTGTCTGTTAAGCACTTACCCTTAAGCCCCAAGAACATTATCACTTGTAGATATGAGTCATAATGCATTTACATGTCATTAGGAAGTAATTGCAATGTCTTGGCAAATGATAAATACTGGCTTCAGGGTGCCTGGTGACTCAGCCAGTTAGTGCACACATAGACCATATCATCACTGTAGGACAGAAACCTTGTATCTCCATATTTAACCCTTTAAGACCGGGAATGCATCTGTGTTATTTTGGATTTCTTTGGCTATTCAAAAATAGCAGATCTACAAGCTCATAGCGTGGCACCGAGTGCCGCTCTATGAGCTTGTAGATCTGCTATTTTTGAAAATTCTTGATTTGTTTTGCAAATCTTTGAATATATATGTTTTAAAGCGAACATTTTTAACTCTGATCTGTGCTTCTGGGGGGTCCTGGAGCAACACGAGATGGGGGGTCCACGGTCAAATACATTTTGGGGTTCCTTGACAGGAAAAACTTGGAGCACCACTGATATAGCAACATAAGTTTTTTTCAAAACGATTTAGAAGAAATCTGTTGAATATATATTCAAAGATTTGCACAAATTGTCACCATTTAAAAAAAATAGCATATCTTCAAGCTCATAGAGCTTGTAGATCTGCTATTTTTGAATAGCCAAAGAATAAAGACATTTTAAGTGACACAGATGCGTTCCCGGATTGAATGGGTTAATCTTTAATGTTTCTTTTTTTTCATGAATGAATGCCCTGTTTTAACCCATTAAGACCTGAAGCCGATTCTACATGTCTCCTAAATCCCAACAGTATTCTGAAAAATTTATGTTTCTATATCAGTGGTGTTCAATCTTTTTCATGTCAAGGACCCCCAAAATGATATGTATTTGGCCACGGACCCCCATCTGAAAATATTTTGTTCCAGGGACCCCCCAGAAGCAAAGACTTAAGTTAAAAATGTTCGCTTTAAAAATGTATATATACAAAGATTTGCACACATTTTCACGATTTTTCAAAAATAGCAGATCTACAAGCTCATAGCGCGGCACTCTGTGCCGCACTATGAGCTTGTAGATCTGCTATTTTTGAATAGCCAAAGTGTAAAATAATGCTTTTTAGCTCAAATCAAAAAATGACAGATGCGTTCCAGGTCTCAATGGGTTAAACTTAAATAGCTTGTAGGTCGGCCTATAATGACTCCGAATAGGGAGGTCAGGTTGAAAGTAGTTAAGTTTGTCTGTGGGTTTTATAAATATCTAACCAATGGAAATTATTAACAAGAGCTGGTGACTAAATAATTACTTTGGATCCATTGGAACATAGTTTTTTTTGTATTTTTTTTTACATTTCCTGAAAAGTAACAGTTTTGGAGTGGACGTATAAGACGTATAAGTTTGTTCGACAGCGATGAAATACTGGACCCGTGTTCAAATCTGAGTCCCTGTCTTTTGTCGCGGGTCTCTCCTGTCTCTCTGTCCTGTCCTGTTCCTGTCTCTCTATACCAGTGGTGTAAAGTAACTAAGTACATTTACTGTACTGTACTTAAGTACAATTTTGAGGTATTTTTCTTTACTGGAGTATTTCCAATTTCCAATACTTTTACTTCTACTCCACTGCATCTCAGAGGAAAATATTGTACTTTTACTCCACTCCAATTATTTGAAAACTTAAGTTACTAGTTACTTTGCAGTTATAAATCATTATATTATAACATTATTATACATTTTGAAAGTAGCCTACAAGCTCGCAATGCGACGCGTTGTGAGCTTGTTGATCTGTTATTTTCATTTTTGTACTTTTACTTTTGGTACTTTAAGTATATTTTGATGCCAATACTTTAGTACTTACTGTTACTCAAGTAACATTTTGAACACAGGACTTTTATTTGTAATTTTTATATTGTCGTATTGCTACTTTTACTTAGCAAAATATCGGAGTAATTCTTCTACCACTGCTCTATACTGAAAAATGCCAAAAGAAACAACACTGTAACTTCTTGATGGCTTTCATGTTCAGTTATTCTCATGATATAACATGCTCCTCTCCTGTGGTGTTTTCCAGATGTTCACAATAGAACATGCTCTTCTCCTGTGTTGTTTTCCAGATGTTCACAATAAAACATGCTCTTCTCCTGTGTTGTTTTCCAGATGTTCGGTCAGACGGTCGCCAACTCGGGGTCAGAGAGACACAGCAAGTTTGTGCGAGACTCAGACGACATGACGGTAACGATTATGCTATAATACACTAACTTCATAGTGAACATACCCACACCTTTCATTCTGTAGCTGCAGTACGGATAGAGCTAATTTGCGCTTAACCCATTCAGTGCGGGAACTAATCTGTGTCATTTTAGATTTCTTTGGCTATTAAAAAATAGCAGATCTACACACTCGCGTGCCGCGCTATGAGCTTGTAGATCTGCTATATTTGAAAAATCTTGAAATTTTGTGCAAATCTTTGAATATATATATATTTTTTATATATATATGAAAAGGCTTAGTTTTAGTTGAGTTTTTATTAATTTCAGTGTTAATTTTAGTTTTATTATTGTAATGGACTGGTAGTCACGGGCAATATACAACAAGCTCAGAATAGTGAAAATGGATCTACAAGCTCACAACACGTTGCATTGCTACGCGTTGTGAGCTTGTAGATCGGCTATTTACGCTGTATATTTCGCTGTAAGGTTTTATTTTTGGTTTGGGGCAGATACATTGCATTGTGTTCATTTAGATTCTGTCTTTGCTCCTTGTTTACTTTTGTCTACAACTGCTTTTATTGGGTTCAAACGTTCAGGCAATACGTCTACATTAGTCATTACACAAGCTGGGGTCAACAACTCTGCCGGTAGCGTAGGGGGTTGTGAGTGTGAGTTGATGGCCAGGAGTTCAGGGTACAATGCTCTACAATGCTACTGTTCCCAATGTTTTTATGTGTTTGGTTTGTTTAACATGATAAACATAGTTATGTATAAAGAAGCAATCTCCTTTGCAATCATCCTAGTGACAATATTTTACCTGTCCTGTCATCAATTATAACCAATCCTGTTTACCAGTTTAAATTGGCTTTAAAGTGGCAATATGCCTATAATCTATAACATGCAGGTTTATAACTGCCAAAAAGTGATTACAACTTCTAATTGTTGACTGAAAGATTTTATTGTATTGATTTTGTTTCTGTCCTGGGGACTCATTATGACAAATGTTGGTGACCTGATTCCACCTTGGGGCACCAAGAATAATGCATTGTTTTTGAAGTTTCTCATTTGTTTAATGTTGTTAAATGTGATAAACTCAGTTGTGTATAAAGAAACAATTGCTTCTGGATTCATCCTAAGGACTCTGCATTATTTTCTATGTTTACAAAAAATATAAATAAATAACAATCACTTCCCCTGTTGCTAACAATGTACTGCTAACGTTGCTAACGAACACGGTCAAAGCCCAAGGGCTGAGGAGCAGACCGTGACATGAAAAGTAATACCACAGGTACTTAATTGGTGGTGTTACCAGGGGAGTAATCAGGTGGTACCACTGCCATTATCAAGTGCTCGCGGCTGTATATGAGGCACCTTGTGCAATTCATGTTTGAAAAGTTCTCATATAAATACGATGATGACAATTTACTGCTATTTTTAATGTCTGCAGGTATATGGGTGTTTCGCCCTGACAGAGCTGAGTCACGGCAGCAACACCAGAGCGATGAGAACCACCGCTACGTACGACCACAGCACACAGGTTCGATCCTAGTATAGCATACATACAGAGATAACATAATAAATACTGTGCATTCATACCATTTCCAATGCCCTAGACTTCTAGTGGCTGAATGTTGTCCAGTGCCCGCTTTCAGTTAATGTAGCCCCTTTCCCTTTTCTAGAGACACCTCTACAGTATATCAGTGGTGTAAAGTAACTAAGTACCTTTACTCAAGTACTGTACTTAAGTACAATTTTGAGGTATTTTTTTACTTTACTGGAGTATTTCTGATTTTCAGTACTTCACTACATCTCAGAGGAAAATATTTTACTTTTACTCCACTACAATTATTTGAAAACGTACTAGTTACTTTGTAGATTTTTTGATTATTATTACAAAACATACATTAACCACTTCAGCCCTATTTACATTTCGGCCATTTGAAAATAGCCGATCTACAAGCTCACAATGCGTCGCGATGCGGCATATTGTGAGCTTGTAGATCTGCTATTTTCAAAAGGGTTTTATACATTTGAAAGCTTGAAAGGGTACATTCTGCATAATGAGTACTTTTACTTTTGGTACTTTAAGTACATTTTGATACCAATACTTTAATTCTGAACTTTTACTTGTAACAGAGTATTTCTACATTGCAGTATCATACTTTTACTTAACACATTGAGTGCCAGTTTTTTTTTAAAACAGGGTACTCACAGTGCCTGGATTTTTAACAATTTTTGAACCTTTTTCAAGTAGTCACAAAATATTTTCAGTGATCACCGTCCTCACAGTGATCCCCTCATTACACACACAGGGGTCTCGTACAATCGGGGGGAAAAAATTAAAAACATTAGGTAATCCGTTCCATAGTTGCAGCCAGTTGAAAATAGTCGAAATAGTCAAAAATACATAATAAAAAAAAAATGTACACAGGAGCCGAGATACAGGCTTTTGAAGTCATAAGTTAACCAGGAAGTGGATTGGAGTCTAAATCTTCGAAAAATTATATCTCCTGGTGCTGTGAAGGAAAAAATAAATAAAAACAAATAAATATATATATATATATATATATATATATATATATATATATATATATATATATATATATTTTTTTTTTTTTTTTTTTTTTTTTTTCTTTTCTCAAAAACGGTCCGGACCGTTTTTGGCACTCAATGTGTTAAGTAAAATATTTGAGTACTTTTTACACCACTGCTCTATATGCCATCATCATCAAACTGATAACGTATTCCTCTACCCTGTAGGAATTTGTCATAAACTCCCCAGACTTCGAGGCTGCCAAGTTCTGGGTGGGGAACCTGGGAAAGACGGCCACACACGCCGTGGTGTTCGCCCAGCTCTACACGCCTGACGCAGTGTGCCACGGCCTGCATTCCTTCGTCGTGCAGGTATTTATCAGAGCAGCTGCCTGCAACTACTTTAACCACAATGACTGTCTTTTTGTCTGTAGGTCTATCTACTCCTTTATGTCACTCTGGCCACAAAATCTGTCCACAAGATGGTGCTGCAGCTCAATTACATCTCTTGTTTCTGTTCAGTAGTTCAGCTTCATAACCACTTAAGCCCTATATATTTAAGCATATGACGAATAGCAAACAAGAGCCAATCTAAAAGTTCACAATGCGATGCATCGCAATGCAGTGTGAGCTTGTAGATTGTAGAACATAAAAAAATATTTATTTTTTTAAACATCTGCTCAAAATAGGGACACCAGGGGAGTGCCAAGTGAACTGAAAAAAAAAACATTTTCTCTGGGATAAAACAAAAACAAAACATTGATTTAAACGAATAGAACTAGTGCAACAAAACAGCGCAGTGCAATGGTAGATGGGTAACTGGTGCAGTAGTCCAGTGGTATAGTGAGTGTGTATATTCTATTATAGCTAGTCAATATTAGGCAGGCCAGTCATGGGAAACATCTTTATAATGGCTTCACAATAGATGATATATTTAATATATAACCACAGCCAGGCAGGCAAGCAATGTTGAGAACTTTACATAACGACAGCTTCAGCACCGCAAACTCACTGTGGCCCATATGGCATCCCCTTCCAGTGGTGGAAAGTAACTAAGTACATTTACAAGTACAATGTTGAGGTATTTTTTACTTTACTGGAGTATTTCCAATTTTCAACACTTCTACTTCTACTCCACTACATCTCAAAGGCAAATATTGTACCCAGCATTTTCAATGCATTTGTTGCTAGTCACAAATGTTGATCTCTGCACAGGACTCACTTTAACCCATTAAAACCAGGAAAGCATCTGTGTCATTTTATACTTTGGCTATTCAAAAATGACAGATATTCAAGCTCATAGCACGTGGCACGCTATGAGTTTGTAGATCTGCTATTTTTGAAAAATCTTGAAAATGTGTGCAAACCTTTGAATATATATATTTTTAAAGCGAACATTTTTAACTCCAATATTTGCTTCTGGGGGGTCCCTGGAACTAAATATTTTGAGATGGGGGTCTGCGGCCAAATACATATAATTTTGGGGGTCCTTGACATGAAAAAGTTTGAGCACCACTGATATAGCAAACATACGTTTTTTTCAGAAACCTGTTAGGATTTAGAAGAGATTAGTAGAATCGGCCTCGTTTGCCTAATCCCTTTCAAACTGGCATCCCTATTTTGGGCAAGAATGTTCAAAGATTAGCAATTTGTTTTCATGAAAAGAGCAGAGCTAGTAGACTGGCTATTTTTGACATGTGATACTGTGATACTGTCATACAACTCAGTATAAATCATGCTCAAGTGGCTATAAGTGCCACTGACCTTCTTACCTCTGAAAAATGCTTTACCCTCGTTTTCTTTTCTTTTTTATCCAGATCAAACGCAATATTAGACAGCTGTATTTTATGGACCAATACTGATGTTTGTTTTTACCTTTTTAAGGACAGAAAGTCTACAGTGTGCAACCCTGTAGTGTGGTACATGGTTGTAACCCAGTCATAAAAACACATCAAATATCGTCACTGTTGGGGGGGAAACCTTGTATGTCCAAAACCATTACTTTTCAGTAACGACAATTTTATAGTGAAAATAGCAGATCTACAAGATCACAACGTGTCATGTTGTGCGCTTGTAGATCTGTTATTTTCACTACATTTGTGCGACACTCTTGTGCGACGATGTAGGGCGTTAACTAGTGACGAAAAAGTTGAAATAATATGGAGATAGGAGGTTTCTGCCAGGCAGCGTCGATATACAGTACATCAGGTGGATCACAAGTGAGTCTTTTTTTCCAGGCTATTAACAAGTGAGTGCATCTGTGTCCTATTTAGTCTTAATAAATGTCTCATAAAGTGCATTAAAGACTGTTGACACTAGTTGGTCTGTCAGTATTAAACTGGATAATGTCCTCTGCTGAACTTTTGGGTATTATTCAGCCAGGAGTCAACTTTGTTCAGTTTGCATATCTGTCCAGTGGAGTGTGGTTGGGTGGTCCTTGTTATCAGCAAGGCATCAGAAAATACAATTACTAATAAGTAGTGAATAGTGAAAGTAAACAACACAGCAATGTTTCACATATAGGTCTCGTTGTGTATATCGTTGCTGTCCGGCAGGAACCAGCTAACTCAATTTTTCCGCATTTGCATTTTTTTCCATAAATCAGTGCTATTGAACGCCCTTTACGTCTGTGTGTTGGTAAAAAAATATTGAACCAATGAAAAGTATTAAAAAGTGCTTCTGACAAAAGCAGCTAACTCCATTGGATCCTCAAACATTCTGTTTCTGCTAACTCCAGCAAAGGGAGGTGAAGTTAGCTGGTTTTGCTGACTCCAGACTCCACCCCCTTTTGACCTCCAACCTAATTGTGAGCTTGGAGGTCCATTCAGCTGTTCTTATCAATGATAAACAAAACCTCCTAACTCCATTTTTGTTTTTTTCATTTCCTGAAAAATGAACATTTTGGAGTTAGCTGGTTCCTGCCGGACAGCAGAGATATATTTGTGTGGAATAGTTATGCATCTGAGGAGGAGAGACTTGATGATGTGTGTTTTGTTTTGTGTGATAGGTGAGAGATCCTAAGACCCTGCTGGCCATGCCTGGTGTGCTGGTGGGAGACATGGGCAAGAAGCTGGGTCAGAATGGGCTGGACAATGGGTAGGTGACATACTGACTGCATGGGACTAGTCCAGTGTTTCTTAACCCATGAAGACCTGGAACGCATCTGTGTCACTTTTTTATTTGAGCTAAAAAAGGATTATTTTACACTTTGGCTATTCAAAAATAGCAGATATACAAGCTCATAGCGCGGCACCGAGTGCCGCGCTATGAGCTTGCAGATCTGCTATTTTTGATAAATCGTGAAAATGTGTGCAAATCTTTAAATATATATATTTTAAAGCAAACACTTTTAACTCAAATATTTGCTTCTGGGACCCCCTGGAACAAAATACTTTGAGATGGGGGTCCGCGGCCAGATACATATAATTTTGGGGGTCCTTGACATGAAAAAGTTTGAGCACCACTGATATAGAAACATACGTTTTTCAGAAAACTGTTGGGATTTAGGAGACATGTAGAATCGGCTTCAGGTCTTAACTGGTTAACACAACAATTGATGTTGATTTGTTCCTGTCAGAGCAAACAATTAACATTATTACATCACATTACATGACGTACGTCACTGCCAGAAGTTATTATTCAAATGGTACAAATATTTGACGGGGAGGTCTGTGTCTTCTGTTTGAATGGGCACCACAACCCCAAATCCAACTGTTTTACACCAGCAGAGGGCAGTAGAGGTACACAGACTCTGAGGAACCATTTCAAGTTCCAGTTCACACACCTCCAAACTTGGTCAGCAACAGTGTTGCCAGATTCTGTGAGAGAAACAAGCAACCAGGTCTAGGACAACCAGCCCAAAAGAACCGACTATGGGCCACATGAGCACTTTAACATATACATCAGCTATTTGAAAATAGCAGATCTACACGCTCACAACGCGTCGCGATGCGACGCGTTGTGAGTTTGTAGATCGGCTATTTTCTAATTAAATCTTGCGGGGACATTATAATAGCCAGATCTGGCAACCCTGGTCAGCAATATAAATGTTTGATCAATCCATTGCAATGCTCTAGGGAAAAGCAGAGTGCCAAAACAAGCAGGATTTTAATGGATAAGCTTCAAAAACATGATTTTGGGTGGAGTGGCACTCCAACTCTCAGAGGAGAGCAGTCAGAGAGGGAAACATTCCATGTGTTGTCGTGGTGAATGAGGGGACATGCTCTGGTCCGTACGTCCAGTAATGACTGTTTAGGTGCGTTCACTACACTATCGGCCAACTTGCAGTGGTGTAAAGTAACTAAGTACATTTACTCAAGTACTGTACTTAAGTACAATTTTTAGCTACTTTTACTTTACTGGAGCATTTCCAATTGTCTATACTTTTACTTCTACTCCACTACATCTCAGAGGCAAATATTGTACTTTTACTCCACTATTATTTGACAGCTTTAGTTACTTTGTAGTATACATTATTTCATTATGAAACTTACATTAACCTCTTTAGCCCTATTTTATACTTAGGCTATTTGAAAATAGCAGATCTACAAGCTCACAACGCGTCGCCGTGCGACGCGTGTTATGTTTAATTCCGGACTGTTACGTGTAACGGAGTACTTCTACATTCCAGTATTGATACTTTTACTTAAGTAAAACATTTGAGTACTTTTTCCACCACTGCCAACTTGTGTTCTGAGACTGTACTTGCAGGAATGTTGTATCATGAAATCAAACTTTAAATTTTTATAGGCAGGATCCATTAAGGTTTGAGAAAAGACCATAAATATGTGAATGCGAGTAAGTGCTAAACTTTATTTATATAGCACATTTAAAACAACCGAAATTTACCAACAGGGCAAGAGCAAAACTAGTAGTGTGTGTGTGTGTGTGTGTGTGTGTGTGTGTGTGTGTGTGTGTGTGTGTGTGTGTGTGTGTGTGTGTGTGTGTGTGTGTGTGTGTGTGTGTGTGTGTGTGTGTGTGTGTGTGTGTGTGTGTGTGTGTGTGTGTGTGTGTGTGTGTGTGTGTGGGTGGGGTGTGCCGATATATCGTCCCGCGATATATCGCGATACGTTTTCGGGACGATATGTATCGTTTTGGGGGGGGAAAATATCGTTTTGATTTTTTTTTTTTTTACAATAATAATAATCAGGCATGCAAACAGCCCCGAGGTGAAAAGGGTGACAACATGCTTTTTTTTCCGGGTCAGGTGTCACACTATTATTTGGATTCAAAACGGCTATTGTAGCTGAAAAGCTACAAGTTTGCATGTCTGAATAATGCAAAAACAGAATTATTTGTTTGCATTTGATTTTTTTCTCCCCCATATATTTTCATAATAAAAAAGTGCGTATCGTATCGTATCGAAATCGTATCGAAGTTGTGAGCCCAATATCGTATCGTATCGTTTCGTGAAATTAGTGTATCGGCACACCCCTAGTGTGTGTGTGTGTGTGTGTGTGTGCGTGTGCGTGCGTTTGCTGGAGAGGTTAGAAGAAGGATTGTTGAGTGAGAGGGAAAAGACATTGATGTTATTTTGACTGTAGATCCAGGGTTGGATTTGATATCTGGTTTTGATATCCTCCCCCCCCCCTCTGGTTATTCATTTTTATTGCCGGCGGGGATATGTTTTTATTAAATACAGTACATGCATTTCCATTTGCGAAATGTAGATTGTCTGATATGTTTGATGTTCATGTTTGATAACATGACAATTAAACAATTTAATTAAAAATCTATGTTAACCACATTAACCATGGCCTCCCTATTTTGGGCAAAGTAAGAAAATGTGTCAAAGCTTTTCAAAAGCTTTCAAAATAAAACAAAATAGCTAAATTAGCTCCTTTACAACCTTTGTAGAAACGCCTAACCATTATTTTTGCTATTTGTCATATGAAGAAGTATATGGGCTTAAAGGGATAGTTCAACCAAAATTATTTATATTATTTATTTTTCCTATCGATTAGTCACCCCATGGAGACTTGAATCCAATCCATGGATATTTTTTTGTTTTTGTCGCATTCCTAAGCCAATAATTTGATGACCAGTGGACCGGTAGGCAGCGGTTCCGGTAGGAGACACAAAGGAGACTCTTTGCATCTCCTACCAGAACCGCCGCCGGTCATCAAATTATTGGCTTAGGAATGCGACAAAAACAATGGGATTTTGGGGATGAACTATCCCTTTAAGTGATTAAGGAAATGTACAAATGGAACCCTGTCTGTGGGTCATTAGTGTTTACAGTAGTGTATATTACATATCGTTGCTGTTGGGCAGAAAACTCTTATCTCCATATTTATAAATTGCCAAAATATATAAATTGATAGGAGACCAAACACAGGTGCCTTTTTTTCCGTGCAGGTTTGCGATGTTCCACAAGGTGAGGATTCCACGGGAGAACCTACTGAACAAGACGGGAGACGTCACCCCTGATGGCCGCTACGTCACACCGTTCAAGGTGGGTCATCTTTCACGGCAGACAAAAATTTTCTCCCAATTTCGTCATTGTGCCAATTCCTCCCACTGTTTGCCACTGCTGTACCTACTGGCTCACCTGCCAGTGAGGATCCCCCACCAGGAGGATGTAGCACCATCCCGTCCTACTCAGCCTCGACACTGTCCTCTTCGCTCTCCGCAAGGTCTGCTTGTAGTGTATAAATCAAGGGGCCAGCCTGAGATTTTTACATTGACGCCAATACGGAAGAGTTCATATGAAGTTTCGCTGTTTTACCCCTGACTTTAGACTAGATTTTCTTACCTTAATAAAAATAGTCATAAATACTATATGCTTCCAGTCGCTAGTTTAAAGTTTCCTTTTAATCATCATGATTGGTAAACTATGGTCCCATTTATTTTCAAATTGACGATAAAGTAGGTTATGCTCTTGGGGGGGGGCGGGATGATTTGATTGACAAGCTACACAACCAATAGCATTCATTCCCCGCCCCCGCTTTTGATTGACAAGCTACCCAACCAATAATGGTCTCATTCTGCAGGATATGGCGCGATATTGAAAGATGGCGGATTGCACACAGCTGAACAATCGGCTTCATTTACGGTCTGTAGAGTTCTAGGGGTGTAACGCTGTCCATTCATTTCATACAGTCTATGGTATAACTACACTAAATAAAGATGTCAACTGAGTTCCCATGCTCGAGCTGAACTCCTGAACCTGGTAACCCGGGTCTTACGTACGTACATTCTCTCCTCGAGAGATGCCACATCATACTGCTGATGTCACTCTGTCCTCGCTTGTCCTTATATGGAGCTTACATATGTCCTAATATGGTGTGCTATGGTCATGACATCAGCAGACATTCAGGTGATGTCGGTCTCCGCGCACACTGTCCAGGACGTCAGTCTTGGGCGACAGAGGTCGCGTCAACCCTGCTCCTTGTATGGGTATCTCGTATTTCGATCTGGTAGTGTGGAATCCTCTCCCAATCAGGGTTGCCAGATCTGCTTATTGTAATTTCCCCGCAAGATTGTATTTGAAAATAGCCGATCTTCAAGCTCACAACGCGTCGCGACGCGTTGTGAGCTTGTAGATCTGCTATTTTCAAATAGCTGATGTATATATTAAAGTGCTAATGTGGCCCATAGTCGCTTCTTTTGGGCTGGTTTTCCTAGACCCGGTTGCTTGTTTCTCTCACAGAATCTGGCAACACTGCTCCCAATAGGCACTGTCCCCGGAAATTAGGATACGTGCAGTGACAAAGATCCTCCCTCCCCACCCGGCTTCCCCTACCCCAAACACGGCCCAATTGTGTTGGTATAGCTGCTCCACCGCAGTGGAAACTGATTTAGTTGTTAACACTGCTGAACACACTGTCTGCTGTGTAAAGCCTGTTTTGACTGCGGTTGCTATGGTGATCAATTTACTATATTAGGGACATCAGCACGCATCGGCGACCTTGATTGGCCGGCCCGACCCATCAGCTCAGCGGATTGGTCACACCTCGTGCGACCGAACCAATATAAGCAGTAGAGCACACGATGGGATGTCGTTCTGTTACACACAGCAAGGCTTTATAAGGATCCGGTCATTGTCGTGAGCTCAGTGACCACACCTCCACTAACATTCCGGCGTCAACATGTACAGACAACTTATGGGTCTTCGGCAGCTGTCCAAGCGGACCGTCAGCGGCAGTGCCCGCAGACAGATAGAGAACACAATCAAAGATAAACAGAAGTTCTTTCAGGAAGACAACGGCGTCCCCATCTACCTGAAGGGAGGTACCAAGGATGCGCTCCTGTACAGAACCACCATTGGTCTCACGGTCTTCGGCAGTTTCTACGTCGTATATGTGTTGTATAATGCAGCCATGCCCAAGAAACCACAGTGAACCCACCTTACTGGAAAATTAGACTGTTGTGCAGATAATTTAATCTGGGAGATTATTTGTCCTGTTACTGTCAATATGTTTCATGCATGGGATCATTAAATAATGATCCCATGTACATAAAAATAAATTATGTACAGCAACAAAAAAAAAGACCATGACTGCATCAAAAGTAATAGCTCAGTGGGTAGAGCTCTCGTCTTTCGACCACAAGGTCATGGGTTTGACCAGTGTTAGCCTGGCATGGCCAGACTCATATCACTGTGTAGATATTAGTCTGGAATCTCTGTTTGGAATATGCATTTCCAAGGGGCTGATTTAAAAAAGAATACCTCTGGTGATAAACCCGCCCCACATTTGCATACTTGATCCCTGATTGGTGCCCCACAATTTAGGGGGCAGCGCACGCTGGGCAAGACCTGGGCTGTTGGTTGTCTAGGAAGTGACAACCTGAAACGGTTACATTTGGCGGAAGTACCTCCCAAGGAAATGACGTTGATGCTTTAGAAATCTGTTAACATTCTCCATGAATGAAACGAGTGTTGTGATTGGTCAAAAAAATCGTTTCCGGGGGAAACGGAAATCCTGCCCACTCAGGACTTCCTAGACACTCGCTGGTTTAGGTCGTGACCAGGCTCTTCTCTTCACAGATGAGTGAGGCTGGGACCGAGGCTAGGGGCAGCCAAATATTTTTTTTCCTTGCACTGGCAGATTTGCCTGGTTTCCAAGCTAACTCAGCATATGAGTAGCCTTGGATTAATACCATTTTCCCAGACCGGAACCTCCGGTGCCGTGCACCTCCACAATGATTCCCCTAGTTGTCTCCGCCAGAGGTGGAGAGTATGTTTTCGTTCTTGTTTAAAATGTGTTTAGTTTGGTATAATCGTTTCGTTTCTTTTGGTATAATAATCGTTTGGTATGTTCATCTTTTATTCTAACTCGTAGCACGACTAGTGAGACTAAAAGTGAGACTAAACTAAACTAATTGATAGGATATCACACTTTTATCAACAACAGCAGCATTTGCTACAGATGGATTCACTTGGAGAATTCACACACACACACACACACACACACACACACACACACACACACACACACACACACACACACACACACACACACACACACACACACACACACACACACACACACACACACACACACACACACACACACACACACAAAACAAACCTGTTAAAAGACAGCATGGGGTTTCTCTGGGTGCATCTGCAACGATGGGAACCGGCCAGTGTGAGAGATATTCCTGACACAATGAAACACACACGCACGCACGCACGCACGCACGCACGCACGCACGCACGCACGCACGCACGCACGCACGCACGCACGCACGCACGCACGCACGCACGCACGCACGCACGCACGCACGCACGCACGCACGCACGCACGCACGCACGCACGCACGCACGCGCACACACACACTGTGAGGGGGGGTTGCATCAGGATAAACAAACAGTTTAGGGGTGTTTAAGAGTGTTGTGGTTCAGCAGTCTCAGCTTGCTGCGATCACACTGGAGCAGTTATGTGTTTAAGACCATTAAGACTGTAGCAGGTCTTAATGGTCTCTCTGGGAGACTGGAGATAGTAGCCGCTGTGGGACCATGATGGCTGTTGTTTGCAGCTGTAGTGGAAGAAGTATACGCAGATTCTTTGCATTTAAGTAAAAGAAGCAATACCACAATGTAGGAATAATACTGTGTTACATACAGGTAAAAGTCCTGCAGAAAAAGTAAAAAAGTATTGGCATCAATATAAAGTATTCATAATGCAGAATGGCTCATTTCACAATAAAAAAAACCCAATATATTATTTTAAAATGTGTCAAAAAAACTAAAACTGCTCTACAAGCTCAGAACGCGTCGCATCGTGTTCCGAAATATAAAATAGGGCTTAAGTGGTTAATGTATGTCTTTTTTATGAATAACCTAAATCTCCAAAGTAATAGTAACCTTTTCAAACAATTGTAGTGGAGTAAAAAGGACAACATTTGCCTCTGAGATGTAGTGGAGCCTATTGGCTACCCTGCCAGTGAGGAGCCTCTTATCGGGAGGATGTAGCGTCTCTGTTCCTTTTCCTAGGCAGGAAAAGTACCTCTGTGTCAGACTTTTACTTAAGTACAGGAATTGACTAAATGTACTTAGTTACTTATCACCAATAGAGCACCGAAGTCCTGAGGTCACTGCCGACTAGAGGGCGATATCCCCCTGGGTTTTAGCGTTATTTTTTGTGTTGAAATCCCCATAGGCCCATAGGGTAATCTTAGATCGCCTCATATAAGAACTGTGTTCGAATATTAATCACACCACCCCGGCGATTTTACTCATATGGATATGAAGCATCGACTGAAGGTAGAAATGTACAAATTGACCCAAAGAGTAACACAATAAACGCTAGAAACGAGTCAAACGACCCAACGACTACATTTCCCATGAACGCGGCTGCTGCCCAGCGCACATAACATACTACGTCACGTCCAGCGCTTATTTTCTTGACGGAGCGTGATGACTTATTTTCTATCAATTACACACCCCATGAAGACTTGAATTCATGGAGATGTTTTTGTTTTTGTCGCATTCCTAAGCCAATCATTTGCTTAGGAAAGGAGACATTAGCACCTTTCCGCCGGTCATCAAATTATTGGCTTAGGAATACGACAAAAACAAATATAAATCCATGAATTCAAGGCTTCATGGGGTGTGTAATTGATAGAAAATAAGTAATTATATGGGTGAACTATCCCTTTTAAGGCAGAATTTATTTAATTTTCGATGCAGAGCCACCCCCCTGACAGAAACACCTGTATGATTTGTTTATTTCTTGCAACACAGTTCTTATATGACGTGATCTAAGATTGGGGATTTCAACACAAAAAAAGAACGCAGAGACCCAGGGGGGATAGCGCCCTCTGGCGGCAGTGACGTCAGACTTCGGTGCTCTATTCTTAAGACCATTAAGGCCCTAACCAGGTCTTAAGGGTCTCTGTGGGAGCCTGGAGCCGCAGTAGTGGCCGCGTTGGGACCATGATGGTCTGCTTAGCAGCCAGCGAACGGTCATGGAAAACATTCCTACCTTCACCTCCCCGTGAGAGATGTAAATATAGCCGAGGGTCAGTGGCGCTCCTGACAGAACTGTCTTAATAACCTGGAACTGTTTATGGCCCAGTAGAGGCAATGACAGATGATTCACACTTTGGCAGCCCTCTTGAATATTTACGTTCATTTGTCTAACGCTGGGAAAACGTTAGAGGCTGTGGACGGGATTTATGTGTGTCCGTCTGGGAGACAGAGGATTTCCGCGAGGAAAGCAAAATGAAGTCTTTCTAACTGAATGCATGTTTGTTTCATTTAGGAGTTTGAGTTAACACATTGAATGCCAAAAACGGTCCGGACCGTTTTTGAGGGTCCAAACGAGAAGTGCCGAAAACGGTCCGGACCGTTTTTGACCCAATTCTATTTTTATACATGTGGGCCACGTGGGGCGCTAAAACGAAACTTTGACATCACCCAAGCAGTTTCTGAGAAGAAGAGGCTGGATGTGGCTCCATGTCAAAAATCCTTCCGGTCGGCGTTTTCAATGTTATCTCCTTGATTAAAAGCTTAATATCTCCATTTCTTTTTAATGTGGTGGAAACGAGCCGTTTTCGATCGGCGATCACGCTGCAATGGAGGATCGCGTTGGAAATATTATTGTTCCAGGCGTTAGTCGGGACCCTCCGCCGTCTCGCACGCACGCTTTGTTTACATGCATTTCCGCGTCTGGGCTTCTCACAGCACGAAATGTATAACGCAAGTGGATGGAAGAAATGCTGGCACTCAACGTATAATATTTTAATAAACCTCTGGCACCCAATGTGTTAAAGGATATTATTTCATATATTTAAATTGTCAAAAAGATAGCAGATCTACAAGCTCACAAGAAGCTCCAATGTGACGCGTTGTGAACTTGTGGATGTGCTATTTTTGTCATACCAAGTTTATTATAGATAACTAAAACTAACAAAATAATGAAAACTCGATGTATGGGGGGGGGGGGGAAACATTTTCATTTACTGAACACAACTTAAACTGCATCGTGTGTGTATACAGTACAAGACTTAAACAAACTAAAATGTCCATAGTTTTTACTTTGTCTATTTAATGATACATAAGCCTACAGTACCTTTTTTAATGTCAGTTTATTTCTTATCGTTTTGGAATTTCGTTGCTGATATTTACCTCATATTACCTCAATTTCTTTTTAATGTCAGTTTATTTCTTATCGTTTTTGAATTTCGTTGCTGATATTTACCTCATATTACAATACAATTGTATAAAATTCTATAAAATCCTTCTTCTTCTCCACTTCCTCCTCCATCCTTCCAGGACCCCAACAAGCGCTTTGGGGCGTCGCTGGGTGCTCTGTCGGGTGGCAGGGTGTCCATCTGCAGGATGGCGGTGACCAACCTGAAGCTGGCCCTGACCGTGGCAATACGCTTCTCTGCCACCAGGAGACAGTTTGGACCCAAAGACACAGAAGAGATCCCCGTCCTGGAGTACCAGCTACAGGTGAGATGGAGAACAGGGATGAGTGGGTGGGTGGGTGGGCGGGGGATTGCAGCTAGGTACCATGGGTACAGGAATGCGAGTCTCGCTTTTCTACCGGATCACTGTAACTTGGCAACGCCCCCTTCTGTGACGAACGCGGAACTGCTTCGCCCCTAGTCACTGCATCGCCCCGAGTCACTGCTTCCCTGTCGGATGCAGGAATGCGCGGAATGTACAGAAAAACAACAACAGCACGTAACTTCCCTTGGATGCACACATGTGCGGGAATGACATAATGAGATAGCGTGAGAATCGCGATTGTAATTTCGGTACACCGTATCGAGTGCCAATTTCGATTCATTTTCGGTACGTTTGGAGTACCGTAACAGGCTTAGTGGATGCGGTGAGAGACGACATGCAGGTGGAAGGAGTCACAGAGGAAGACGCAGAGAACAGAACCAGATGGGAACTAATATTCCGCTGTGGCGACCCCCGATGGGAATTAGCCGAAAGAAGAAGAATGTTTGTTCAGTAACAGGGGTCTCTCTATCTCTCTCTCTCCATCTCTTTAGTAAAGAGAAAATACATTTTCAGGTCAGGATAACAATTTTAGACCTGGAAACATGTGGTCTGCATTAAATGTGTATGTTTTCTTTGAATTTTTTATTTCAGTCAATGGAATGTACTGTATAGACGATTTTAAACTCAACTCCTCTCCTCTCCTCTCCTCGTGTCTCCTCTCCTCTCCTCGTCTCTCCTCTCCATTCCTCCTCTCCTCTCCATTCCTCCTCTCCTCTCCTTTCATCCTTTCCTGTCCTCTCCTCTCATCCTTTCCTCTCCTCTCATCCTCTCCTGTCCTCTCATCCTCTCCTCTCCTCTCATCCTTTCCTATCCTCTCATCCAAAAAATCATGCACGCTTTTGTCTTGATTACTGTAACGGACTCTGTACCACCCTGAGCCGTTTGTCAATATCTCGACTTCAACTAGTGCAGAATGCGGCGGCCAGAATTCTCACTAACACCAACCGCAGAGCACACATAACTCTGGTGTTAGCCGCACTTCACTGGCTACCAATTAAGTCTAGAATAGATTTTAAAATCCTTTTAACTACTTATAAAGCACTACATGGGCTGGCCCCGCTTTATATTACTGACCTACTGCCCCCTGAGAACAATGTCAGATCTCTCAGGTCCTCTGACAAAGGCCTTCTGGACTTACTCGCGACCAGACTCAAAACAAAGGGTGACCGGGCCCAGTGGTTGCTCCTACACTGTGGAACGCCCTACCTTTGGCTTTAAAAAATGCTGAGTCAGTCGACGGTTTTAAGAGCATGTTAAAAACACATTTGTTTCATAAGCATTTTGTCTCATGAAGTTTTTACCTGACTCACTTGTACAGGTCAATGTTTTGCTTTAATCCTTGTTGTATTGTATTACTATTGTGTTATTATACCATGTTTTTAACTTGTTTATATTGTTCCATTGTACAGCACCTTGTAACATTGTTTCGAAAGGTGCTTTATAAATAAAATGTATTTACTCACTTACTTACAGCCTCTCCTCTCCTCTCCTCTCCTCTCCTCTCCTCTCCTCTCCTCTCCTCTCCTCTCCTCTCCTCTCCTCTCCTCTCCTCTCCTCTCCTCTCCTCTCCATAAGTAGCAGTGGCGTCTCATTCCCTACCTAGCAGCAGCCTATGCTCTGGATCATTTCTCCAAGTCGGTCTTCATGAACTTCGTGGAGCTCCAGATCGGACAGATGATGAAAGATCGCAGCGAGAGACAGGTGTGTGTGTGTGTGTGTGTGTGTGTGTGTGTGTGTGTGTGTGTGTGTGTGTGTGTGTGTGTGTGTGTGTGTGTGTGTGTGTGTGTGTGTGTGTGTGTGTGTGTGTGTGTGTGTGTGTGTGTGTGTGTGTGTGATCCCATTAAAACCGGGAAAGCATCTGTGTCATTTTAGATTTGAGCTATATGTATATAGCGACATATGTTTTTCAGAAAACTCTTAGGATTTAGAACAGTAGTTATATATATATATATCAATTTGGGGGGGGGGGGGGTCCTTGGCACAAAAACGTTTGAGAACCACTGATTTAGAAGGCATTTGTAGAATCGGCCTCAGGTATACTGTACTAACTGTGCTTTCGTGCGTGTGCGCGTATGCATGCGTGTGCGCGTACAGGCGGAGCTGGGCAGGGAGATCCATGCCATCGCCTGCACCATGAAGCCTCTGGGATCCTGGACGGGTCAGAGAGGAATCCAGGAGTGTAGAGAGGCCTGTGGAGGACATGGATATCTGGCTAGTGAGTGACACACAAGCACGCACGCAAAAGCATGCACAAACACCAGGCGCTCGGGTGGTGAGTCGTAAAAAAAACAGACATAGACATAGGCAGGAAAATACCTCTGCTTTTCCATTGTTAGACTTTAGGCGGCTTTAGGCGCACCAGCTACATAGACACATAGCGGGAGTCTCAAGTTGGACTTCAAGGGTTCCGATCATCACTTTGAACCTGGCTATTTTGGGCATGTCATTATATTGTCCAAAGTTGCAAAAGAAATGATCAAAATAGCGTCGTGAGCTTTCATCTATTATCGATTTTCTTCACACTTCACACAACCAAGTATATAGCCAGGGCTTAAGTGGTTAAGATTCAGGATTGTGCGGTGTACAGTAGTTGATTTATGAACATAAGACAGGGGAGTGAGACAGCACAGCAGGGAGGGGGGAGGGGGATGCAGGGATGTTGTTGTAACGCGGTCGGCATCCTCACCATCGCAGCCAGTAAGCCACCCCTCTCTCTCAACCAAATAGATTCCACATCACATCAGTCATTAGTTAGCGACTGGCTTATTATCACTCACTTCCTCCTCCACAATGTCTGCCGAGTTTGATTTATTTATGTATTTTCGTCCTATTGACGTGTATGGTGCTTATGGTGTCTAACTGTGTGTTGTATTGTGTGGTTTTATATAGTGAACAGGTTCGGTGAGCTACGCGACGGCAACGATCCCAACGCCACGTACGAAGGAGACAACAACGTCCTGCTGCAGCAGACCAGCAACTACCTGCTGGGATGGATGCAAGCCAAACAACATGGTCAGAGCACACACAGGGCCCTATCTTGCACGCCGCCTTACCCCTTATGCCTAAACTTATTAGCCATATTTGGCTATTTTGGGAGAAAAAAATCTATAGTCCGACTAGCCGATCTACAGCGACGCATTGTGAGCTTGTAGATCAGCTATTTTAATTATTTTAAAATGTTTTTCAAAATAGTAAAAAATGGCAAAGAAGTTTAGGGATAAGGGGTAAGGCAAGATAGAGCCCACACTCATACTGTACGTAAAGATACATTTTAGCCACGATTACAGATCAGTTATTAGTTATTTTCTCCGGCAAACTAGGGATGCACGATATTGAAATTTTTGGCCCATATCCGAACATAAACAACTTAAAGGACAGGTGGCTATGTATTTTTTTACACGATTAAAAAGGTCCCGTGGTCTTTGATGGCCAGATGTGACTTATTGGGGGCTAGAAGAGCTACTGTATATAATAATAATGAAATCGCCGTGTTATTGTATAAAAAAAGACATATTCATCCACCCGCCCGAATGCCCCCGCCCACTGTAAAAAAGATCGCGAAAATTGCTAAAACTATAGAAAGCAGTAAATGATTTTAACACTCATCTTTTATTTACTTTAACTCATTCAGTGCCGCTGGACGTCTAAGACGTCCGTTGTATCATAAGCCCTGTGCCACTGTATGTCTAAGACGTCCAAAAAAAGTTTTTTTCTTTTTTTTTTTTGAATTTTTTTTTCAGAACCCAAGATATGATGATTTGAAAATGTTCTGCTCCATTCACTTAAGCACTTTTTTTTAACAATGAATTTTGGCTCTGGCACAGCCAAACTGCCAAAAATAAGTCAGGCACTGAATGAGTTAATTACAAGCTAAAACATAAACCTTGGTTGTAAATGTATTATTATTATTTATTTTTTTCAACTTGTTGTCTATAATCTATTGTGAGATTATAGATCTTCAGTTTTTGGCACCGTCGTACAAGGTACAACTAAGTATAAATCAGGCTTAACCTGAGTTAGAGTTGTTTTAACTCGACAAGAGAGATTTACGAGTTCAGAGCGAGACTCCCAAGGCATCATGGGAAGTGTGTGGGTGGAGGACTGGAAAGTAGTAGAAGTAGAATCAAACAAATTATAGTCTGACATGTCTGTAAGGTGATGCTGTACTCCGGGGGTTCTCAAAGTGGGGTCCGGGGACCCCCCCAGGGTGAGGGGTCTTGAGAAGGGGTCCTAGGGGGTTCCCAGCTAAATGATAGATAGTTGGGAACCAAATGGACCCTTACAGGTCTAGGATACTAAATGCAATCAAAATTGCATGCTCAGGGTGGGACAATGTGGGGTCTCTGGTTGCTCTATATCGTCTCTGTCGGGTGGAAACCTCATACGTCCAAAACTGAAACTTTTCAGGATTCAAGTCACTTTTGTGTGACGCTACATATGTGACTCTATGTAGTATGACCAAGTAGGGCATTAATTTTCAAAAAAACACAAAAAGTTTAAATATGGAGATAGGAGGTTTCTGCCTCAAGTGTCTTGAGACAACTTTTTGTGATTTGGCACTTTAATAAAATTGAATTGAAATTGAACTTATCAAATGGGGGGGGGGGGGGGTACTTGAAAGTAAACCGTTGTGAGAAGCAGTGTCTGTACTGGATTTGGTTGCAGGCGGCACACGGATCGAGTCTCCTCTGCAGTCTGTGGACTTCCTGGAAAACATGGACGCCATCCTGGAGAGCAGCTTTACTGCCACTGGAATGGAGGAATGTATGGACTCAGCAGGTAGGACCCACACACACACACACACACACACACACACACACACACACACACACACAGACACACACACACACACAGCTTTACTGCCACTGCATGAAGAAATGTATGGACTCAGCACGTAGCACACACTCGCACATGCACGCACATGCTAGCGCACGCACATCATGCGCCCATCAATCCACTCACACAGGAAGATGTCTGTCTGTCTGTGGGTTTCTCCCCATTTCCCTCTCTCTTTCTCTCTCTCTCTCACACTCACTCAAACGCACGCACACACAAAATAGCCGATCTACAAGCTCACAGCGCTGTGCACGACACCAGTGTGAAACTAAGTTTATTACACGGCTTGGTTGAATCCTTGATTCTGATTGGTCAATCACTGAATTCAGACCTCTGTTATTTTTTGTTATTCGCTGTCTAATCAAAGACTCTAGAACACCTGCACCCGTATCCAACATGGCAGCCGTGTAAACAAACACACAATGTCATTTACAGCTAAACAGTACTCTCAATAATGTTTCGGAAAACATTTGAAGCGATAAATAGACAATGCAGTAACCGAATATTGATTCTATTTTATCAACACTTTCCGTTGTTTTCCGAGAAGACCGCGTTGCACTGGACGTACCTGGCATAAATAAATCGACTACTTTCATGATTTCGGCAGGCAATGAAATCGTTTTAACCATAAAGCAACCATTTCTGTCCTCACAATATCTATTTATCAAATACTACTATATACTTGAGGGGACATTTGGCCCTCACAAGTAATACAAGTACGCACACAGAGGAAGATGCCAAGATGTCGTTCCACCTTTCATTTTCTGTGACACACGTGCACACAAATCACTGCCGTGTTCCATTTCAAAGTGAGGCTTCTTTTTTTTCTCTCGTTTTTTTTGTTCCATATGGATGAAACATTAACGGCGTTCCCCTGCCCCGGGCGGCGGTGTGAGTTGACATCTCGGTGGAAAGTGCTTGGTCATGTTTTCTTTCTGTCAGGCCGCGTCTCTCACACCTGCCCTACGGCAAGCAGACCAGCGGTGTAAAGTAACTAAGTACATTTACTCAAGTTCTGTACTTACAATTTTACCTTATACTTGTATCTCAGCGGCAAATATTGTACCTTTTTACTCCACAACAATTATTTGGAGACTTTTGTTACAAGTGACAGGACTTGTAACAGAGTATTTCTACTGTACATTGCGGTATTGCTACTTTTACTTAAAACATAATTGGAGTACTTCCGAAGCAGACCAGTGATTTCCCCCTGGGAAGGAAGGACCCTGCAGGGCAGGGCAGGGAGGGCTGCCCTCGGAAGTGCCTGTTTGACTTGGCCAGCACGCCTGTGTGGCCACAGACCAAACACCCTGACCACATATGCTGCTTTGGTTTATTCTTTGCATCAAGTGCCAAGTGGGGCTTTGTGTGACGGAAGGAGAGGTTTGGCAGCTATTAGGTTCCACAGGGGAGTCAGTGATATACTACCGTTTGTATCAATAGTTTAAACGCTTTTCCTGAAATTACAGCTTAAAGCAGTGGTTCTCAAACTTTTTCATGTCAAGGACCCCCAAATTGATATACTGTATGTATTTGGGCGCGGACCCCCATCTGAAAATGTTTTGTGCCAGGGACCCCCCCAGAAGAGAAGATTATTATTGAAAAACATTTGTGATATTTTTCAAAACTTTTCAAAAATAGCAGATGTAGAAGCTCGTTTGAATATCCAACGTATAATAGATAAAATTATTGTGAAGCTATTTTAACTACTTTTGCTGGGGAGCCGCCCTGGAATAAATGTCTCACCTTGCTGAAAAAAGCTGTGTTGTGAGCAGCTGTGAGCTTGTATTGGGTATTCGTATTGGGTATTCGCTATTTTTGGTGTGCAACACCGGCATCTAAATTAGGCTTTATCCAAGCCTGGCAAGCATCTACATACATAACGGTACTTCTAACATGGCCTTGAGCAGGGTCATTCCAAAGATACTTGGTATACCAGAAGATAACGTCATTCCAAGTCTCGCCAACGGTATGAAATGGTTCACACACATCCAGTCTCCTAAGACGGTGGTGCCCAAACTTTTTAGCTGGAGTCCCAAAAGAGAAATTTGGTGTATGCCCGGGACCTAAAATAACTGAAAATAGCTGATCTAAAAAGCTCACAACGCGTCGCATCATGACGCGAGTTATTTCTCTCTCTTGCACATGGCTTTTGTTGCCGAACACTGACCTGATCACATGGCAGCCATTTTGAATAATGACGTAATTGGTGTATTGCTCACTCTGAGAATAATGGTCCGTGACCCTCTCTGTCTCTCTGTCTCTCTCTCTGTCTCTCTGTCTCTGTCTCTCTCCGTCTCTCTGTCTCTGTCCCTTCGCCAGTGCCTTACCCATTATCCCTAAACTTCTTTGCCATTTTTGACTATTTTTAAAACCATTTTCAAATTGTTCAAATAGCCAATCTACAAGCTCACAACGTGTCGATGTTGATCGGCTAGTTGAACTATTTGAAAATGTTTTTAAAAATAGTAAAAATGGCTAAGAAGTTTAGGGATAATGGGTAAGGCACCGGCAAAAATAGGGCCCTCTGTCTGTCTCTCTCCCTGTCTCTCTGTCTCTCTCCCTGTCTCTCTGTCTCTCTCCCTGTCTCTCTGTCTCACTCCCTGTCTCTGTCTCTCCATCCTCGCTCCGGACCCTGGCATACCATGCATTCCCATTGCTGTGCACACTTTTTTCCCTTCAGGGTCGAATGCCCATCCATGGAAAACACGCACGCACGCACGCACGCACGCACGCACGCACGCACGCACGCACGCACACTCTCACTCTCACTCTCACTCTCACTCTCACTCTCACACACATTTTTAAAGCCAGAGAGGCCACTTCTCACCACATGTGCCAGACACGTGTGTGCGTGTGTGTGCGCGTTCATGCTTAGACAACAGACATGAGTCCTTGCACATAAAACGTGCATGAAACGGTGTGTATTTTGAATGTTTGGTGGATTCACTGGCCTCAGTCATTACAATGTCCAACGACTCTCGTCAGAACGAAACATAAACAAAGCACAGCTTTATGTTAATACGATATAACAAACACAATGTGGTTGTAGTGGGTCTACCTGCTCTTCTACTGATAAATGTGTGCCCTGGTGACACTTAGTGGTTGGCAAGAGGTATTGCATGAAGGTCAAAGTGAAGTTTGGCGGTGACCTTGTAGATCAGCGAAAATAGCAGATCTACAAGCTCACAACGCGTCACACTGCGGTGCCTTGTGAGCTTGTAGATCTTCTACTGTATTATCTGTGTGACTTGAAAAGCCCCTGCTTCTCCCCCACACTCAATCACGAGCTCTATGCTTCTACAGATTGATTGATTGAATACTTTATTAACAGTTGCAAATAGTACAGTGGTTGCGAACGCAGCGGAAGGAGACGCGCCGAAGGCGCGCCTCCGCGCAAGTGGAGCTTACTATGAAACCGTGCTGGGGTTGTGTCTCTGTGTCTCTGTGTGCACTGCCTGTGTGCACTGCCTGTGTGCAGCTCCTCTGAGATAAGTAAATGTCCAATTTAGACGTACCATACATCAAATGAAAGGTCTTTGAAAACTGAACACACCTGTCAAGGTTGCGTTTAAGCCCGCCCCTTCCCCCGGAAGCCACGCCCCGGAGAAGGCTCCTAAAAACTCCCCATTGAAACCCCATGTTAAATGAAAAGTGCCCGAATCGCTCCGAAACTTTTTCTACCCCCCCTAAGTGGGGGTCTACGAACAAATACTTCGGGCTCGGATTTTGGCTCCGCCCCCCGGAAGTGGGTGAAACAGGCACTTCAAACACTTTGTTGAATTGTTCAAAAACATTCAAAGTTTTTTTTTTGTGAATTTGTATTTTTCTAAGATGCTCCTTTTAACGCAGATTTTTCAAAAAAAAAAAGTGCATTTTTTATTGGTTACTTTTTTTTAAATATTTGTTTTCATTATTTATTTATTTTTTGCGTTCGCTTACCGCGTTCGCGCGTCTTACTTGTACGATATTACAATGATTGCTGAAAGGATAACACAAAAAGCCCTAGGGGGTTTCCATTGTGGTCCTGTGTATTCAGCTCATCCTGTAAAATACACACATATATGCGCATGCTCGCACACACACACACACACGCACACACACACACACACACACACACACACACACACACACACACACACACACACACACCACAGTTGTGGAACTACATACCTACCCTTCACCTCCACATGCACAGTCGCACACACGCACACACAAACACACACACACACACACACACACACACACACACCCTTTTCTAATAAAGGGTGCCAAATAACTTGAGCTCTTCTAAGGTGTGTGTGTGTGTGTGTGTGTGTGTGTGTGTGTGTGTGTGTGTGTGTGTGTGTGTGCGAGAGATCTGGCTTCCTCATGGTGGAAACTCTTCACTGTCTACTTTCAATTCACCAGGAGCTGTGTGTGTGTGTGTTAATTCATCTCAGAGGGTGTAAACATGGACCGATATGGGTCCAGGAGCTGGCGGTGCAGATCTCCTGACCTCTCTCTGGGGGTTAGACATGATATCCTATCCATGTGGCTGCAAGTGAATGAACATACGTGCTTTATTCCTCTCTGTTCCAAGTGCTACTGACTTATACATTGTTGTCACGAATGCACCGGTCAGCTGCCCTTAAGTTTTTGTTACATTCTACGCAAGTTATAGCCTATAGATTTTTAATAGGCTTATTTCTTAACCACTTAAACCCTCTACACTTAGTAAACCGAGTTGTCTCTGTACTTGGACCGCTTTTTTTTCAGTAAATATCTGGAAAATCTACAGCAAATCTCTTCACCAAAAATAGCCGATCTACAAGCTCACAACGCAACGCTGTGAATGCTGTGGTTCGAGTTGTAGTGGGTTACTTTCATTTTTGTAGTCTTTTTGGCAACACCTCTGATAGCTACGTGGTCATTACCGCAGTCTGTCCGAACTGCCAAGTCTGTTCCTACTTCCTCCGACTGCCTGCATCATTCTGGTGCGAGTGTGAAGGGTGACTAAGAATCAAGCAACACATATATGTGGAATTGTTATTGTGGGGAAAAAATGCCAGTCATAAGTTATATCAAAAACAACTGTTTGTTTAATTGAAAAAGTTACACAGTGAACAGTGAATGCATGCGATTTGCTGTTATAGCTTTGTGGTGCAAACAATGCACTTCTTGTATGGGTTCAGGCGGCGCTCAAGGGCACTTTGACGCAACGCAACAGCTCTGTCGTCAAAGTCAAGTCAGTTCTATGAGCAGTGAACAAGGGGGGGGTAAAAAAAATGCACAACAACAACCAACAACGCAGCCATAATCCATGAAATACAATATGTTTTAAAGCAAACATTTTTAACTAAAATCTTCGCTTCTGGGGGTCCCTGGCACAAAATAATATCAGATGGTGTGTGTGTGTGTGTGTGTGTGTGTGTGTGTGTGTGTGTGTGTGTGTGCTTCCAGTGGTCCTGCATGCCTACAAGTGGCTGGTGTGTTTCCTGTTGAGAGAGAGCAGCAGGAGGCTGGCCCAGGAGAAGAGCTCCACCAAGGATGACTTTGAAGCCCGCAACAACAGCCAAGTAAGACCCTCACACCACACACATACATATAGATATATAATGTACATACGTATGCATTCATACTACATGCATACACAGTATATGTATACAGACATGTATACCATGGTCTACGTGTTTGATCAGCACCAGAATCTCCAAACTCTCCAAACGAACCGGACCAAAGAAGTAAGTGGACCATGGACCCCTTTAAACAAACCAAACAGTTGTGGTGTGAACGAGCCCTTCATTTCAAGGACCCCCACAATTCTGAGAGTGAACAAAATGTGTACACTCTCTCCCATTTGAGACCCCGTCAAATAACCCTGATGGTCCCTGGAGTGGACCCCAGTATGAGTACCACTGCTCCAGGTGAAACTTGTAACTGTCAGGTGAAGAGAAGCAGCCTTGACGTCACACTTATATCAGAAGAGACTCTCCCTATAGGACCAACTGTAGGAGTCACACAAAGATAAGGACACACGGTTACACACACACACACACACACACACACACACACACGCACACACGCACGCACGCACGCACGCACGCACGCACGCACGCACGCACGCACGCACACGCACACGCACACACAGTGAAATGTGTGCCAATGTCTGACCTCTCTTCCAGATGTTGAGATGCACGGTCGTCAGAGAGAGAGAGAGAGACACAGAGAGACAGAGAGAAACAGATAAGATAGAGTGTCAGAGGAAGGAAGGGAGGACTAATGGAAGAGAGGAGAGAAGCACAGATGTGTGGGCACGGGATAAAAGGACGAGAGACATCCTACCCCCCACCTCTCTCTCTCTATCTCTCTCGCCCGTCAGTCAGGGAGTGAGTGAGGGATTCCTACTCCCCTGTTAAGACATTCCACGTGTTGCTCCATTGAAACTTCACGGTCTGGCCTCATCAATCACACACACACCTGGGGTTTCTCCTGTGTGTGTGTGTGTGTGTGTGTGTCAGTCACACACCTGCTGGTTCCAAACTAAAGAGCAGACTCCAAATGTTCACGTGTGCTTTGAAGAGCGGCCGTGACACATTGTTGGATCATATTTTACCTTTAGTGTGGCCTATATTTTCGGTGACCTAATTCTGCTGTCTCAGCACAAGGAAAGCCCCTGGAAAGGCACTTTTATGAGACGCCAGACACAAGCAACAGGGGGGGAAATGAGGGTACGGTTACACAGGTCACGAGCCGCGATTTGAACTCCGAAACTTAACGATCGTGCGACGCCGAGCCCCAAAATAGTTGACCTCTATCAACCTGGCGACCCTATTATGGACGTGTCATTATAGGCGAGCATTTTCAAAGTATTTCAGAAATGGCAGATCTACAAGCCAGTCGATTGGCTTTTTTTTAATGGGGCCTAACTCAACTCAAATTAAATAAATAATAAACTAAACTAGTGAATTTCTAAAACTAAAACTGCTTATGCACTCGTGAAACTAATCTGAAATTAAACACTAAAATGAAAAATGTAATGAACAATGAAAAAAAAACGAATGAATACATAACCCATTCAATCCGGGAAAGCATCTACAAATGTCTTCTAAATCCTAACAGGTTTCTGAAAAACTTATGTTGCTATAATCAGGTTCTCAAACTTTTTTCATGTCAAGGACCTCCAAAATGTATGTATGTATGTAGCCGTGGACTTCCCATCTCAAAATATTTAGCTGCAGGGACCCCCAGAAGCAAAGAGTTACCCCCCCCAGAGTTACAAATGTTCGTTATAAAAAATCTATATTCAAAGATTTGCAAAAATGTTCCCAATCTTTCATAAAATTGCAGATCTATAAGCTCATAGCGCGGCACTCGGTGCCACGCTATGAGCTTGTATATCTGCTATTTTTGAATAGCCAAAGTATAAAATAATGGCTATAGCTAAAATCTAAAATGACACAGGATTGAATGGATTAAAAACTATTATAACTCCGCAAGGAACTAGGATTCCCCTCATTCATTCTCACAGTGTTCACATTCTTTCCTTACATCTGCATGTGATTTCAGCGCCACATAAAAAGTTCTTGGAGGAATCCTTGAAGCAGCATGTTGTCAATTTCCTGCACAAAGTGCACATACATCTTCAGGCATCGAGGAAGTCAAGTCACATTTTATTCACACAGTATAAGCGCCAAATCACAACATGTTGTCTCTACGGCACTTTACACATCGTTGCTGTCAGGCAGAAACCTCTTATCTCCATATTCTAACTTTTTTTTTATTCGTAAATTAATGTTTTTTTTTTATTTAGAGTAGCCAATTATTTTTTTAACCCCTTTTTCTCCCCAATGTAGTCGTTATGCCAATTAATTCCTCCCCACACACATTTCTGTGCTGTCGTATCCTGCTGACTCACCTGCCAGTGAGGAGCCCCCACCAGGAGGCCGTAGAGTCTTCGTCCTACTCCTCCCGCCCAACACTCCCCGCTGACAGGTGCCGCCCCACAGCCCGTAGGAGTACGTGCAATGACCGATATCACCCTCCTCCCCGCCCGGCTTCCCTCCCCCGAACACGGGCCAATTGTGTTCGTGTAGGCGCTCGACAAAGCCGGATGCACCACGGTGGACTCGAACCCACAACCTCCGTGGTGGTGGGCAGTGACTTTACCACTGCGCCACTCGAGCGCCTCAATTAATTAATTAATTAATGCCCTACTTGATCATACTACAGCGTCACACAAAAGCATCAAAAAGTAGCAGATCTACAAGCTCTAAACCGAGCTTTCGAGCTTGTGGATCTGCTACTTTTGCTATTTGCCAGACCCAAGGGGTCGGCCTACATGAGGCTTTGTCCCCTTTCGTCCATACATGGGCGAAAAAGACCGGCTGTATAAAAGGGACCCTTTCTTCTCCATTTAGGGCATAAAAGGGACACAGGCTGACACGTCATACGAAGTCCGTCATTCGAAGTCCTTATAAAGTACTAGGAATTTATTCTGGGTCTGGCAGAACCAGGTCTCCTGGTCTTTTTTTTAATTTGAATCCTGAAAAGTAACAGTTTTGTACATATGAGGTTTCCACCCGACAGAGACGACATAAAACCACCTTTAAAGGTTATCTTTGTCCGCACAACCCTCTGCATTGCGTTGAGGTTGGTGCAGTTCCCGTACGAGGCAGTGATGCTCGCAGTGGTACCTCTTAAGAATGCCTGAGGACCTTGGGGCCCATCATACCAAACTTCTTCAGTCACCTGATAAACGATGATAATTATTGTAGGTTAAAGCAACCCAGCAGCACTTCAAGTAATTAACCCACTATTTTTTATATACTGCTCCGCTTACCTACAGTACACTTATTTATAGTTCTTTTACCGGGTTTTTTTTTTATGTCGTTGTTCAGCAGCCCCTGACCTATAAACATTTTCTTGTAGGAGTTCAGCGTCTTGCTCAAGGGCACTTTGACGTGACGCAGCAGGATTGTCATCAGATCAAATCAGTTTTATGAGCAGTGAGCAAAGCGCTTGGGGACGGCAGCAAGGAAAAACTTCCCTCGTTAACGGGAAGAAACCTCTAGCACTGCCTGGGTCTAGACCACTGGTTGGGTTGAGGGAGAGGGAAAGACTCATGGAGGAGGGGAGATGGATAGAAAGACTCACAACAACAATAAAAACTATAAGTATTAAACAGATATAATCAGTGTAAGCCTCTATTTGCAACCAAAGGGTCCCCAATCACAGTCCCTGGAAGCCCCAGAAACCAGAACCCTAAATATACATTTATAAATTCCCTTCCAGAGAACTTATTACTATATTATATCTGTTTTGATGCTCCAGCTTCATGGAATAATCAACAATTCATGCAATAAAAGTGTGCTCCAATATCCCACGGACAATTAAATAACTCTAATCTCCCTACCTCACTATGTAACTGTTTTTGACTTACTTTTTGGGGGTTTATTTTGTTGTTTCAGTGTCTTATATCTGTGTGTGTTTTAATTGTTGCGCTTTTTGTGTCATCTCCACAGCATTGCATTAAATTAGATCAAATCTCAAAGGTTTCAATCAATTAGGTATTAGGAAGATTTGTACCATCATATTAGGAGGAATTTGAGTGATCCCGGAGGGGATCACTCCAATTCCTCGTATTATGATGTACTTTTGTATTGGTTGTTCTTCTCTGGAAGGGAGTTAATAAAAAAAAAGATGAAATAGTCTAACAATAAGTGGAGAGAAATGCTGTGTCCAACCCAACATGACATCTAAAGTATTACTTCACAAGAAATGTAGTCACTTAATACTAAACGCTTCGCTGCCAAATGGAACCCGATCAATTCCTCCGTCCTAGTGTCTCATTCGCGCATCCTTCCTCGTGTCGTTAAGGGGGGGGGGGGGGGGCTAAATTACGAGGGATGTGAGGATGGAGCAATGAGAATTGGAATTTGGCCCTAGCCTAGACAGCTAGGCAGCACACACATTAACATTGCAAACCATCCTCAAGGACCATCCTCGACCCACCCACAACAATATGTCCTACTATAAGTGTTCGAAATCCCTGTGTGCGTGCATTTATGTCTGTCTGCTCATCTGTAGTTCATGTATCTCGAGAACCGTCTGACGAGCCGACTTCAAACTCGGCATGTGCGTTGCCAACGACCCGAGTGAGTGCGGTGCCGGCGTTAAGTTGGTCAGATAGGTGGTTGTCCACAAGTACCAATGCGATCGGTATGCCATTACATGACCACACCCATTTCCGCCAAGATTTTGTGCTGTTTTATGTTCGTTTTTTTTTGTGCCAAAATAAGGTTTAATGGGTAAAAAAAAGCTAAACTGAACTTCTGGTTACACACACAGACATTGTTTTGCACACTATAAGAGCACGTGTCAGTGCAGGTGGGTGGAGAGTATACGTGACATTAAACGTGTAGAACACGTGCTGGTTAGAACTACTATGTTAGGTCCAGGGTGACATCATGAGGTCACTGCATGAGGTCACTGTCAGCTCATGTGTAACATGTGGAGCTACAGTCACATTCAATAACATACACATGTGCTGCTCTGATTGTATTGACATCATCACGTGTGTGTGTGTGTGTGTGTGTGTGTACAGTATGTGCGTGCTTGTATTACTATACTTGTGAGGGCCAAATATCCCCACAAGTGAGAATTTGATCTATAGACATTGTGCGGTCCGTTTTTCTGGTCCCCACAAGAGAAATAGTTGTTTTACGCTTTGCATTTTTGGGAGTTTTTAGGCTTGATTTATACTTAGTTGTAAACCCAGAATAGCCGATCTACAAGCTCACAACGTGTCGCAGCGCGACACGTTGTAGATTGGCTATTAAACTCAGGCTTTAGAGTTAGGGTTAAAATTGGCAAAACATTGTGTGTGTTTTCATTAGATGACATTTAGACATTTTTAAGCCATGCTGAGTGTGTGTCCAGTCTCTACCATCTGGTTCATGTTATTATGTCACTAAGTGTGTGTGTGTGTGTCTGTGTGAGAGAGTGTGTGAGAGAGAGGGAAGTTGAGGGAGAGTTTATGGGTGTAGTTAGTGTTTTACATTGCTTAAAGGAGTAGTTCATCCAAAATAAATCGTATTTTCTATCAATTACTCACCCCATGAAGCTTTGAATTCATGGAGATTTTTTAGTTTTTGTCGAGCCTATAATATGATGACCGGAGAGTGTGTGTGTGTGTGTGTGTGTTATGACACGTGCACATGTGAATGTGATGTACATTGTCGTAACTGTAACATTATCCTGGGTGGGTGGGTGGGTGTGTGTGTGCGTCCACGAGTGTAACTTCAGGGTCAAATAAGTATGTCATGGTCAGAAAGAAAAACAGGTGCCTTATTTAGTTTAGGCAGTGGGTGCTCAGCTATGTATATAACTTGAATCAAAAACCACCGAAGTGGAAAAAGCGGCACTCCAAAATAAATAATGCAAGACTGGCTCAGATGTAATTTCTCATTTTTATTGAGAGAACGCTAACGCGTTTCGGCCACAGCCTTCCTCAGAGCAGATTAAAAAGTGATAATGGGGGTGCAGGGCAGGCCCCTCTTTTAAGCATACACACATAATCATCACCACCTGTGACAATCAGTTGATCAGTTACACCATATCACTGTCACAGTCAGAACAGCAGTTCACAACAATAGTACAAAAATACACACAGTACACAGATCATGAAGAGATCACAGACATCAATTGATTTTATTTTTTTAAGACCTCACATTATAAATAATGTTTGAAATCATCCAAATGACACAGAATGGCCACAACAGGGACTCACACATCAGAAAGGCTTTGGACACCACAAGAAAAAAAAGGATTATAATAAAATTGACTGTGCACATTCTTTTTTTATAAAAAGGGTTTGTAGGAGAAATCATCATTTAAGCCCTTTGGTTGCATGGTGTTGAGTGATAAATCCAAACAGAGATAACAATTTGGGGAGGTTACCCCTCTAGGAGTAGTACCTTGTTCAATCCCTACAAAGCGCAAAGATGCCTCAAGGTAGCGTTTAGCCATGGCATATATTCAATATTGCCTGTATATTCAATATTGCAGCACAGGCAAAATTGTTATTTATTTATTTTGGAGTGCCGCTTTTTCCACTTTTTCCACATTTTTCTATTCAAGTATGTCATGGTCGTTGGTATGGCGATGACACTGAGCAGCAGCAATAAAACCTACTTCTACAAACATTATCTACACTGTCACTGTTAATTGTATGTGGACTTCATGTTTGATATACAATTATAATACCTGTGGTTCTCAAACTGTTAAATTTCAAGGACCACCGTAGCTCTGAGAGAGTACAAATGGAACCAAATGGACCTGTGAGGGTCCATTTGGTTCCATTTGTACACTCTCAGAGTTACAGACATGCAAGGGTCCATTTGGAACCCACTCAAGTAACCCAGAGGGTCCCTGTACCTCACTTTGAGAACCACTACAATAATATGTATGCAAAACTGTAGAGTATGTATGATTGAATTTGTGTTTATAAAACATTATAATTAAAGGCCAAAATGATATATGTTTTTAAAGAATATACCGTATATAGGAATCGCTAAAGGGAACTGTAAAACAGTGGTTCTCAGGGGGTCCTTGAGGGAGTTCCAGGAGGTCCCCAGCTAAATGATAGAGAGTTAGGAACCAAATGAACCCTTATGGGTCTGTAACTGAGAGAGTGTACAAATGAGTGAGTAACATTGATTTTACAATATAAATTGGGGTCCCAGAGATAGAAATGCCATGAAATGTGGGTCAGCAGCCTAATGCATGTCAAACTGGGGGGTCCTTCAAATTAAACTGGTTAGAGCCGTAAAAATCTTCTCTCATGGGGGTCCTTGGCGTATGTTTTCAAATGGGGGTCCGCGGGCTAATAATAAGCGTCAATATGGGGGTCCTTGACATGAAAAAGTTTGAGAGACACTATTGTAAAGGACTCGGACCTTCAAGACAGAATCGTTAAAAACCCCGACCCTATTCAGGGTGCTGCACGTTTAGCTCATTAAGATTTAAATCATAAAAAGAAGAGGAGATCCGAGCACTCAAAACAATGTGGAGGAGAGGATGTTAAAGTTTAAACAAAGTTAATGATAATTTATTAAAATTGCCAACATGTTTCGACCGGTTAACCCTTTAAGACCGGGAAAGTCATTTTAGATTTTAACCACTTTAACCATTATCTTATACTTTGGCTATTCAAAAATAGCAGATATACAAGCTCATAGCGTGGCACCAAGTGCTGCGTTATGAGCTTGTAGATCTGCTATTTCTTTTTTTTAAATCATGAACATTTTTGCATGAACATTTAAACTCAAATATTTGCTTCTGGGGATTCTACAAATGTCTTCTAAATCCTTTTTTTTTTTTTTTGAAAAAAACCTATGTTGCTATAATATCAGTGGTTCTCAAACTCTTTTCATGTCAAGGACCCCCAAAATGACATGTATTTGGCCGCGGACCCCCCATCTCAAAATAAGTTGTTCCAGGGACCCCCCAGAAGCAAAGATTTGAGTAAAAAATGTTCGTTTAATATATATTCAAAGATTTGCACAAATGTTCATGTTTTTTTTTTTAAATAGCCAAAGTACAAGATAATAGTTAAAGTGGTAACACAGATCCGTTCCCGGTTTTAATGGGCTTCATCAGGGTGAGAACAAGGTTAAACAACAACAAAATTAAAGTCATACTGGTATCTATCTACGTGGTCATTTCAGCATCTGGTCATTTTCTGATGCTGGCTTCACCAGCGAAATATTTCTGGAAAAAAATAAAGATGAAAGAGAAAAATACATCTCCGTTCCAAACACTTCCTGTAAGTGACACACACACACACACACACACACACACACACACACACACACACACACACACACACACACACACACACACACACACACACACACACACACACACACCACACTCACGTCCAAAAATAGGACGTTGATTGAAACCCAATGGTGGTCTTGATTGTTGATGTTTCTGTCATGTTGTGATGTTGTACCGTTTGATTGTGTGTGTGTGTGTGTGTGGGGGGGGGGGGGGTGTTTAACACATTGATTGCCAAGATCGATGCGTTCTTTCAAATCCATCGCTTGAGTGCCAGCATTCAAAAGAACGCATTGATGCGTTCTTTTGAATTTTCATTGTTTAATCTGTGATCGCACGGCTGTGTTTATTTCTCATCAGCACTTTCGTTTTCCACTTACGTCACACTCACCCGGAGCCGGATGTAAAAAAGAAAATTAATTTCCGGGTCACATTGTTTTTCTCCGGTCATTTTCGTCCAGAATAGGGAAAAACACGGTTTTTCACACGGTATAAAAAACGAACGGACAGCTCAACTTCTATTTTCTTTGGTCCGGGTGACTAACAGTCATCGTCTTCGTGTATCACATCGTTTTCAGGCCGATCAGCGGATCAGAGATTGTCGAAAACATAACATCCGGTGAATGACAGGATATGACGTGGGCCTGTTTGGGAGGGGGCGAGCGAGGTGATCAATGTGTGGATTTGCTGCTCTCTACTGGTGGAACTGTCGTACGTGCTTGACACCACAATCAGAGAATTTATTTGAATGAAAAATTACAAAACAAAAAAAATAAAAAACACGCAAATTGCTGGCACAGGGGTGAGTACATTATGAATAAACTCTGGCAGTCAATGTGTTAACTGATGTCTGTGTGTTGACAATAATGTCTCTCTTATATTGTAACTATTATTCATTGTTCAAGTCAGGTCTACTGTAGGTCAGCTTTTGCACTCTAAGTTCAGATGTAAACTGTGTGTGTGTGTGTGTGTGGTTTCTGGTCTCTTTCAACGCAGGTGTCTATGAGTTGACATTGACAATAATGTTTCTGTTCTATTGTACTGTAACTGTTCATTGTTCAGTCAGGTCTGTGTGTCAGCGTGTTGCACTCTCTAAGTTCAGACGTAAACACTGTGTGTGTGTGTGTGTGTGTGTGTGTGTGTGTGTGTGTGTGCATGTGTGTGTGGAGCAGAGAGAGTTTGTCTTGGCTGCCCTCCCAGAAGCACACACACACACACACACAGTGTGACGTTGACTTGTCTCACGACCGCCCTAACACCGTATCCAGCCTGTGTGAGTGCACTCGTTTTACTATACTTGCGAGGATCAAATGCCCCCACAAGTATAGTAGAATGTGAGAAACAGACATAGTGAGGACCATGTTGCTGGTGGTCCTCCTCACAAGAGAAAGGGTTGTTTTATGGTTAAAAAGATTAGGGGTTGGGGGGTACAGTTTTTTCCCCCTGTTTTATACATAGTTGCGTGGTGATGTCATGCACCGACAAATAGTCGATGTACTGTACAAGCTTACAACGCATATATTGATACGCTTGTAGATCTGCTGTCTGTGAGAGAGAGAGAGAGAGAGAGAGAGAGAGAGAGAGAGAGAGAGAGAGAGAGAGAGAGAGAGAGAGAGAGAGAGAGAGAGAGAGAGAGAGAGAGAGAGAGAGAGAGAGAGAGAGAGAGAGAGAGAGAGAGAGAGAGAGAGAGAGAGAGAGAGAGAGAGAGAGAGAGAGAGAGAGAGAGAGAGAGAGAGAGAGAGAGAGAGAGAGAGAGAGAGAGAGAGAGAGATCTGCTATTTTTGAATAGCCAAAGAAATCTAAAAATGACACAGATACTTTCCTGGCTAAATGGGTTAAATGTCTTGTTTAAAAGCCATTTAAGCTATAAGAGAGAGAGAGAGAGAGAGAGAGAGAGAGAGAGAGAGAGAGAGAGAGAGAGAGATGTGTGAAGCACTTCCATTCTCTATACTTCCAGTATTCGTTTTGACTCATCAGCTCCATCTCAGAGTGTTTTGACATGTTTAATACAGCCTCTGGCTGTAAAGAGACTTGACCTTCTCCGCTGCTCCCATTAGTGCACTCTGGATTTATTACAGCTATCTGCATGCTTGACAGCCTGATGTGTCACTATGCTCAATACAATGGAATCGAATAGGATAGCATCGAATCGGACAGGACAGGACAGGACAGAATAGACAAGTGCCCTCAGCCAGTGTCCTGTTCGATTCATGGCCGGCCAGACTACTCTTTCTCTGCATTTCTTGTCTCTCTCCTCTGTCTGTGAAATAGACAGACAGACAGACTATTGTAATACCCAATATTACACCATATCACACAAGGACAACATAAGTCTCCAGTGAATATTATATTTCTTATAAATGATACAAATATTTCTGTTGGTGAGTTCAGTGGTCTGTATGGAATGAAATGCCATTTAATTTGATTTATCTCGTCAAAATGTTAGCTCCACTAACACTCCTCCATCACTGAATACCTGTATGTTCCTAACGTCCTACTATGTGTTTGTGTGTGTGTGTGTGTGTGTGCTGTTAAATCTATTAATTTTACATATTAATGTTTAACAAATCTCCACTCACAGTAAAACTGTAAAAAACGTCTTTGTGATGCTAACAGAGAAAGACAGACAAACAGACCGTTGCTAGGTAACTCATTTATGGTCCAAATATAAAGGCTGCTAGAGAACTCTCTCATAGGAATGACAGACCTTGACACGTGTGTGTGTGTGTGTGTGTGTGTGTGTGTGTGTGTGTGTGTGTGTGTGTGTGTGTGTGCGTGTGCGTGCGCGTGCGCGTGCGCGTGCGGTTGCGCAGACGACCTTTGTTCTCCGTCCCAAACCGACATTCCTCAGGAAGGATGGGCATTACCCAGTCTGTTACCGATGGTGCTTTTCCACTGCATGGCATGGCACTGGTTTAACTCAGCTCTACTTGGCATTTTTTTGGTTTCCACTGGGCAAAACTATACAGTGGTTCCTGGTGCTTATTTTTGGTATCACCTCTATCGAGGTTCCAAGTGAGCTGGGGCCAGTTGCACCACCTCACACAAAGTTCAAACTTAGCCTAGTTATAGCTTAAAACACATTCAATCCGGGAAAGTATATCTGTCATTTTAGATTTCTTTGGCTATTCAAAAATAGCAGATATACAAGCTCATAGCGCGGCACCGAGTGCCGCGCTATGAGCTTGTAGATCTGCTATTTTTTGAAAAAATCGTGAAAATGAGTGCAAATCTTTGAATATATATTTGAAAAATGTATATATATATTTAAAGATTTGCAAACATTTTCACATAAAAAAACAAAAAATAGCAGATCTACAAGCTCATAGCGCGGCATTCGGTGCAGCGCTATGAGCTTGTAGATCTGCTATTTTTGAATAGCCAAAGAAATCTAAAAATGACACAGATACTTTCCTGGCTAAATGGGTTAAATGGCTTTTTTTAAAAGCCATTTAAGCTATAACTAGGCTAAGTTTGAACTTAGTGTGAGGTGGTGCAACTGGCCCCAGGCCCAGATGTACAATTAGTGCAATATCACTTATTGATTCTTTGTGTAATTACTGCACTTTGGCTTTGAATTGGTCACAGAAAGTCATCACTAGTGTCATTGTGTCATTGCATCAGACAGACAGACTCCCCATACTGCATGGAAGCTCCCGAATACTGTTTTTGCTCATTTGTTTTTTAGTTAGTTTTAGGGACTTTTTGCCTTTATTTGGGTAGGATAGTGGAGAGAGAGAGAGTCCGCCACCAGGCTTGGGAATCAAAACCGGAACTCGCTGTCAGGCATCAAAGCCTATGTGGTACACACCTCGACCACTTGACCATCGGTGGCCCGGGTCCCGAGTACAGTTAACACACTTTTAAACTAGACTTTGTAAATGTGAAATGAATCAATATGTGAAATGTGAAATGAATGTAACAATTGCATCGCCTGTTTCTCACCTAAAAACTCTTTTTGTTGTTGTTGAACTGTACAAGATAAATAGAGATTGTTTCCAGGCAGTATTACTGTCAGCATTGGCCTTAACTTTAGCAAAACAAGGTAAAGCCAGTAGAGTTGAGTGAAAAAGTGACATGCAGTGCGTGCGTGCGTGCGTGCGTGCGTGCGTGCGTTCGTGCGTGCCCGTGGGTTCGTCTGTGGGTTCTGTCTCCCATACCAACAGGAAGGATGGACATCGCCCTAGCAAAATCTCTCTCTCACACACACACACACACACACACACACACACACACACACACACACACACACACACACACACACACACACACACACACACACACACACACACACACACACACACACACACACACAATGGCTGAGAATGAGGTTAACAAAACAAGCCTTGGTAGGCTGGTGTGTCCTGTGTGGTTCCCAGGAGAATGTCCATTTGACCTTCCTTTTCAGTCGGGATCATTCAAGGTCAGCACACTCAAATCTGTGTGTGTGTGTGTGTGTGTGTGTGTGTGTGTGTGTGTGTGTGTGTGTGTGTGTTCTAGGTGTACTACTGCCGTTCTCTGTCCATCGTCTACATTGAGCACGCCGTGTTGCAGCGCTTCCACGACCTGACCTTTGACCCGGACACGCCCGCTGGCCTCACACAGGTCCTCAAACGGCTGTGTGCCCTCTATGGCCTCTGGTCCCTCAGCAACCACATGGCTACACTGTACCAGGGTCAGTCTCTACTCTACTCTACTCTACTCTACTCTACTCTACTCTACTCTACTCTACTCTACTCTACTCTACTCTACTCTACTCATGATTGCTTTGCATAATGTCATAATCGTTTCCATGTTAAAAAATATTCACACATTTTCAAATATAAAAAAATAGCAGAAGTAGCTGATCTCGCGTTGTAAGCTTGTAGATCAGCTACTTTTACTGCTATTTTTCCATGTATAAAATTATTAAATATGTCAATAATTTCTTTGTATATTTAAATTATTTGTCATATATGCCCTTTGCAATTTGTGATTATTAAGCCTAAAAAACTAACACAATTTTAAAACTGTATTCATATGTTCCAATGTTCAATGCCAAAAACACAATTAAATTGTTAATCGCAATTATTTGTGTGACAATTAATCGTCAACTTAAATTTGTAGTCGTGACAGCCCTACTCCTCTCCTAACCTCTACTCTATACTCTCCATGTGTTCCATTCATAATGAAGCACCATGTTTATATTTCAGGTGGGTTCTTCTCTGGAAAACAACCTGTTGAATTGGTCCAAACAGCCATTCTTACACTCTGCTCACAGGTACTAATATGTATTCTCTGCTTATCTCTTCTCCTCTGTCTGTCTGTCTGTATCTCTCTCTCTCTCTCTCTCTCTCTCTCTCTCTCTCTCTCTCTCTCTCTCTCTCTCTCTCTCTCCCCCCCCTCCCTTAGACCTTCTCTGACTGTCTCTCAAATGTAGAATAAATGTTTCTAGATGCATTTCATGTGATTTATTTGGTTATGATGACTTCATAAATCAGTATGTAATTGCCTCGGGTAAGGAAGTCTCAGTGGGAGTGATAGATATTGACTCTTGTAGAGTAAAGCCCATTACAATGTCCTGCACAGCCAGAGAGATGACATCTTCATGTGTTTAGTTTGCTGGAATGCAGTTAGTGACCTCCAACTGGTTACTTGGCTAGAACACTTTGCCAGTGTATGTCTCTCTCTCTCTCTCTCTCGCTCTCGCTCTCGCTCTCTCTCTCTGTTATATCTCACTCTGTTCTTGGAATAGTATTTGGTAATTCTGCCAAGTTTGTGAGAATGGTATTTCTGCAGCTGATATTACATCACAGACCTAAAAATCTCAACAACATTAAAAGCCACAGACTTAAAGGTAGGGTAAGTGATTTGCAATTATTCAAATAATTGCGAAATGGGTCTATGTTCTGATAGTGCTCGTTACTATAGAGTGTCCTGTCCATATAAGGAGTCTCCATGTCTCTCCAGCTCTTTATAAAACAGAAAATGCATTTTCGTTTCAGTTTCAGTTTCATTTCCAATTTTATCCAATCAGGATAGAGAACTCAATCAGGATATAGATTAAACAAGTGAAATTGGAAGTGATGACACTAAGGAATGAGCAGGAAAATTTTGAACTGGAACACTATAAAAATTAAGCTTAAAAATGGGTACTTTCTCCTGATTGGCTGAGATTTTGACACCTACCAGAAAATGTATTTTCTGTTTATTAAAGAGCTGGAGAGACGGGGAGACTCCTGTTACTGAAAAAACACTCTATAGCAATGATTACTATCAGAATATAGTGCTTTAACCTTTTAACAAAATACTTTTTGTTTTAGCCCAAAAATATCACTTACCCTACCTTTAAGTTTCTGCATGTTTGCATGAGTCCATATTAATGCAATATGCATGCTTGCATTCATGCATTGTCTGCATGCTTGCATAAATCTATATCTCTTCCTTTTTTGCATTAATCCAGTGAAGAAGTCATGTAATACCTTCACTAATTAAATCACAGTGCAAATGTGTGTTTACCATACATCCAAAGACAGGAATATGTCACATGCAAAGATACGCAAAATCCAACTACCGTAAATTTCGGACTATAAGCCGCGACTTTTTTCCCATTTTTCGACCCTGCGGCTTATATAACGGTGCGGCTTATCTATGGATTTGTACAGCTAACGGCCACTAGGGGACCTCCTAAATCTATGGATTTTACACCCGCGGCTTATAGTCCAGTGCGGCTTATATATGTTCCAAACATTCAATTTAGCTGCTGCGGCTTATAGTCAGGTGCGGCTTATAGTGCGAAAATTACGGTATATACACACACACCATGCACTGTATAAGGCACTTGTTCCAACCTTGCTCTTTCTAAGTTGGTTAAAAGCGTCTGTTAATAAACACCTGAATTGTAATGTACACAGAACACCCTGTCTTATACATACAATGCCCACTGTATGCACATACAAGGTGCAGTATTGCCTTGCCCCACAGATAAATGAATAGGGGACATATATACAGTTCATATTAGTACATCCAGTACTGTACTGCATAAGAGTGTCGGCGATGAGAGGGATTATCATATACACGTTTCTTGGATTTCTGTGTCTGGTATGTTCCATTACACGACGGGCGGCCATAGCAGACTGGGTAGAGAGAGAGAGGCCGTTTGAGGAATCGGAAGGTCGCTGGTTCAACCCCCGGCTCGTCCGGACAAAGTGTCCCTGAGCAAGACACTTAACCCCCTGACAGCCTTCCCCTCGTGTGCTCATATGCAGGGACGTGCAGAGGGATTTGGAGAGGCAGGGGCTGGAATTTCAAAAGGGCACCTATTGGATTTTTTTCCAATAGGAAGGTATCATTGTGTGCTTAATGTCCTCAAAGTCACGCACCCAACAAGCTTTGAACTGAGCAGATTGGACCTTCCGTTCCAGAGATAATGGCCAAAACATCTTGAAAACTGCCACTTTCGCCGGTTTTCGATCGCCAATTTTCGATTGAGTTTTGGCCATTGTCGCCCGTTTTTCATTAATAACACAGGCTAGGAAGGTCGTACGGCGACAATCTAGATACCTGAGGAAAGTTCACTTTGAGCTGCACCCAACACTGCCATTTACGTCGGCCTTATCGTTAGGCCGCTATAGGGGCAGTTGATTTTTTTATTTCTTTTCCCCAGTCTGGAGAGGGCACTTTTATAGGGCAGTGGCTCGAGCCATGTGCATGTGTGCACGTGCCTGCTCATCTGAGCCATCTGAGCAGCCACCTGCTGTTTGAAGCAGTAAATTGTATTTCCGAAAAAGAGCGGATCTACAAGCTCTTTTCTGAAAGTACGACAGCGTCATACCACGGAGTAGGAATCAGGCTTTAGCCTTCTCTCATGTTCTCTCCCCTTTTTCACAAATATTCGATTCAAGTCTCAGGCCTTCACAGTATGTCTCTTTCTCTATCGTTCTCTCATTCTGTATCTGTGCCTTTTACATGTATTTATGGTCTCTCTCTGTCTTTCGTCCAGCTGAAAGATGAGGCGGTGGCACTAGTGGACGCCGTGGCCCCTCCTGACTTCATCCTCAACTCTCCCATCGGCATGGCAGACGGCCAGGTGAGCATGATGCTCACACACACACACACACACACACACACACACACACACACACACACACACACACACACACACACACACACACACACACACACACACACACACACACACACACACACACACACACACACACACACTGGCCTCTGTCTGTCTCTTCATTCCTATCACCTTTCTCTCACTTGTTCGGTCTCTCTCTTTCTCCCTAGTGTTTCAGTCTTTCTTCCTCTCTCTCTCTCTCTCTGTCCATCTCTCTCTCTCTCTCTCTGTCTCTCTCCCTTTCTCTCGCTCTCTCTCTCTCTCACCCCTTTTATAGGGGTGTGTCTCCTTACTGGAAGAACACTGCAGGACTTTGGCTCTCCTCTGCCTTTCTTCCAGGAAAACAACACACACACACACACACACACACACACACACACACACACACACACACACACACACACACACACACACACACACACACACACACACACACACACACACACACACACACACACACACACACACACCTGTACAAACACACATGCATGCATGGCTACATGTGCGTGTACGCAACATGCATTCATTACCTGAGCACCTAATGATACTGTAGGATGCACTTTAACTTGTGTGTTTTCGTAAATGAGTGCCTCATACTACAGCATCACACAAAAGCGTCAAGTAGCAGATTGTAGGCCTGGTAGGCCAGATTGTAGGCCTGGGCCGCAGCGCGGCGGTCCAGGCACCCCGGCGCGTCGCGGGTTCGAGTCCCGATCCCGACGACTGCGTGTCACTCCCCATCTCTCTCCCCATTTCCTGTCAGTCTATTGTCCTATAAATAAAGGCATACAAGCCAAAAAACAAATACCTAAATTTTTTTTTTAAATAGCAGATTGTAGCTTGCTTGTAAGCAGCTTGTAGATCTGTAACTTTTTGCTATTTTTGAATTTAAATCCTGATAATTAACAGAGTAACCCGACGATATATACTTTATTGTCCCGCTGACATTACATTAGCCCTCACACTGACCTATTATCCAGTAATGTCATTAGTCTGGTAGTCTCTCCAGACATTTTATAATAAAACGACAGACCTTTCTTGACACTTTTTTATAGTGGCGTAACATGTCATCATCATAACACCCACTCACTGGTCCATGACCCGGTCCTTTCACACATCACGCTGTTTGGGCTGAATTGGACGTTACACTGACTTAACTCTAGGGAGCTGGCAGTGTCCAGTCTGGTCTATCTCAGGTCCTACTGAGTTCACACATACAGCTCTACTGGTTAACCACATGAGCCTTAGCGTCACTATTGTGGGTATGACATAATAGACGAAGATTATCATTATTTTCTATGCCTTGATTATAATTTGTTTTAATCTACTTTTCATCGTTATTGTCTCCGCCAGAGGTGGAGCGTATGTTTTCGTTCTTGTCCTTCCGTGTGTGTCCCCGTCTCAGCCAAGCTAACATTGGTCAAGCTTCGTGTGACACGTGACAATATTGTTGTCACCAATGCTCTGATTGGCTAGCGAGACGCATGATGACATAGAAACCTATAAATAGGTGACACACTTCAAAAAATATTTTATATTTTTTGAAAAAAATGTTCTACAAAAAATATTTTATATTTTTTGAAGTGAGCTTCCATCAGCCAAGCTAACATTGGTCAAGTGACACATGACAATATGTAATATAAATAGGTAAGACAGGATTAATCAGGAACAGTACTGGCGGAGACCTGTGCTCCGAGGAGCACATTTTCTAGTGTTTTTGTTGTTTTTGTTGTTTTGCCTTTGCTGTTTTTCACTTTGAGATTTGTAACAATGTAAAGTGCGTTACAATTAAAGTGTATTATTATTTAAAAATATATATTATTCAGCAATAGCCAATCTACAAGCTAGATCAGCGCTACTCAACCCGCGGCCCGATCGCAGCGTCTTGGCGGCCCCCTCATGGTCAAAAAAAACATTTTTTTTTTTAAGCACAGGATAAAAATATACATTTCCGTTCAAATATATGGGTTGCTAAAACATTTTTCAAAAACAAACAGACAGACATACATACAGGTGCGTCAATTGTTACAGGTATAATGCATAGTTTTCTATGCATTTCGGGTTTTTGGGGGGGTTTGACCCCCAAATTTTTCCGGCCGCGCGGCTTTGCCGCGCACCCAGGATAGGTGTCTGCCACTGGACATACACACAACACAAAATAAACTGGTACAGTGAAAAGAATATGATGTCAAAATGTACATTTTCTTGTGCGTTACAAAATCGAAAAATCCAAAATAGGACCGTCATTTTTATGGCGGCCCCTTGGACTTTTGGTATTTTGCTGAGTGGCCCCTGAGCCATCTTAAGTTGAGTAGCCCTGAGCTAGATCATCTATTTTTGCCTAATAGTAGAGCTGTTTGAAATCGTGCACTTTTTGAAAGAAGGCTGAAACTTTCAGCATAGTTAGTAAATACCATAATATAAATTTTCAGACGGGGAGGGAAGTCAGATTTGACCTCTGAGAGGTCAAATCCAAGATGGCCACCAGTCTACTACTGGGTCTAAATGTCTAAATACTTTAAAAAAAATACATTTAAGGCGTTCTTTCCAACTAAGTTGGGGTTGCCCATTCATTTGATGATATGTTGGAGATTGCCAGAACCCAAGAACATACATTAAATCAAGGTCAAGGTCAAATTACATAGTAATAAGTATATTTAAGCTTTGACACTGGGTACTGCAATATAGTTAAACTGTTTTGTGACAATGGGAATAATACAAAATAAATGAACAGATTAAACCTATGGTGGTAATCTATAGTTCATAGTAAATGACAATAATCAAGGTTCAAGGCTTCTTTATTGTCACATCTTGCGTACAGGAAAGAGAAAAACAAGACCAAAAATAAGTTGTGATAATGATAATGGTAATAATCAAGATTTAACAACGTTAATGTCTCCACAACAGAGGCACAGTGCAGTACATTTGAGAGCAGCTTTGGCACACTTGCATCGTCCAGTACACCCTTTCGTGCAGCGACAGCGGATTAATTCATGGCACGATTTGGATGCTTCAGAAAATGGTTGCCACCCAGTTGTTTCCTTTGTCCAGCCCCATTCAGATGGCTCTGGCATCTCTGGTTCCAGTACCAATGCCTGGTTCCAACAGTTTGCGCTTGATGTGTTGCTCGAGTGCTGCCTGGGTTGGAGGAATGCTCTCTAGTGTTCTTGACTTCTTCGTGAAGAGCTGTTTCCTGGCATCATTCACTTCCATGCACTCACACTGGTTCGGTCATACATGAGCACCACAAATCGCTCTAGCAGGAACATTGATCCTTCACTGACCTCACTTGGCAACTGTAGGAGTTCACTGAAAGCCTCATTCACCTCTGGGAATGACTTCCAAGTTTCCCAGGCAGTCTTCTTTCCTCTGCCAGCAAACGCAGATACAGTGTCACACCCGGTGAAAGCGTGAAAGACTGGGAGAGTCAGACACTGTGTTGGAGTCATTGTGGCAACCATTTCATGAACAGCTATGTACCGAAAGCTTGATCCAACACCAAAGGCAACCCACAGCTCATCAGGACCTATCTTGATGAATGAAGCCACAGCCAGTACTACCACATCAACATCAACAGTGCGTATGGTCACTTTCTTACACCCCTTTTGCACAGCATCTGCATCTCTTGCGAATATGGGGCAAGGCAGGCCAAGTTTGAATCAGCAGGAGAACTGAGGACTCCACTCCCATTGGTTGCATGAAGTTCCTTGCCCTCTACTAGGAATGTTAATAAATGAATTTTCTGAACCACATCAGGTGTGTCATTGTTGGTGTTGCCTATATATGAGACCATTGATTGTTACACTGCCATTTGTTGATTCTGAGGAAATCACTGCATTTTTGGGCACATTTTTACCTTGACTTCGACCTAATTGCATTTCCTTGAAATCTGGTGATCTCGATAGTATTACCACATGAAAAGGCATCCCCTATTTAGTTGGAAATGATACTTTAAACGTTTTTCTACTGTGTTTGGTTCCAAACTTAAGTTGGACTAGCGGCCATTTTGGATTTGACCTCTCACAGTCCTCAGAGGTCAAATCTGACTTCCCTCCCCGTCTGAAAATGAACATTATGGCATATCTCTGCTGTCTGGCCGGAACCAGCTAAATCCAAAATGGTAATTGTTCAGGAAATGAAAAACAAAATATCAATTTTTCAGAAAATGAACAAAACCTTATATTTTTAAAACAAAGCAATACTGCCTCATCAAACTTGGTATTGTGACTTCATATATTATCAGATACTTGCATGTGTCATTATATTATCACCACTTTACCCAAATCAAGCTCAAGTGGAGTTAGGAGTTTTGTCCAAACACAAATCCAGCGCAAGTGGAGTTAGGAGGTTTTGTCCATCATTGATAAGAACAGCTGGCAATGGCTCTCAAAGCTCACAACACATCACGACGCATTGTGAGCTTGGAGATCAGCTATTTATGGTGAGCGCCATCCTCATATACTAAGTATAGATCAAGCTGAATTCTGTACTTAAACAACTTTTATTTTAACATGCATTGTAAACAACCATGGATCTAACTGTTACCACTGTTGTTCTTCTACAGGTGAGTGCAACAAACAATTCTGCCTCAATACTCAATCATGTATTTAACAAAAGTAATCATGGCACACCAACAATAAATAAATGGCATATAAATACAAAATACATTCATGAAAAATAGAATCTGTAGCCTATCAAATCTGTAGCCTACTGCACTAACAATAACAACCACAGTTGAATTTACCTATCATATACCTATCAACATTTTATTATCACACTGTTGTGTGTTGTGTTGTGTTGCGTGTGTGTGGTGGATGTTTCTTAGTGCTTTAGTTTAGATTGTCATAAAAGCTGTGAAAGTCTTTTGGCATGATCTCCTTGAGCTCTTGGAGATGTTTGAAACAAACTCCTGTACACACTCATTCTCTGTCCATTAACATTTAAAAAGAAAACACGAGCAGATGACCTTTGTGAAGACACCCTTCTCCTCTTTACTGGGGTGAAATCTATCAAACCTTGCACATACATTCTCTTCTCTTCCCAGTTTATGTTCTCCCAAAAGCATTGAAAAATCTTCTCCCTGTCTGCCTCATACAGAGCAGAGCTTCTCTGAGAGCCTGAGAGGAGGGGGGAGTTGTTTGTTTTTGACGGACAGTTTGAGGGTCCAATGGAGTTAGGAGTTTTCGTCAGAGGCGCTTTTTAATACTTTTCATATGTTAATTTACACAGATGTAGATGTAGTTCAATAGCGTTGATTTATGAAAAAAAAAAAAAAACTGAAAATGGAGTTAGCTGGTCCCGGCTGGACACTGACGATATACTAACTATGCTGAAAGTTTCACGCTTCTTTCAAAAAGTGCACGATTTGCTCAAAAACGGGAGTTAAACTGCTGTACTATAATAGATTAGGTGTAGAGGGGAAAAAAGGATTGGGGCTTTTGTTAGTCCACTCAGTTTCAGCTTCACCCAGCTGATCAGAATCAACTTCATTGTGACATCACAGGTTTACAGGTGTAAAGAAGATTTTTTTTCAGAGTAAGAGCAGCAGAGAGAATCAGAATAAAAAAGAACTAGAAAATGTGCTCCTCGGAGCACAAGTCTCCGCCAGCAGACCTGTGCTATTTTAATGACATTGTGTGAATCTGTGGCTGCATTTGTTCTGTCACTTAGGTATGAGGGATCTGTTTTAGAGACGATTCTGGTGTGTAGCAGTGCAATGTCTTCTGCACAGCATGTGTTTGTACAAACTCTCATAAGCAGTTCTGCAAAGGGTTACAGTTAGTTGCATTGTGTGATCTCAGCCTCTCCTGTCTAAGCTATTTATATATTTATATTACATATTGTGATGTCACGTGAAACTGACCAATGTTAGGTGTTCTCAGAGGGACACACACACGCTCGGACGGGTGATTTGAACTGGAAGGTACTGTTCCAATCAAGACTGATTGATCCTGTCTTACCTCACTTCAAAAACATAATGGCTTTTTGAAGTGACACACCTATTTATAGGATTTTATTTCGTCATGCGTCCCTCTAGCCAATCAAAGGCGTTGGTGTCAACATATTGACACGTGTCACGTGGAGCTTGACGGCATCTCCCCCCAGTATACCCACTCACCTACCAGACGGCATCTCCACCCAGTATACCCACTCACCTACAGCCGCCCAAAAGAAGGGTACCAAGTACAGAGCCCAGGGGGGGGCTTTTGGCCCAGTGTTGTATTTGAAAAGCAGTCTCTATCTCTATCTCTATCTCTATCTCTCTCTCTCTCTCTCTCTCTCTCTCTCTCTCTCTCTCTCTCTCTCTCTCTCTCTCTCTCTCTCTCTCTCTCTCTCTCTCTCTCTCTCTCTCTCTCTCTCTCTCTCTCTCTTGCCTGCCTGCCTCCTTCTCCCTCTCCTTCTCCCTCTCTCCTTCTCCTTCTCTCTCTCACTCTCTCCCTTTCTCTCTCGCTCTATTTCCCTCTCTCTCCCTTTCTCTCTCTGCCCCCCTTTTCCCATCTCTCTCTGTCCCTCTCTCTCTGTCCCCTCTATCCCCCTAATTCTCACTCTCTGTCTCCCCCCCCTCTCTGTGCCCCCACCCCCTCTTGGCCAATCACAGCACAGAGCACCACGTCATGGTGTTGTTGTGTTCCTATAACTGTGCGTGAGACATTAGTTTGGGTTGGAGCTATGCCCATTTGTACTTAGTTGCGCGTCAGATCTACAAGCTCACAACGCGACCCACTTTGTGTGCGTGCGTGTGACTTCATTCTTGTTCTCCTGTGTGTGTGTTTGGCCCTCTCTGGATTTAATTACTTTGACATTTAAACACAAGCCAGATGCACAAAGAATGTGTACAACATCAGGAATTAGAACGACCCACACCCAAGGTGTGTGTGTGTGTGTGTGTGTGTGTGTGTGTGTGTGTGTGTGTGTGTGTGTGTGTGTGTGTGTGTGTGTGTGTGTGTGTGTGTGTGTGTGTGTGTGTGTGTGTGTGTGTGTGTGTGTGTGTGTGTGTGTGTGTGTGTGTGTGTGTGTGTGTGTGTGTGTGTGTGTGTGTGTGTCAGTGCATGAATTCTCTAGGGTCGTTGTTTAGAGCAACCCACACCCAAGGTGTATGCGTGCGTGTGTGTGTGTGTCTGCATCTGTTTCTGTCTGCGTCTTTCTGTCGTGTACTGTAAATCTGTGTGTGTGTGAACTTAGCTCAGGCAGATCATTCGTGAAGATAGAACTAATTGATTCTAAATTAGAATGTACAAATAGAGCTAATGATGGAAAAATACTTTAATTAATCTAGCACTTCACCTATTTTCAACCTTATCTTCATATAATAGGACTTCACTAATGCTCATGTAAGATACAAGCTAGATAGGGTTTTCAACCATGACTCTACTGTATTTAGAAGCTTAAATGTCATACTATAGACAAATAAAATCTTTCCACCCAGTGGCTGAGAATGATCATAAATAGTCTCAATCAAGTACCAGTATCCTGTCCACCAATATGCAGTGGTGTAAAGTAACTAAGTACTGTACATGTACTCACTACTCAAGTACTGTACTTAACTCATTGCGTGCCATTGACGTGTTTCACGTGTTTTACCGCTATGGCGCAACGTGCCAATGACGTGTTTGACGTGTTTTTGAAAAAATAAATAAAAAAACGTTCAGAACCCAAGATATCATCATTTGAAGATTTGCTGCTCCATCCACTCCTTGTTTAACTTATAACTGAAAAAGGCTGTATCTCGCTTCCTAAGCACTTTTTTTTTACTTACTAAAAATCGCACTGGCCAGAAATAGACAGAAATAATTCTGGCACTCAGTGAGTTAACTCATTCAGTGCCCGGCTTATTTATGGCAGTTTGGCTCTGAGTGCCACAGCCAAAATTCATTGTAAAAAAAAAGTGCTTAGGAGCCGAGATACAGCCTTTTTCAGTAAGAACAAAGAGTGAATGGAGCAGAATATTTTCAAATCATGATATCTTGGGTTCTGAACATATCCCCCCCCCCCCCAAAAAAAAACTAGCTACTTTATATATTTAGATTATTATTTTTAAAAAAAAGTATAATTCGGCTATTTTTAAAAGATTTGTAGACATTTTGAAAACTTGAAATGGGACATTCTGCATAATGAGTACTTTTACATTTGGCACTATTTTCACTACTATTTTTAAGGCAATACTTTTGTACTTTTACTGAAGTAAATTCTGAATACCAGACTTTTACTTGTAACAGAGTATTTCTACGTTGTGGTATTGATACTTTTACTCAAGTAAAAAAAAATCTATCACTGCCAATATGTGCAACTGTGGTTGTCCTTTAGAGACCTGCATGGTCGCTGGTGGGGCTAAGGGCCCTTACACCTAAACCTTATAGGCATTTTTTCATATTTTGAAAAACACTTTCAAATAGTTCAAATAACCGATCTAAAAGCTCACAACATGTCGATGTAGATGTCAAGGCTTTTCTCACTATTTTAACTCATTGAGTGCCATTAACGTGTTTCACATGTTTTTACCGCTATGGCGCAACGTGCCAATGACGTGTTTGACGTGTTTTTGAAAAAATAGTTTTTTTGTTCAGAACCCAAGATATCATTATCTGAAGATTTGCAGCTCCATCCACTCCTTCTTTAATGTAGAACTGAAAAAGGCTGTATCTCGCTTCCTAAGCACTTTTTTTTTACTTTGAAAAAAACTCTGGCACTGGGACAACATAATATAGAAATAATTCTGGCAATTCTAGCACTCAATTGTACTACCTAGAAAAGAACAAAAACGAATAAAAAAACGTTTAAAAAAAATATCTGGCACTCAATAATAAAACATGCCAAAAAAGTTTATGCATTAGGGGTAAGACGAGATATCTATTTGGCAAAAATAGCGACCTACAAGCTACACGGTGTGAGTTTTTAGATTGGCTATTTTCTCTGATGTTCGTCTATTATGTCATACCCACAATAGTATGATGTGTGAAAGGACCGGGTCATGGACCAGTGATTGGGCGTTATGATGATGATGACATTTATGTTATGCCACTATAAACAAGTGTCAAGAAATATCTTTCGTTTTATAGAACATGTCTAACTGGAGAGACTACCAGACTAATGACATTACTGTAGGACGCTAGGTCAGTGTGAGGGCTAAAGCAATGTCAGTGGGACAATAAAGTTATATGCTGTATTTACTGTATATGTATATCATATATACAATGTATATATATATACATACGATATGGCGAATATATTGGCAATCAGCGATTGGATGAGTCCAATCGTCGGTTGTTTTTATTGGGCGATAGTCTGGACGATATTTGTCATTTTATTTAGCAAATGTAATGGTCGGCCTCCTCGAGAATTCAACTCTACAAATATAGACACATTTTATGTAAAGCGCAATACAAAGTAATCATTATAAGGCACGTTCCTGTTGCACATATCTCCGACGAGTCTATACAACACAGTACACAGTACTGAGTGGAGGAGAGGGCTGAGAAGAGAGGGAATGGCTTTTGCTTTCCTAGTCGTCTCTTTATCGCCTACTATACGTAAAAGCCTTGTTTATATTTTCAAAGAATAGCTGTAAAAACGAAAATGTTTTCTATATCACACAATTAATTTTCTCGCGCGAATATATCTGCAATTGCCGATTTTTGGGCAGATTTTTTTTTATTCATTGAAAAAGTTAACAATAATCACTAAGAAAATAGTCGACACTAGCAACCCTGAACAACAGCGAAGGCTACAACTGAATGGCCATGGGGCCACCATAATCAGTATGTTCTTTATCCGGGGAGCATGAAGGTGATTACAGGGCAACACAGCCAGTAGTTTTTGGAAACATCTTGTTTGGGAGTAAAGTGTTCTGTTAGACAGACATAGCCGTCTAAAAGGGCTAAAAACACAAGTGTTGACAACACACACTTGCACTGAGTCACTCGTAAACACTCCATACACTTTGCTGTTGGCTTTCACTGGCTGGCCTGCACGCACACACACACACACACACACTCACACTCACACTCACTCACACACACACACACACACACACACACACACACACACACACACACACACACACACACACACACACACACACACACACACACACACACACACACACACACACACACACACACACACACACACACACAAAGCCTGGCTTTCCTTGACCGCCCAGGAATTCTTAGGATTACACTGTTTAGATGGAGATGACTCTTGGGCCAGGTGCACAGGCTCCAAAACTCTAAATGATGACAGAAAGTAGGAAGAACTCACACAAACAGGAAAAAACAAACTTTTCACCAAATGTAGTTATTATTTAGTCATAAGCTCTTGTTTAATACCTTTCCATTATCTACATATTTATAAAAACCCACAGACAAACTACCACATTCACTTTCACTTTTTTTATTTTTTTATACTTTTGCGTGATTCTATCGTACGTAAGTAGGCGTACGTAAGTAGGCGATTAATTTATGGGGGAAAGAAAACAAAAAAAGTAGAATTATGGAGATACAAGGTTTCTTCTACAATTATGCACAACAATTCATTCAGAGGCAGTATCTACAAAATCATAAATAAATAAAAAAGAAAATGAGCACAAATAGAAAAAAGTGACAAGATGTTTCAGGACGGGGACGGGGGGGGTGTCTGGTTATTGCTTCCTCAGTGCCAAACACAATTCAACCACACCTGGCTCCAATTAGACCTTAATTAATGATTACCGTAAATCCTGTAGAGTACTCCCATATAACATGTCAAATGAGCAGTGTGGTGGACAAAGTATACTCAAGTAAATACTCAAGCGTTCAAAAGTACAAATTATGAAGTACGTTTTCAGAAATGGTCTGAAATTTTCTCTGAAAAACACTGAAAGTAGCAGATCTACAAGCTCACAACATGTCGCTCTGCGACGCGTAGTGAGCTTTTAGATCAACTATTTTCACTATATTTGAAATAGGGCACACCCCCAGCACTGTGGGCGCTGGACGCGTGTCCTCTCCTCCGCGTCATCAGTGCCCATACCCTAGGTGGCGAAAGGGCCTTTCCGTGTGGAGTTTGCATGTTCTCCCCGTGTCCCCTAGGGTAGTTACCCTCACAAAAACATGCAGTAATCCTGGTCTCTATACTGCCTCCCCCTGGTCAGCCGGGGCGCCTGATGGAGGGGAAAGGAACTGGTTGGAATAACGTGTTCCTTCCACACGCTACTGTACGTCCCCTCTGTCGGGTGATAAGAAGGCTTGTTAGCTCTCATGCATTGAAGGAGGCATGAGCTCGGCTCTGGCCTCTCCCTAGGCTGGCAGAGGGAGTGTAGCGCCCAGGATTACTTAGACAATTGGCACTGGGTGAAAAAAATGGGGTTGCAAAATCTTGTCTTATGTAGGCTACTTACAGGGTTCCCACGGTCATGAAATTCCTGGAAATGTTTTGAAATCAGAAAAACATAATTTCCAGGCCTGGAAAAGGTTTGGAGTCAATCAAATGTTTTGGAAAATGTTTGGATATACATAGTCTAACATTACGTTTGTTAGTTTGTAGATCTGTTCTTTTTGTCACGTGACACCTTCGCTTGAGTGTGGCATTGCGATAGGCCTGGAAATGGGGTGAAATACTTTGGAAGAGTTTTGAAAATGAATTGTTAAAAATTTGTGGGAACCCTGTACTTAGTTACTGTCCACCACTGCAAATGAGCTACCCCAGTCCCACACATTATGACGTTAAAACCCCTCCATCCTCACTGCTTTTATCTTATAGAATTATAAATTTTCTGTCAGCTTCTGCTTCCTATACGCGTCCATGATCTATGGACGCGTATTGTCTTGATATTGTACAGTCATTTGAAATAATAGTGAAGCGCGTTACGACGTATCAAGATGAAGCACTATATAAATGTCAATCCATTATTATTATTATAGTCTACTCCATATCGTCGCTGTTGGGCAGAAACCTCTTATCTCCTTATTCTATGTTTTTGTCCCCCCGTAAATTAACGCCCTACTTGATCGTACTACAGCGTCACACAAAAGTATCAAAAAATACCAGATCTACAAGCTCAAATCGTGCCATGAGCGATGCGTTTTGAGCTTGTACGTCTGCTATTGTAGCTATTTTTGAATTTTAATCCTGAAAAGTAACAGTTTTGGACATATGAGGTTTCCACCCGACAGCAACGATATCATATGGCCTGTCCTCTGGGCTGTAGCAGCCCCAATTTGACATGTTATCTGGGTGTACCTACACTAGGAGATTTACGGTAATCATTAAGGTATAATTGGAGCCAGGCCGTGTGCACTCCATCTTGTTGTTTTGGCATCGATGAAGCGATAATCCCCGAAACCTTACGTCAATGTTTTGGTTTTGGACACCGCGGACCTTTAGTTGTTATTTATTAGCTTGCACTGTGCCCCTGCACTTGTTATTTATTAGCTTGCACTGTGCACCTTATCTTGTTCATTAGCTGAGCTGCGGAGAGTGCAAGACAGTTGTAATGAAGCTCTTTGTTTGTGTATTTTTTGTCACTCACATTTGACCACCAGAGGGTGCTGCGGCTCAAATATGTTCTAGGTTGACTTGTAATTTTGGCCAATAAATTGCTGTGGATATAAAAAATTCAAAAATCTTTGAAAATATTGAAAATAGAAGACATCTATTAGCCAATGAAGCATACCTTTTGAATGTACGACCTACGGTTCTAGAGTTATAGGGCCAAAAAGTAAAGCTGTCTGTTAGAGCGCCACCATGAGGCCAATTTGAAAAGTTTGGGGGTTAGGGTTGAGAGTGTTTTCCTTGGCCTACTGGCAATGTGCAAGAAACCATTCCATCCGGTTTCCTATTTTAGACACACAACAGATTATTCATTCATCACTCTCTTTACTAGGCCTCACTCAACTCACGATACGATTCGAATCACGATACTAGGTTCACGATATGATTTTTCACGATTTCTTAAACACAAAATTATTTCCCAGACAAAATGATGAATGAAAGATCTTCTTTTTTTCTTCTCTCTCTCTTACACAAATCTTTTTTTTAATCAATTCTCTTACAAAGATCCTGTATTTTCTTCTCTTTTTTTTACCGGCCCTCTGCTGTTTGCATCAAGATATTTTTTATTATTAAATTGATTTAAATTGTCACCAGTTGGAATTGATTTACGATAAATCGTCACATGCCTACTCTTTACTGTAAACTGTAAACATAGCGAAAACAAGAAGCCCGCAAAGACAAGAGGCCACAAAAAAAAAATGAATTGGAGACACTGCAACAACGAGGAGTCAGCCTTACTCACTGGGCGGGGGGGTGGGTGGGCGATGATGGGATGAGGGGTCGGGGGGGATTCTCTCTCTCAGAAGCCCCTCCATCTTTCATAAACACTTCCCAGAGTTCTTCATGAAGTGGAGGACTTGACTGAGCCTCTGGTTAGCCACACAAACAAACACAGTGCTGCGTGAGCACAGCGGTGTGTGGACGGTTCTCTCGTAGTGGGGTCACGGTCGATCATTAAAATCTGGTTTGGCTTGTGTTGTTGCTTTATAATCAATAGAAGATGTGGTGCGTTAAGTTAGTGGAGCATGACTGTCAAGGTCTGGCAGGAAGTATAGTGATGCAAAAAGACCCTCTCAAGGGGCTTGTTTACACAGCAATGTGTAACTGATAGTAGACTGATACTGTACGTGCCTTACTGCATGTTGTACTGTTGTTGTTTTTTTGTTTTTAGTTTTTCAAGTATCAGCTTTATTGTCACATCACTGCTTTTCATGTGTAAAGAAGTGGGTCGAATTTGGTTTAATTATTTAATTTTTTCATTCTTTTTTTTATTTCAAACGTTAAGACATTAAAGAACTATGTCAAAGAGAACAAAAAAATCTAGATATATACATATACACGTTAGTGGTGGGAAAAAACGAAAGCGTGAACCTGAAGTTTCAGGAAGTGAAGTGAAAGTGATTTCATTCCTGTTCACTGCAATGAACCAGTTCTTTTGAACGACTCGATCATGAACGACCCGTCACTAATACACATACTGTAGCCAGCAGATACAGTATGTACATGAGGTTAAACATAATGTGCGAAAGTGGCAACACATCGCTAGGTCCACATAGAAGACCTTCTGATTAACCATAAAACGACAATTTATCTTGTGATGATCAGGAGAATTGTCCTCACAACGTCTATTTCTCTAAATCTACTATACTCGTGGGGACGTTTGGCCCTCACAAGTAATACAAGTACACACACACACACACACACACACACACACACACACACACACACACACACACACACACACACACACACACACACACACTATAATGTTGTCCTGGTGTGTGTCCTGTGCAGCTGTACAAGAACCTGTGGTCCACGGTGATGCAGGGCAACAAGGTGCTGGAGCGTCCATCTTGGTGGAAGGACTTCTGCTTCGACAAGCCTGTGGTCGGATCCCTCCAGGCCAAACTGTAGAACCCTCAACCCTGAGGTATACCCGGAACTCTGCACGCCAAACTGTAGAACCCAGAACCCGGGGGGGGGGGGGTCCGAACCCTATACTGTCCAGTCAGGGCCGGATACAGAAATTATTAACTGGGGGGGCATTAATAAATGCTGGGGGGGCGGCATTTTTTTCTCCAGTTTTTTCGGCTGTTTGTGTATTACAGCTTCCTGTTGTTCTTTTGGGCTTGTTTTCCTAGGCTTCTTTCTCTCGCAATATCTGGCAACACTGCCCATGGAAAATCACCTGAGAGGATTATTTGAATTGTGCAATGATACATGATGGAATATGATTAAGGATTATTTTGATTATGGTAAGCTCACATTTCATATCATGACATAAATGTAACTTTCACCGATTTTTTGGGGGGGGGCATTGCAGGGCAGGGCATTTGGGGGGGCATTGCCCCCCCGTCCAGTCAGGAATCACCTGAACATCTCCTAACTAGAGCATCATAATCCAGTAGCTATGAAGGTAGACGTTGATGGAATAGATGAGGGAGATTGAGCCTAATGTGAAACAGTGGTTCTCAACCGGCTTGAAAGCTACAAATCCAGGACTTATTTTAATGAATAAAATGTTATTTTAACCAATCTAACCATTTGCTTACGTATTTCCTAGGGATGCATCAATATATCGTCCGTACATCGGTATCTACCGATATTTGCCTCATTGGACTGCCATACTGATTGACAATGTCAATAAATACAGTTATTTGAAGCAGACAGTGCACCGGATTGGACACTAGGGGCCCTATCTTGCACGCCGCTTTATCCCTTATGCCTAAACGTTTTAGCCATTTTTTACTATTTTGAAAAACGTTTTAAAATAGTGAAAATAGCTGATCTACATCGACATGTAGTGATCTTGTAGTTTGGCTATTTGAACTATTTTAAATTGTTTTTCAAAATAGTAAAAAATGCCTAAAAACTTAAGGCATAAGGGTAAGGCACGGTAGGGCCCTTTATGTGATGCCATCTTCATTGTAGTTCGGACATTGTTGCAATTACCTCTCTCCGTCAGGAGAGGGAGACAACGGACATGCAACTTATGGAATATAGATTTCTTTCTTTTCTTTGTCAAAATAATTGATTAGAGAAGTGAATTACACCTGACTCCATGACACGTTTGAACGTCCTAGGCTGAGCCATCATCCCTCAGTGCTTTGGTCTATCTTAGGAATGGATTGTAGCTTTTTAACATACTATTCTCTGCTGTTTGTCCATGACCCTGTCACAACATGTATCAACCTCATGCACGAACCTCTGGGTAGAATCCACACTAATCCAACACACTTAACACATTCGGTGGCAGAATTTTATAATAACAGATTACGTTCGGTGCCAGAAATCTCACCGTTGAGCTGCGCGGCGCTGTTTAAGCTGTAGACTCCACGACGAGCAATCCATGTGAAACAAAGCATGCGTGCATTTTGCACGATGGTCCTCTTGGCTAACGCCTGGAACGATGACATCTCTCACGCGAGTAACAATGGCGGAGCGATCGCGCATACAAGATGAGTCGTTTTCCCCAGCGTAAAAAGTTTCGGAGTTATAGGGGTTTTAGAGAAGGAGATAGAACGGAAGCGGATGGGGAGCCATGTTTTTTGGCACGGTGATCTATAAGGCCCTTCCTGCTCAGAATCACCGTGGGTGATTCCAGAGCTGCTCCAGCCCCTCCCGTGGGGAAAAAAAACGAAAAAATGACTGAAAACACGGTTCAGATCGTGTTCGGCACCGAAGCGCTACTCTGTGCAAACACGGTTCAGACCGTGTTTGGCACCCGATGTGTTAACTGTGACAGGCCGGCGTTTAAAATGCTAAAAGCCAGGCACATAAAAACATGCTTTTATTATTCACGTCAAACCCCTGTGATTCCTAATTTAACCCATTTAGACCTGGAAAGCCTATACGTTGTTGTGCCTTTCAATCCGGGAAGGCATATATATATCGTCACTGTCGGGTAGAAACCTCATATCTCCAAGTTTTACATTTGTATGTTTTTTCATAAATTAAAGCTCTACTTCCTCACACAAGAGTGTCGCACAAAAGTAGTGAAAATAGCAGAACTACAAGCACTGTGTGCTTGTAGTTCTGCTATTTTCACTATTTTAAATTGTTTTAAAAATAATCATATAAAAAGGAACGGTTTTGGACATACAAGGTTTCCACCCGACAACAACGATATATAGCAACATAATTTTAAAAATATAAAAATCGGAATCAAGAAATTTACGTTTTTTCCAAAAACTTTAGAAGGTGTTTTTAGAATCGGCCACGGCTCTGAATGGGTTTAACCCATTAAGACCTGGAACGCATCTGTGTCACTTTAGATTTCTTTGGCTATTCAAAAATAGCAGATATACAAGCTCATAGCGTATCAGCTTGTAGATTTTTTTTTTTTTTTACTGTTAGGATTTAGGAAACATGTTAAAGAATCGCCTCAGGTCTGAATGGGTTTAATAAAAAAACAACTATCAACCATGTGTGAGGGGCGTTTCTAGGAATAGGCGTCCGAGCAGCGGTCTCCTACCAGAACCGCTGCCGGTCATCAAATTATTGGCTTAGGAATGCAAGAAAAAAAAAAGAAAAATCCATGAATTCAAGTCTCCGTGGGGTGACTAATCGATAGAAAAAAAGTCATTTTGGGGGTGAACTATCCCTTTTAAAGTGGCTAAACTGATTTTCATGCTATACTAACTAATTTTGCTGCGGACCCCCTAGAACCCCCTCAAGGACCCCTCGAGAACCACTGAACCACTGTTCACTTCGAGGAACCAGTTAAGAGATTCAGATTGTACTTTTGAGTTGATTAATAAGCTGTTTCATATCTGTGATATTGTAATCTGATGGCCAAAACAATTTGGCATACAATGGCATTTCAATACAGTATGTATATATTGAACTGTGTAGTTAAGAATTTTGATTGTATTTTAATGTTAATTAATTAGCTGTTTCATGCCTGTGATATTGTAATCTGATGCATAATAACTTGATAATGTACATATACATATGTATTTTACAATGTACTATACAATGCTGTGGAAATATTAACAGAATAAATGTCTTCGCCTAATAGATTTTGATTTATTTTATTTACATAAACAATTAGGTCAGATATATTCTTCATTCAAATCACTAGGGTGCTGCTGGTTGGGAACACATCCCCCTTTGGTTATGCAAACCTGTTGCAGCTGTTTTAGGTACTTAGTGCACTCCATTATCATAGTACTTGGAGGCCTGTCTATAGAGCACCGAAGTCTGACGTAATTTACACATCCTACTGTACCTGGTTCGCGGTTTTCCACCCCCGTTCTGAATTCCCATAGACGTGTTTAATATCGCGTCAAATAAGAATTGTGTTCCAAAAATAAACTAATGATCCCGGCGGTTTGACTCTTATGGATATGAACCATCAACTGAAGGTGGGAAAACGATATGTTACTTCCGCCGAATTAGTTACATTTTCGCCAGAAACAGACTGTATCGAATATAAGTGACTGACTATCATAAACGATACAGAACCTCCTCCCTGACAATATCGCCAAGACAGTTTGTTTATTTTTGGACCACAATTCTTATATGAGACGATTCTAAGATGACCCAATGTTATTCTCCATAGAGAAATTACCTTACAAACCAGGGGATGAACGAGTGACGTCAGGACTTCTGTACTCTATGATGTCAGGACTATGACATCAGCAATCTCCATATATGGCCATAAAAGGGACAGACAGATACAGAGATTTGTGGATTTATAGATCAGCGGACAACCGCTGGTCTGACTGACTTCACACTCGACACTGCAGTCTCTCAGGACCTCAGCGACGCACACTATGTTTGAAGTTGGTCGGTCGGATGGTTCTTTAGATGTAGTATGGGAGACACAGACAGACAGACAGACAGAGATTCTGTGCATTTACAGATAACATAATCAACAGAAAACATTTGCAATACACGTTACCAATATTGTTCTCAATTCTTTATCATTTTAATGTCAGATTTGACATTTTATGTCTCTGGATGTCCCGATTTCAAACCCAATTCACATCATACAAAAAAAACATTTTTTAATTATTATGAAACATTAAATCCTCGGGGGTTTGTAACTCAGTTAAATACAGTGTACCACTATTTGTGCTACAGCATCAGCTGTATTGCACAAGCCTTCGTAACTATTGTCTTTCAGGGTACATGAGTTTGTATGACATTAACAGCCAGAGTGTGTGGTTGTTGAGGTACTGTACAGAAATCATTTGGGGCATTGTGTCAAAGTTCTCAAATTAACCTGGTCCTCTTGGAGAGGCCAGAGGTCCATCCATCTACGGAGTTCGAAGTTTATCAACTGGCTCTCACTCACACACACGCACATGCACACGCACGCGCACACACACACACACACACACGCACACGCACACGCACACACATGCACACACATGCACACATACACACGTACAGTACAATTCCACACTTAGAGAGACCTAGAAACTCTTGACCCAGTTTTGTGTGTTGTGTGTGTGTGCTGGTGTCATGGTGAGTTTGTCTGGTCTGGAGAGGAAACGGTCATTATTCAACATGTGTATGTGTGTGTGTGTGTGTGTGTGTGTGTGTGTGTGTGTGTGTGTGTGTGTGTGTGTGTGTGTGTGTGTGTGTGTGTGTGTGTGTGTGTGTGTGTGTGTGTGTGTGTGTGTGTGTGTGTGTGTGTGTGTGTGTGTGTGTGTGTGTGAGAGAGAGAGAGGTGTACACAGTACAACCTTTGTACCAGTGCTGACCGTATATCAGGAAATTATTACCGTACCAAATCATTATGAGTGGAAATCATTACTGTGTGTTTGTCTTCACTATACTTAGGGCTAATTTATGAGACGACATGTCATGATGACAAGGAAAAATACGTATTTTCTAGTTTAAAATACATCACTTTTGTCATACATCATTTTTGCAAACTGTAAACGAGCCTTTAGTGGGTCTCACGTTTCAGCCGCCCGCCACAAGGCACATTGTATAACACCATAACCTAATTGTGACATAATCATAAAAGATTGTTACTTCACTTGATCCACATTGTGTTTCCTGTGTCCAGAATATAATACTGTAGTGTTGTGGTTAAAGGAATTGCTTCAGCCCCCCCCAAAAAAAAAAATCTCTATCAATTACTCTCCTTTACGTAATTGTTAGAAACAGAACGTTATATTTTGGGGGAGAAGTGTCCCTTTTGTCTCCAATTAAAGACAAATTCCTCCTCGGAGACAAAATAAAGTAACCTTGAACCTAAAGACCCATACTTCTGTACCCACATGTGGCATGCTCTACACATTATGGACCAACAATGACCAACAGGAGCGTGTGGAGGAGTGACTTTGATGGACGGACCACTGTTAACCCCCCCCCTCTCTCCTCTCCCCCTCTCCCTCCCTCTCTTGCCCCCCCCCCCCCCCCCCCCACACACACACAGCTGGAACCCAGAGTTCAATGCTCCATCTTCTATCTTCTTGGCTGGCCTCCATGTTGTTTTGTAATCGTCCACTCCTCCCTTCTCCTCTCTCTGCTGCTCCAGCAGCCCCCCCCCCCCCCCCCACCAGGAGGTTGTCCCGTCTCACGGCCTGATTTATACTTCATACTTCAAAATAGCCGATCTACAAGCTCAGAACACGTCGCTAATGCAACGTGTTCTGAGCTTGTAGATCGGCTATTTAGGGCATGTGACACCACTGTGTGTAAATTAGGAATATCACCTGTCTGTCTGTCTGTCTGTCTGTCTGTCTGTCTGTCTGTCTGTCTGTCTGTCTGTCTGTCTGTCTGTCTGTCTGTCTCTCTCTCTCTCTCTCTCTCTCTCTCTCACTTTCTCTATATCATTTTCTGTTTTTCCCTCTATCTTTGTCTCCCCCTATGTTTCTCTCTCTTCTCTCTCTCTCTGTCTCTCTCCATCTCAATCCTCTCCTTCTGGTTGCCACACACACACACACACACACACACACACACACACACACACACACACACACACACACACACACACACACACACACACACACACACACACACACACTACACACACTCAATGAGGGCCAAGTTTGACTCCCCTTTGCATGGGGAATGAGAGAGAAAGAGAAGCTGTCTAATTTGTTCTCTTGATTCTCTATGTTATTTATTATAGGTCTGATTTTAATGGAATTTAACTGCTGATGCGCAAATATATTTTAACCTTTCATAATAAATCTAACCATGTGATAATATAATCCAATAAAAGCACCTTATCTTTGGGTGTTAAATTAATACAACGCGTCAGTCTGTGGGAGCGTAATGAGTGAGGTTAGGAGAGGACACTCATTTCCATTTAATTCTAGGCTTGAGTTGATTCAGGCTCAGCAAATTTAAAAAAAAAATGGGGGGGAGGGGGAATGTAAAAGTAAGTTTAATACAATAAGAAATATATATAAATAAATGAAAAAAGTAATCGAAAAAACACGGCCCCCTCGCGTATTAGGAGGGCAAGGTGAGTCACCAGAACCAAGGACTGGTGTCTTTGATGAATCTAACATGTTTGAAGTTATAATGGAATTGTATAGGAAGGGGGCGTGTCTGATAAAATGAATATCAAATATCTAAATACTGAATCAAGCAACTTAAAAACTGTCTGGGGGGCTCACTAAAGCCTGAGTAGACGATAAAATGACCAAAAGTTTTTTTTTAAGTGAAATATCCCTTTAATAAACATTGCCATAAATACTATATGCTTCCAGTCGCTAGTTTAAAGTCTTCTTTCAATTACCATGATATGCGTTTTGGTAAATTATGTTCCCATTTATTCTTTTAATTGATGATAAAGTAGGGTATGCTGTAGGAGGGGCGTGGCTACCATGTGATGATTTTGATTGACAAGATACACAACCAATAGCATTAATTCCAACCCCCCTCTCTGGTCCCAACCAATAGCATTAATTTCCGGGTAACTTTTTCGGACCGGATATAGAAAGATGGCGGATTTGAAATCGTTGAAAAATAGGCTTCATTTATGGTCTGTAGAGTCTATGGGCGTAACGCTGTCCATATTTTTTACAGTCTATGATTTGAACCCACAACCTCCGTGGTGGTGGTGGGCAGGCACTATACCACTGTGAGTGCCACCTGAGCGCCCGGTGGGCCAGTTTTAGCCAGTTAAACCATCTTACTCTTAGTAAAACGGACCTGAGATACAACTGTACTTTTTCCCCCCCCATCTACACCAAATATCTGTGTCAAAAATAGCCGATCTACAAGCTCACAATGCGTTGCGTTGCCGCCATGTGCTGTGAACTTGTAGATCTGCAATTGCCGGGGTTCACTGTGGTTGACTGTGACAGTTCTTTTTAATGGTATGATGTTTTGTTGAGTTTTTTTTTCAGACCTTTTTGAATCTCATGCCGTGACAAATGACAACAAAATGAAAACACTAAAACGAATACAAACTAAACCTTTTCAAAACAAAGCGTATAAACTAAACTAGCAGACCCACTTTAAAACTAATCAGAACGAAATTGAAACTGAAAACAGAAAGTCAAAATGAAATAGAAAAATGCTCTGCCTGACCCACACTCTGCCTGACCCCTGCTATCTACAATCAAACCACACACACACACACACACACACACACACACACACACACACACACACACACACACACGCACACGCACGTTGAATGATTACGTTTAATCACTTTAATCTTTGCGAGTTGAAACAAATAAATTCACACACGCACGTGCGTGCGTGCAAACATACACGTGCATGCAAACACACACGTGCGTGCAAACACACACATGTGCACAATGTTAATTTATTGTTGATAAAATCCACACATCGGTCGTCATCATGTTTGGTCTTGATGATGTTCTTGAGTCTCCTCCAGGTCAACAGTTGGTTTTCACATCCCGGTGTGTGAAGATACGGGAACTAAAACCCACCACTTCCTGTTTAGATTAGACTTTATAAACCAGAAAACCACTCATATCAGGATGGATGGAAATAAAAGAAAAAGCCAGACTCACACGTGTTTACACCATCCTGTGAAGGGGTCAGGAGTTTACTTGTTCTGTTCATGTTCTGCTGCAAGGAAATGAATAAAACTCTCCCGTTGTGTGTGAAAAGGGCAACGGTGGACAATGTCCTGACCTGATTCCCTGCTGGACATTTTCCACAGTTCAGATGAGAAAGAGGCCATGATGAGTGTTTTACAAGCTCTGTTTTGCATCCAGATGTAAACGTGCATTTTTGTAGAATGCTGTTAAAAAATACAATACTAATTCTATATAGTAGGCCTATATCTTCATCAGCTGAGTTGAGGTGAATAAATAGGCTGCCTGGATGCACAACCATTGATAAAGTCAGTCATATTTCTTATCTTATTACCAGTGTTCACTGACTTGGCATTTGTTTGTGCACTCAGCAGTTAAAGGAACATTTCACCTAGATGCATATCAATTGTCCATTGTGACACCTGTAGTGTAGGTGTTAAGCGACGTGCGCGTCACGTCATTAAAATACAGTGCAACCACGTTCCTCGTTGCTCACTATGGGACATTGCCATTTCTATATACTCATGTATACATGCCCAAAGTATGGATGCCAGGGTTAATAATGTGAAACACTCAGAGCTCATTTCTGTCAAGCCAGCAGTGTGAGCAGTGTGGAGAGAGAGACTCACAGGGGACCTCACCATTTATAGTATCAATCCTCCTCCTCCGCCCAGGGAGAAGGAAGCAGTAAATTACAACGTTGGCTTTGGACAAATTGCAGCCGACAAGATTGAGCCATACTGTAGCTGCCTGCCTGCCTGGCCCTGGAGAGGCTGAGTGGTGAGTGGTGGCGAGACTGAAATGAAGTTGAGAGACATTATAGGCCTGGATTTTTTTTATACTTCGTCGTACGAAGGGGAAATAGCCGATCTACAAGCTCACAACGTGTCGCATTGTAGATCGGCTATTTTCGGACACGGGACATAATTATGAAGAATGGAATATGAGTTTCTGCCAGTGGTGGGAAAAGTACTCAAATGTTTTACTTAAGTAAAAGTATCAATACTGCAATGTAGAAATACTCTGTTTAAGTAAAAGTCTGGAATTCAAAATGTACTTAAAGTCCCCAAAGTAAAAGTATTAATTATGCAGTATGTCCCATTTCACAAGTTTTCAACTATATAAAATGTCAAAAAACCTTTTGAAAATAGCAGATCTACAAGCTCACAATGCATCGCATTGCGACGCATTGTGTGCTTCAAAATGTATGTACAGTTGGGCTGAAGTGGTTAATGTATGTTTTGTAATAATAATCAAAATCTACAAAGTAACTAGTAACTAAAGTTTTCAAATAATTGTTGTGGAGTAAAAGTATAATATTTGGATCCGAGATGTAGTGGAGTAGAAGTAAAAGTATTGGAAATACTCAAGTAAAAAAAAATACCTCAAAATTGTACTTAAGTTAATGTACTTAGTTACTTTCCACCACTGAAGTGAAGCATTCTGTACGTTCATGACTCATACTGTAGTAGAGGTTTCTGTGGGAAGAGGCTCTTAAGTACTCAGTCATTCCGGCTGGATATACTTTCCATGGACAGTTCTGACAGACACACATGGAGGTGAAGTTTCTACCCCTCTGATGTTGTATGTCTCCCTATAAAACCCCCCAGTGTAAGATTTTTTATAAGCATATCAATTGTGGGCATAATACATTTTATAGGTTATTATATTTTTGGTGGTTGGAGCTGTGTGTGTGTGTGTGTGTGTGTGTGTGTGTGTGTGTGTGTGTGTGTGTGTGTGTGTGTGTGTGTGTGTGTGTGTGTGTGTGTGTGTGTGTGTGTGTGTGTGTGTGTGTGTGTGTGTGTGTGTGTGTGTGTGTGTGTGTGTGTGTGTGTGTGCGTGCGTGCGTGCGTGCGTGCGTGGCACTTCACCTAGTTATGACCTAGTTATGATGGCCATGCAGACTCACCCTGATCATTACCCAGGCATGTTAGGTTAAAATGTCATTTAGATTTAGGTTCATTGCTTACCTATCTGTGTACAGATTATTATTTTGTGTTTAGACTGATACTAGGTTCTTGGTTTGCCTGTGATCCTAGTTTACTGAGGCACTACACTGTCTCCATGCATTCTATGTGTGTGTTTACCTTGCTTACTATAAGTAGCTCTGGATAAAGAGCGTCTGCTAAATGCCTACTGTACATCATAAATTGTAATTGTGTGTAGAATAGATAGAATAGAATAGTCCCCACTCCGTGTTTTTTTGTCAACATATACAGTATGTGAAATTTGTCCTCTGCATTTACCCATCCGGCCATCCTATAACAACCAGGGGCAACTACGGCCCCTGGGGAGCAATTATGGGTTAAAAGTCTTGTTCAGGGACACACATCGACACATTGCTGACCTGGCCAGCAGGCTCACCGCTCAGAGTCTGCATGTGTGTGTGTGTGTGTGTGTGTGTGTGTGTGTGTGTGTGTGTGTGTGTGTGTGTGTGTGTGTGTGTGTGTGTGTGTGTGTGTGTGTGTGTGTGTGTGTGTGCATGTCCGGGGCTAATCTAATCTTGCAAGCTGCAGGACCGATCAATGCCAAATGTCTCGTGAACACATTTTTCTTTGCTTTATTCCATGTTTCATATTTTGTTGATATATGTAACTTAAATGTTATCGTCTCTGTCGGGCGGAAACCTCATATGTCCAAAACTGTTACTTCTCAGGATTCAAATTCAAAAATAGCAAAAGTCGCAGATCTACAAGCTCAATGCGTCGCTTAGCGCCGCGTTTCAAGCTTGTTGTCAGATCTGCTACTTTTGATGCTTTTGTAGTTGACGCTGTAGTATGATCAAGTAGGCCGTTAATGCACGAAAAAACACCACAAGTTAGAATATGGAGATAAGAGGTTTCTACCCGACAACAATGTTATAATAGAGGTCAACAGGGTTCAGATTGGGGATGAAACCTTGGCCCAAAACAAGCGTCACACGTCATAAGACGCCTGACGTCACATGCAGCGGCCCCAGATCCACATGGGAGCCACGCCGTCTCCTTTTAATATATTTTGACTTAAGATCGGTGCCTCGAATGTCAAATTCAATTGAGCTTTCCAGCTGACTCATATGAGAGCTGACTGGGTCAGTACAGCACAGTACGTCACGCCGCCTTGTGTGAAACGCGTTGTGATTAACTGTCCAGTTCTTAAGAGGTAAAGTCAACAGTGTGTGATTCTCATGGGATTACATGGTGTCATATCATGATGTTTCAACCCAGTAACACACACACAAATCTCTCTCTTTGCTTCACTCCCACTGTCTCCCCTCTCTCTCTCTAATGCCCGATTTATGTGCTGAAAATAGCCGATCTATGCAAGCTCACAACATGTGGCGTCCGTGGCGTGTTGTGAGCTTGTAGATCGGCTATTTTCTGCATGCCGTTGTACAACCAAGTATAAATCAGGCTTAAATGTCTCTCACACATACATCCAGTTTAGTTTAGTTTAGTTTATTTGCACATTTAAAAATACATAATGATGATACAAAAAATGTATATGGAAAGGAACAAAAATCCAAATCAAAACATGATGTGCCGGAAAGGCAAAAAACAACAACCCAGAAGGGCTTGTCGAGTGGCCTTCCCAAAAGCTATCATTAAAGCTTAGAAACTAAGGTGTCAATGAATATATGATGCTATGATGCAGTTAATATTGTCATGGTTTATCTTGATTACTAGACTATAGTGTAACAGAGTAGGCCTGCTCAAGGTCAAAGGAGGGTGAATGTATCATCAGCATCAGACTGTTGAACAAGGCCTGATCACCGCCTGTCAGAATCATTTGCTTTAAACAGACGTTTTCCTCCCTCCCATATGTGTTGCGTTCCTCAGTGCAGACTTTATTTTCCATGCATGTGAGCCTGACATGTGGATGTTTTTACCTGAGTTGTTTCTGCCCTGTGTGTTTTTACCTGCCACTATCTGGACCTGTACCGACGTGTTACCACTTTCACACCTTATGATTAACCTCATGTACATACTGTATCTGCTGGTCTTACGCTATGTGTGTATATATGTAGATCTTTGTATGTTCTCTTTCACATGCTTATTTAACCCATTTAGGGCGGGAACCCCTATTTGTAACTATACCTTTCAAGACGGGAACACCTTTTGGGGTTGTTGTTGCGATGTACAGTATATAGCAACATAATTTTTTGTCATTTTTGAATAAATATTTGAAGTTTTTCAGAAAACTTCAGGTCAGGATTTAGAAAGCGTTTTTTAAAATCTGCCACAGGTCTAAATGGGTTAATGTTCGATTTTTCTCCTTGTCCCCCTCCTTTTTCGTTTTCTCCCCTTCTGAAAATCAACAAAACAAAAAATGGATTTACACCTGTAAACCTGTGATGTGACAATGACGTTGATTCTTCTTCTGACAGACCGACTGACAGACAGAGGTCAGTTTCATTTTATAGAAGGATATAATATGTCCTACAAAAAAAGAGAAACAAACAAACTAACTCAAGGTCAGTGTTGCTGAACTGTGTCCAACTAACTGGGACTTGAATTCACCCACCGTTAAACTGGAAGCACTATTAGTAAACACATTTTATCCTTCATCTTGAGTTTTTCTTTGTCTACAAAGATGTCATCTCACAACCTACTTATGGTTCTCAACTCACCGGTTAATTGTCACCACTTTCAACTTGGTATCCCTTATTGTGGGTATGTCATGATAGGTGAAAATGTGTTGCATTGATTGATTGATTGATTGATTGATTTGAATACTTTATTAGTCAGAATTGTAAACAGCACGTGGTACAGTAAGACATTAAGGCTTAAAAGGATAACACAAAAAAGTCCTGGGGACTTGTTTCCATTGTAGTCCTATGAATTCAATTCATCAACATAGCATAAAAGACACTATTGACACAATAATACATCATCAACAATGCACAATACAAACAGTATACTGTACAAAAGGGATGGTAAATTTACATTTACCTCCCCTTGTTGTCTCTGATAGATGTTTTTTCAGGCCAATTGTGAAAGAAACTAGTGATTCACATCCTTTAAAGGATTGTGTCAGGACATTCTACATTTGGAATCAATCAATCAATCAATCATTCAATCAATCAATCTGTGTGGTTCCCTGTAAAAGTAGATGTAGTACATTTGTTTTCCACCAAAATGTTGTGGTTTCACCAGCTTCACCTACTGATGTGATGTCGCAATGTTTGTTATTCATGTCCTCACTGTTTTTGCCTGATTCACTGCCTTTTTTGCCATTATTTTAATGTTGTTTTATGCTTTTGCTTTTCTTTTTTGCTTTATTGTTAAATTATTTGTACTTTTTCTGTAAAGCACTTGTGCTTTATTCTTGCTCTGTAAAGCACTTTGAGCTGCATTTCATGTCATGAAAGGTGCTATACAAAAAGTGTATTATTATTATTATTTTGGTGGCGGCTGGCGGGTTAGTAAAATGAGAATTGCACATTTTCTCAATGTGCAGATGTTGACAGTAGGCCTACAGTTAGTTGTACAGTAGATGTGCTATTTTCGTGCGCCGCTGTCATCCGACAGACAGAGAATATAATAGGGTTCAAGTGGTTAACACAATGGGGGGTGTGTGGACACTGTCAGAGTGCATTATGGGTCCGCGGGGGAGATGAGGCCGGTGTCATCACAAGAATGTAACCTCATTAGTGGAGTGGATTAGTGCTGCCAGCTTTAGGACCCAGGGGGGGCTCAGAGGAACTATGTTTATTCACTTAGCCGTACCAACATCTGTCTGACAGTTGCAATTGCAGCTGTCTTCCTTCATATCCTGGAGACACATGGGGAAATGTCTTTAGCAAGAAAAAAAGCTGTATCTTATTCAACATGAACTATTTACATCCCTACATGTTGTGTTTTCAAATATAACGTGGCAGTCCATTGTTTTCTTATGTCTCCACTGGCGGACAGCTGTGGCTGGAGGCATTGTGTTTTGGGGTTTTCTGTCTCTCTGTCTGTCCATCCACTTGGACTCAAGGATGAACTGTTTTGAAGTACTGTAGGGGGGGTCAAAGGTCAAGGTCACTGCAGCGACCTCATAAAAGTTCCTTCAAAGCCTTCATTCATTCCCTACATTTATGAGTCCGGACAGACGTGGATGTAAAATGCAAAATGGTTGCGTGCATGTGGTATTTCTAGTTCTTATTCAAGGTTCAAGGTTGCATTTATTGTTATACAGCTTGTGCACAGGTTAATACGTAAAGAGTAAAACTTTTGCGTTTTCTTCTGGCCTGGTTTATAGGTTTTTAGCAGCCTTCTGCCTGCCTGTTGCTCTGAGATCGGCTAGCAGCCATTTTCCATGCGGCATCATCTGAAACAGAAAACATCTGAAATAATTTCTCATTGTTTAGACAGAGAAGCTGACAGAGAAAAGAGTGAAATGCTGACACTGTAGGAGAGGCACCGATAACATCTCACTGTGGACCAGCTAAATATTATGTGTGAAGGACATCCCCGACATGCTTCTTGCTTATACTAGTCCAAACTCTCTCTACGCAGCAAAAAGTCCATTAAAACAAACCCACTGTGTACCTTAACACACCCTGCAAACCCAAATAAGGTTGTGGAGATATCCACTGAGAAAGGTTGATGTGAAATAAAGTGTGGAAGGCGGTGGAACTGGAATCACTTTGTCTCAACAAACACAGACATCCGAGAGGCTGAGAAATCCAACTAGGGCAACACGTCCCTATCTCTGACAGGGGGGATTTCAATTTGATGAAACACGGTAGCAAAATAACTGATAATAACACAAAGAAAATATGGATTTTACATGTGTATTTATCACATGTAATTTGACCTGAATAACAGTGATAAAAGCACAGCGAGGATAATGAGGCCGAGCGACGTAACCTAAAACTTTATCAGGGGCGGCAGGCAGTAGCTCAGGAGGTAGAGCGGCCGTCTTGGAATCCAAAGGTTCCAGGTTCGATTCATATGGCTCTTCCTGGCTAAGTGTCCTTGAGCAGTTGGTGCCTTGCATGGTTTCCTGCGCCGTGAATGTGTGAATGTGAAGTACATTGTAAAGTGCTTTATAAATGCAGTCCATTTACCATATCTGTAACCTTTTTAAAAAATCATTCCGGATAACGCATCACCATCGTGACATGTTGTGAGCGTGTAGAGCTGCTATTTCTGCAATTTGTCGTACAATGTAAGTATGTAGAGGGCACAACAACAGCATTCCTTTATAGTATAGAGGAATGCTGTTGTGATGTATACTTCATTTTTGGTGGTAAAATAATTATCATGTTGTAATACTATATATAGTCTATACACCATGACAATTATTTTACCACCAAAATGTTTGACTGTCTCAACCACAAGCTTCATGGTTGTCAATAGAGTCAGGGATCCAGTCACCCAAAATTGTTGAGAACCTTACATGGCATGTTTTTTTCTATTCATTTGGTCATTAAGTTCCACTGATTGAGAAGCCAGCTCTGCCGGAAACATCGCTGAAAGAAATAAGGCCCATTTTTGTATAATGAAGCCTTTATTTTTTTATTGTGTGATGTGAACTAGTTTTTTTTTTCTAGTCCTCACTGGGTTGTGTAGGCTGTCAATAAATGCTTCCCAGATACACATGTATGTGTGAACAACACCAAGTTTGGAAATACACTCACAGACCCTTTCCAAATGATGTATTGCCATTTTTGGCACCCATAGCACCCGTTTTTGTATTTTTCCCATTATTTTCATCTTTACTTCAATAGTAATCAACTTTGCCCTGAGTTCCCTTCTGAAAACCCCCAAGCAAAAAAAGTGCTTATGATGGTTGCTGGTTTTAGCTGGTTTTAGCTGGTCTTAGGCTGGTTTAGCTGGTTTACCAGGCTGGACAAACTGGTCAGACTAGTCTTGCTGGTTTGTCAGTATAGTTGGTCAGTTGGTCACCCGGTCAGGCTAAGCTGGATTCTGCTGGTCAAGCTGGTCGGCCAGCTGGCTGGCTGGAATGACCAGCAAAGCCAAGTTTGTAAACTGGGCTTTGTTAATAACCAAATACATTTTCTACTGGGAGCTACAGTGTGCGAACTTCCCTTCCTTTCCTCCAATGTGCGTAATGTTGTTCAGAACCTGAAAAGTTTTTGTTGGGATGAGCGCACTTCCCTCTGGATCTCTCAAGCTGGGTTTTGTTAACATATAAACAAACTTCAAAAGTACTAAGTCATTGACTGAGCAATCTGGGAACCCATCGGCAAAAAAAAGGAATTCTGTCTTAAGAGATTATTGACTGTGTAATGGTGTAGTATACTCAGTCTTTCTGCAGAGAGTTTCCATTGTCAAGTCCCAGGCTATGGATGCATAGTTGAACCGAATGCTAGAGTATTTTAAAGTTTTGCCAGCTAAATTACAAAAGAACAACTCAAAATCACTAAAAGACAAATGCGGGGTCGAACAGGAAAGTTACATAATACAGCTTTAAATGCTGTAAATTAAAAGTAATTAAACTTTACTAACTGAACGCTAACATACTAGGAAGACTTCAACATTGTTAAGAGACACATGTTGAGAATAACTGAGTTATTGGTCTAATGATCAGAGTCTCAGCACAGAGATTCCATGTTCTAATCCTAGTCCTACTATTGTTCAATGCTGGAGTACTTTGACATTTTCTAAATATATTTCTTTTTAGTAAAGTGCATGAGCCAAGTGCCTTTAATTATTTTGGGGGAATGACCCATCACGTTCATTCAATGTACAATGTGTCTTTTGTCTGTGTAGCTCAGTCGGAAGAGCTCTTGACTCTGAACCTCAAGGTCATGCTATCGAATCCTGGCGCCGGCAACTATGAGCAATCTGGTTCCTTCTTTCTATAAAATTGGACAGAGTTCTTTCAGACAAAATCCCCCATCTTTACTTCTCAGGAAACAGGGGGAGGGACACGGCACTGGGGGAGACCACCACACCATTGTGCCAAGGCACCTTTGGGTCCCGGTGTCTTCCAGTGCTTTTGAGTTGTTCTTTTGTATTTTATAGCCTTAAAAATTCCAATGTACTCCAACATTGAACTATAGGAGGACAGGGATTTGAACATGGAATCTCTGTGCTGAGAGTCGGATGATTAGACCACTACACCACCACGCAGCAGATGTGTTCTAGTACTGTTTAAGTGTTGTTTTGTATTTCTTTAAAAAAAATATCCCACCATTTTTGTAACCCATTTTTTCACCCAGTGCCAATTGCCTAAGCTGTAATCCTGGGCGCTACTCTCCCTCTGCCAGCCTGGGGAGAGCCCCAAACTGAGCTCATGCTTCCTTCAATGCATGAGGAGGGAGCAGGCCGCTGTATCATAGTGTGGTCACACAGCATTGCGTAGTAGTCTTGACCTCTGATTTTGTTCGAATATTTTTTACTGTTGAATGACAAAAATGTTTACTGAAAAGAATAACATATTGGCTGATGTCATAACTCAATGCAAAGTTGATTACTATTGAAGTAAAGATGAATTTGTTTTTGAATAATACTGTCTATAAATCACTTGGAAATGGTTTTGTGAGTGTATGTCTTAACTTGGTGTTGTTCACACATGTTCTGTGTATTTGGGAAACAGAGAACACAAAACAGCTTGTGTTTTTACACCAACGAATCAATGTGACTGGCAATTAATGTGTCATCATATCGGTGCCCCATATCAGGAATAATTTTGCTATATGTACCACATCGATAATGCATTTTAAAGTATCGGCAGATGATGTAGTCTACCAATATGACGACTGATATATCGTGCATCCCTAGTGAACACTACTATTGTGTGAATTGTGAATTGAAGTGCAGGAACAAGAACACATTCATGTGTGTGAACTGAAGACATTAGAGAAGTAAGTTACCCCAAAAGTATCACAACAAGTTGATGAAAACTTTTATTTGTTGAAACAAAACGTCAAAATCATTGTTCTATCAAACTACCCCTGCAGACTAAAAACGTACTGTAGGTTTTATTGCTATGGTGAGTTCCTTTACATGTAAACATTGTATTCTACATTGTGCGATAAGGGCGTGTTTCTATTCATACTAGAAGCAAAGAGTCCGATATTAGGCATTAACAAAAAGAGTAGCAAAACGTACAGCAGCAGTGAGATTGCTCACATTTCAAGCTCTTTATCTCGAATGAATAAATCCTTTAAAGCACAATGACACATGGTAGAGGTTTGGGTCGTGTAGTTATACCTTGATGATGTATTATTGTATGTATAAATATTGGTGAGATATCTTCCATAGTTGCTCTGTTGATTTGAAGTTGATATTCCACACCTACCGATTCACTTATACAGTACATTGCAGTGAAAGAGCTCTCAAAGTCACAAACACAAACAAAGTGGATTCTGATTCAGTTTATAACATTGTGACACCCGACACAGCATTTCTTTTTTTTAAATAGAAATGTCAACTTCCTGTTTATTTTACTAGTTGAAGATCCTGAATATTAAAATCAACAGGAAGTTGTAATTTTTACATGACTGGCTTCATAGTTGTATTCATTGTCAGAATATACTTTTGTTTGCGTTTGTTTATGTGCTAAAAGAGTGATTTTAAGACCTGTTTCACCTTGCAATGTAAGTCCATAATGGGGAGGCTACTTATCGAGGAATTATTCGTTCCTAATCAACGGAGCCAACCATTGAAGAATGAAGATATCTCACCAATATTTGTGGTGACCATCATGACAAGGTAACTTACACAACCCAGACTTCTTACCAAAGTCTCATTGTGCTTTAACCCATTATAACCGGGAACACATCTGTGTCACTTTAACCATTCTTTTATACTTTGGCTATTCAAAAATAGCAGATCTACAAGCTCATAGCGCGACACCGAGTGCCGCGCTATGAGCTTGTAGATCTGCTATTTTTGAAAAATCTTGACAATACATATACATTTTTAACTCAAATCTTTGCCTCTGGGGGTCCCTGGAACAACATATTTTGAGATGGGGTCCGTGGCCAAATACACGTCATTTTGGGGGTCCTTGACATGGAAAAAGTTTGAGAGCCACTGATATTATAGCAACATACGTTTTTTTCCAAAAACCGTTAGGATTTAGAAGACATTTGTAGAATCCCCCAGAAGCAAAGATTTGAGTTAAAAATATATATATTCAAAGATTTGCACACATTTTCACGATTTTTCAAAAGAAATAGCAGATCTACAAGCTTGTATCGCGGCACTCTGTGTCGCGATAACAGCTTGTAGATCTGATATTAAAAAAAATAATAGAGAATAGCCTAAATAAATCTAAATTAGCCAAAGAAATATAAAAATGACAGATGCGTTCCCGGTCTTAATGGGTTAAAACTGACCACAGCTAAGTGTTCACATTAAGGTTATGGAATGACGTCGAGTTACAGCATTCGGAGGGCTCAACTATGCCCCCTGTCATCCAGAAGCGGAATAAAACAAACACGTCACAACTTTTTAAAACCGATGTTCACTTTCATTGGGAGGGAGTGAGTGTCATAAATTGCAATTTAAATGTAATACAGCATGACCACAGTGGACACAAAACATAAAAAAACGTAAGAACAAAAAATAAATCAAGTGTCTCCTATTATTAATGTCCAGCTCACATCCACAATGTTCTGTTGTTGTGGGGGAAAGTGTCCAGACATTGTCCGACCATCACTGTTCAGTGTGAGACAACCTCCGTCTTTACTGGTACAGAGTGGTCCATGGAAACCTCCATCTTTACTGGTACAGAGTGGTCCATGGAAACCTCCATCTTTACTGGTACAGGGTGGTCCATGGAAACCTCCATCTTTACTGGTACAGGGTGGTCCATGGAAACCTCCATCTTTACTGGTATAGAGTGGTCCATAGAAACCTCCATCTTTACTGGTATAGAGTGGTCCAGGGAATGACGTATTTTCTGTAAGTCTATTCTGGAAGTTCGTTAAATTTGCTCGTTCAGAGCTGTCCCCCACCTTGGTCATCAGACGTCCTGGATCTATCAAAGTGATCCTAAAGGTCCTGGATCTATCAAAGTGATGCTAAAGGTCCTGGATCTATCAAAGTGATGCTAATAAAGCTGAATTTATACTTGGTGCACGCCGGTGTCACGCACCCAAAATAGCGGCCAGCTATTTCCTGTATTTTCAGTATACGTGACACGATTTTCAGCACGCGACACACAACGCGCAACCACATATAAATCAGGCATAAAGCATTGCGTCGTAACTCCAGGGTCTCTTCTTGATGACATCAGCTCGGAACCGACCCCTCCTCCAACAGTGCATAAGAGTTTTTTTTTTGGGGGGGGGGGGTTTCAACTGAAGCAACAAAAAGGGTACGACGACGAACATTAGTGCCTTTGGATTGTTGTGCGAGCGAGCGAGCGGTGCGCCGCGCCGCGCGGCGGCGACCTTTGACCCCCAGCGGCGTCTACTGCATGATGACGTCGGGCTGGATGTTGAAGAGCAGGTCGTCGTTGCCGCGCCTCACCTCCAGCAGCAGGGCTGTCTCCTCCTGCAGAGCCCCCTGCAGGTCGGAGGTGGTCATCAGCGGCTGGCCGTTCAGCTTCACGATGATGTCGCCGTCCTTGATGCCACCTCTGGCAGGGCGAGAGGAGAGAGAGAGAGAGAGAGAGAGAGAGAGAGAGAGAGAGAGAGAGAGACAGAAAAGACAGTGGTTAAGTGGTTTAGTGAATTGGTTCTCAAAGTGGGGTCCCCTAGCCTGGTAAACCCTCCCTCCGGAAATCTCATTTCCATTT
>NC_137620.1:9429505-9524505 GCF_963280865.1 Gymnoscopelus braueri | reverse complement strand
CCGTCCCGCTGGGCCGTGCTGACGATGCCCGTGGTGACGGTGTTCTGCAGGGCGAACGGGCTGCCGATGGCCACCACAAACTCCCCGGGTCTCAGGTCTGCACTGTGACCCAGCAGCAGCACGGGGAACTTGTTCTGGAAGGAAACCACACCAGATCAATTCAGATCAATTCAGTTCAATTCAGATCAATTCAGATCAATTCAGATCAATTAAAATCCAATCCAAATGCGATCTGATCTAATTTAAATCTAATCTAATCTATTCTAATCTAATCTAATAATCTAATCCAATCCTGCGGTTCTCACACATTTTTTAATTTCAAGGACCAGAGTTACAGACCTCTCTAATGGTCCATTTGGGACCCTCTCAAGGAAGCCTGAGGGTCCCTGCACCCCACTTTGAGAACCCCACTCATCGAATCAAATCAAATCTGAACTATGCCCAAAGTAGCAGGAGTGAGTGAGTGAATGAAAGAAAGAAAGAAAGTAGGGGAAAAAAGAGTGAAATAAAGAAACAGAGAAAAAAGACAGAAAGAAAGTGTGAAATAAATGAAGAATGACAGCCAGAAAGAAGGAGTCATTATTGCAAGGTAGCAGCAGCATATGGAAGGTGAGGGAAGCTGAGTGGAAACACATGGTGCGGCAGTAACAGATGGTGTGAGTCAGGAGAGAGTGAGAAACAGTCATCGTGATTTAACCCTTTAATACCTGGAACGCATATGTGTCACTTTAGATTTCTTTGGCTATTCAAAAATAGCAAATATACAAGCTTGTAGATCTGCTATTTTTGAAAATTATTGAATTTTTCCCAAAAACTGTTAGGATTTAGATTTTTTTAAAGAATCGCCTCAGGTCTTAATGGGTTAAGGAGGTCCTGCCTGACCCACAATACATCTCCTCCTCTCTCCTCCCCTTCTCTGTCTCCCTTCCTCCCATCTGGAACTTTTGGATCGGATGCTGGGACGTGGGTCAAAAACGTACACGTACAAGTTTGTGCTCTAAACTCAAGGTTTACCAAAGCAAGAGCCTTGCGCGAGAGGCCAGGCTCTTTGGGTGGAAAGAAATATATATTTATATCTTTCTGAAAAAGGGTGACATGGTGGAAAAAGTGACACAAGGAGAGGACATTTTGGTCCTCCTCAGAGCATCATCAACACTGATGGTCAGAAGACCGAAACGTCCACATATATATAAGTAGCCTATACTTTATAGTATACAGTATATATTTGCATCCAAAGAGCCTCAAAGTCCTTCTGGCAGTGTGCGAGCCTTTTCTGTTATTTGTCAAAAAACGTACATAACATCACCCTGCCTGACAACCCCCCCCCCCCCCCTCCACACACACACACACACACACACACACACACACACACACACACACACACACACACACACACACACACACACACACACACACACACACACACACACACACACACACACACACACACACAGTACTGAAAATCTATATTCCCACAGTGCTCTGGGCTGAGAATGACCCTCACACACCTGTGGCCCAGGAAGATTATACTGGGGAGGGGGTGGGTGGGTGCTGCAACCACACCCTAAAAAGCCGTACTATGTGTGTGACGCACACTGTAAACATACTAGAACTGGGCTCCTCTGATAATCCTTGGACCGAATTCCCATCCAGAGACTCACCACCCTGCGGGAATTACTCCCCGATCCGTCTTAACAATGAGCCCTCCCAAAAAAACGTTTTGGGAAAGTACCGCTGTGAGTGAATGCTAACAGCATAATGATATGAACAATGTGTGCACTGTTCCACTGTGTGGCTGTAAGGATGATGGCGATATCTCTGCTCGCCACGAAAGCAGGTGAGCTTGTCTGGTGCAACGTTTTACAGTGATATCAACTAAGGTTAAACAATGGGCTCTTACAGTGTGAGTTGGACTCTTGAGCTCTTACTCAGTTCCTCATCCAGGAAAACAATCAATGGCATCGTTGTCTTTCCATGTGTGACTCACTTTATGAACGTGAACAGAAGAAAAACTCACCTGTGAGTTGATCTTGATGGTGGCGATGTCCGATTTCTTGTCGATGTCCTTGATGGTGGCTTCGTACACGTCACCGTTGGACATCTGGACCTGAGAGGAAAGAAAAACAATTGAAAACAAAGTATTGCGAATGATCAGCCGAACCTACTGTAATGTCACACACAATTGCAGTCTAAAGGCTTCATCCAAAATGGTTTAAACTGGTGATTTACTGGTGATTTAAACTATGATGATTGCCTATTTATTACTGCATAAGTAATGACATGATCAGAGTGTTTCTCAGTTAAAATGGTTGTATCTTTTGTCCAGAATGTCTTGTGACTTTAGTTTGACATTGTGACCCACTGGTTAACCCATTAAGGCCTGAGACACAAAATGCCTTCTAAATGCTAACAGTTTTCTCAAAAACGTATGTTACCACATCGGTGGTTCTCAAACTTTTTCATGTTAAGGACCTCCAAAATTACATGTATTTTCCCCCCGTTTTTTTGTGGGGGGGGGGGGGTGGGGGGGCTCAGGGGGAGGGAGTCAGCCTGTGAATGATCAAGCACCACCGAAGAAGGGTACACCCAGAAATCACGTGATCACATAAAAAAAAAAAAATCGCCTCCTTCCATGTTAATGGGTTAATGTTTATAAGGCATATATAGTACAGTTTATTATGTACCTTGAGGTGTTGGCGACCCGACACAGGGTTGTTGTTGGCCACCACATGGGCGTTGGTGACGATCAGGCCGGTCTCTGACATCAGAAACCCAGAACCGCTGGACAGGGGGACGTTTCGGCCAAACAGGGGATGCCTGTCAAGGTCAAGGGCAGAGGTCAAATCAAGAATGGTTTAGCATCATTTCGACATTCAACATAACGACCTAAACACATCGTCTCTGTCAGGTGGAAACGTCATATGTCCAAAATGTGTTACTTTTCAGGATTCAATAAAGAAAATAGCAATTTGTAGCAGATCTACAAGCAGATCTAATTTACGGAAAAAGTTAAGAATGTGGAGATAAGAGGTTTCTGCCCGACAGCGACGATATGGTATGTGGATAAAATGTGCTGTCCTGTGCGTACCTGAGGAAGAGTTCGATGTGCACCACGGCTGGGGCGATCTTCTCCACCACGTCGGCGATGAAGTTGAACTTGTAGCGTGGACTGGCAGGGTGTAACAGACCTGTACTAACACAAACACACAAGCATGATGAGTTTTAATGAACTACAACTGGCAGGATGTAACAGTCCTGTACACAAACGTTTTAGTCATAGTCTTTTGAATAAAATTCCATTTAGTTTTAGTCATATTTTAGTCATCTGAAATGTTTTAGTTTTTGTCTAGTTTTAGTCGACTAAATCTACAGTTGATTTAGTCGACCCAAAATGTATTTTGGCGGTGCCGTGATGGCGTTGTAATGGCTGATTTTACACTTGGTTGCAAAATAGCCGATCTACAAGCTCACAACGCGTTGCAGCGCGACGCGTTGTGTACCAAGCTGTACTGGAAGGGTACTGTATGTGGGTGACAGAATGGACGATGTCTGAAACCTAGTCAGAACAACCAGTTTTGGCTCAAACATACAGTAGTTATTTCTAGGACGCACCGCGATTATTTACTTTTGCACTTGTGTTTTTCCCCTTTTCTCTTTCGTCCAACCTCGTCTTTTATTATGACTCGCGGTTGAAGGGTTCACCTGACGTGCACTTGTCTCTATAAGTACAGTAAAATAATCCCCTTGGCAAAACGCAGCCCTGTCCTGCAACTGCAACCAGACCAGGGAACAAAGTGGCCATGGAGAGAGTCTTCTACCACGGAATTCTACAAATAACCCCGTCCCTGACCATAATTACCCTGTGTTTCCATGTATGTGGATGTGTGTATTCAATGTCGCAAAGCACTCCAGCCACCCAGAAACCATAAGGCCTAAACATAACTCAAAAAGACTAAAGAAATCAACCATTTTACTCTCTTAGAGGTACATGAAACCATGTGGTGGAAAAAGTGCTATTTTTTTTTTACTTAAGTAAAAGTATCAATGCTGCCATGTAGAAATACTCTGTTCCAAGTAAAAGTCCGGAATTCAATTTACTTGAGTAAAAGTACAAAAGTATTGGTATCAAAATGTACTTACGGTACCAAAAGTAGAAAGTAGTCATTATGCAGAATGTCCAATTTCACAAGTTTTCAAATGTATAAAAATCTTTTGAAAATAGCCTATCTACAAGCTCACAATGCGTTGCGAACTTGCGATGCAACGCATTGTGAGCTTGTAGATCGGCTATTTTCAAATGGTCGAAATGTATATGTAGGGCTTAAGTAGTTAATGCATGTTTTGTAATAATAATCAAAATGTGCAAAGTAACTAGTAACTAAAGTTTTCAAATAATTGTAGTGGAGTAAAAGTATAATATTTGCCTCTGAGATGTAGTGGAGTAGAAGTAAAAGTACTGAAAATTGAAAATACTTCAGTAAAGTAAAAATACCTCAAAATTGTACTTAAGTACTTGAGTAAACGTACTTAGTTACTTTACACCTCTGCATGAAACCCTAGGCTGATTTCAGCTTGTTTTCCGGCTCAGCAGGCTACAGCAAATTAAAAAACATGGCAGGCAATGCAGCTGCAGCTAATTAGATTAATAATGGGTGTGTTAGATTTGACAGTAGTCAACAGATGTGTCAACACCTACATCTAACACCCCCGTTGAATTAAGTTGCGGCTGCAGCTGTGTGTTGCTTACATCACTGCATACTACAGTATAAGATCAGCATCAGGGCCCGGTCACACATACGTGACAGAGGCCTTGTTAGCCAATGCATTCCGCTTCGTTTTCCCATGCTGTCTTGGGTTTCCGGTGTGTACTTCATTTGACTTATGTTGGAGTAACCTCGCGTCACCAGCCTTTCCACCGCGGAGGAAAGCCTGGAATTCGTTAAAAATTAAAAAGGAAAAAAAAGAATTGTGGATCCGATTTTTTTTGTTCCCGACATAATGCAAATCAATTAGTTTAGTCTCGATAGTCGTGCTACGAGTTAGAATAAAAGATGGACATACCAAATTATTATTATACCAAAAGAACCGAAACGATAATACCAAAACAAACTCATTTTAAACTAGGGGAATCATTTTGGAGGTCGGCGTGGTTCCGGTCGTCGGTTCCGGCCGCCTGATGACGTAAAGCTATTTCCGCTCCGACCGGATCAGAAACCCGAAAATGGCTCTTTGACACGTTTGAGAACCACTGCCCCGATCAAAGTTCACCAGCGTTGAACTCCCTGCTTCAGACGTGTTGAAAGCCATAAGTGTCAGTGGCGTCAGCGCGCCGCAACAGGAAACGCTGCGACATCCTCATAGAAAGGAGATTAGCGAGAGGCTGACACTTCTGACACGCATGTGTGACCGCGTCCTTATGCCATGTTCTTAATCTGCTGTAGTTTCTAACCTGAACTGGAAAACAACCTGCAAGGTTTTCATCCACCTTGTAGATCTGCTATTTTCCCTATTTCTCTCTCTTTCAACCACTTAAACCCTCTATTCTTAGTAAAAACAGAACTGAGTTGCAAAGGTACTTGGTGCGCTCTTTTCCCCCCTCTACACCAAATCTCTTTGCTGAAAATAGCCGATCTACAGGCTTGTAGATCTGCTATTTTCTGCTATGTTCCCCCAGAATAGGGATGCCGGGGCTCAAGCGGTTATTCGCAGAGAAATTCAATATCATTTCTAAAATAGCCTATAGTCTATAGATCGGCTATTTTTGCAAACTTTTCGATGCCAGGGTTAAAGTGGTTAAAACCGCTGCTGACAGCACTTTTTAGACTCGACAAGTAAAACCCCCAACCACACCCCCTCCCCCCCCGCCTGCCCGCCCGCTGACCACGCGTTCCCTCTGATTGGCCTTTTATTGGCTCCCGTTCCGTCACGTGCGGTGGTCTCTCTCCACGCCGATCTCTGGAAGCACTTTGTTCCAAACATCTGCATGTCATTGCGTCTAACCCATTCAATCCGGGAACGTATCTGTGTCATTTTAAGATTTCTTCGGCTATTCAAAAATAGAAAATCTACTCGGTGCCGCACTATGATCGTTGTGGATCTGCTATTTTTGAAAAATCGTGAGAGTTTGTGCAAATCTTTGAATATATATATTTTCAAGCGAACATTTGTGACTCAAATCTTTGCTTCTGGGGGTCCCCGGAACAAAATATTTGACAAATGTTCGCTTTAAAAAATACATATTCAAAGATGCGCACAAATTTTCACGATTTAAAAATAAATAGCAGATCTACAAGCTCATAGTGCAGCACCCGGTGCTGCGCTATGAACTTGTATATCTGCTATTCTTCAATAGCCCAAAAAATGACAGAGATGCGTTCCTGGTCTAAATGGGTTAAGGGAGAAAACCTGGAAACGTGCGCCGAGATCAGTTTCACAGTTTCAGAAGAGAAGAAACATCTCGGAAGATGATACAGGTTTTCCTTTCTTTTTAATACTTTATTGCGACCGACTCCACATACCCATAAAGTGGAATTCGATGGGCCCTGATCTGGAATCATCTCGTCCCCGTCTCCCCCACCCGGCCTTCAGTTTCATCCTGGCCACTTAAATTCAACCACTGGGCTTGAGTTACGGGCCAAGTGTGTAGCGCTAAGGAGGAGAACAGCGCTGGAAAGTATATCGTCGCTGTCGGGCAGAAACCTCTTATCTCCATATTTTAACTTTTTGTGTTTTTTTTCGTAAATTAAGTAACGCCCTACTTGATCATACTACAGCGTCACACGAAAGCATCATATGTAGAAGATCATCTGCAAGCTCGGAATGCGGCGCGAAGCGACTTTTGTTCTACACTGACACTACACTGACACTACACTGACACTTGTAGATCACATGTAGATTTTGCTATTTCTGAATTTGAATCCTGAAAAGTAACATATGAGGTTTCCACCCGACAGAGACGATATCTGCTCAAGTACTGTACTTGTAAAACTGAAATTTTGAGATACTTTGACTTTACTATTTTGGATATTATTTTTGGACACTTGGACACTACTCCACTTCATGTCAGAGGCAAATTATGTACTTTACTCCACACAAAAAAATTACAGCTTTAGTAAGTAGTTACTTTGCAGATTTAGATTATTAATATAGACATACATTAATCTCTTATGCCCTAATTTATACTTCAGCTATTCGAAAATAGCCGATCTACAACGCGTCACGTTGTGAGCTTAAAGAAAAAAAAAGTTTAACACATTGTGAAAACTTTGACCACATCTACTTTGGTACTGAAAGCACATTTTAATGCCAATACTTTTGTACTCAATTACCCAAGCACAATTTTGAATACAGGCCTTTTACTTTGCTACTTTTACTAAGTACTAAGTACTACCACTGTCTAGAGACGAGAGGAACACGATACATGAAGCAACTTGAGGACATCATGAGGAAGTCATTATGGGAGCATGTATGTTGACCCAGAGCTTCAGTGGACCTTCTTGGCTCTGGCAGGCGACCACCGTTGCCTCTGATTAAAGGACCGATGGCTTGTTGAGGCTGTGGATGAGTGATGGTGATTGACTGCCTGGCGGAGGACACGTTTTTAGGGGTTTTGTCGAGAGGAAGAGGCAGAGACGTCCCTTCAAACGTCATGTCAGACAACAAATCACTCGTCTGAGTGATAATATAATCTATTACTGATGGTACACAGTACACACACGCACGCACGCACGCACGCACGCGCGCGCGCGCACACACACACACACACACACACACACACACACACACACACACACACACACACACACACACACACACACACACACACACACACACACACACACACACACACACACACACACGCACACACTCACTTAGCATTACTGTGATTATGGTAAGCTCACATTTGGTGTCACACACACCATACCTGTAACTTTCACTAGCCCAAAATGTTAAACTCTTAACGGCAATTCATCGATTATAGATTAATTGTTAGGTGTTGACAGTGCAGAGATTATACAGTATCTCTGCACTGTCAACTCCTCCCAGCTCAACCTCTGGTCAGAGTTATGACTACGCCGTTGACATGTGGTCACAAAGTGAAACAGAGTATAATAAGACAGACAGTGATTGTGTGGTGATGGGTAACTACCACATCAATGGAACCACAGAGAGCATCACAGCACAGGGGTCATCCCTATGTTCCCAGTGTCCTACTGTATGTATCTTCAGCTTGCGACTGCAGACTGTTCCTGTTCGCAGATGACTCGGCTCTGCTGGTCTCGGACAGGGACAGGCTGCAGGTTGAGAAAACTCTCAGCACGGAACTCAACAAGATCTGCATCTGGCTCTCCGACAACAAACTTTCATTACACCTGGGTAAAACTGAATCCATCCTCTTTGGGTCCAGTCCTAACCTTAGCAAGGCAGAGAGTTTCACGATCAAAGTGGGTGATGATGTTATCACAAGAAAGGAGGAAATTACCTACCTGGGTTCCATCTTGGCGGCAAACCTCTCCGGTAACAAAAACGCCGAAAGAGTGATCAAAAAGGTCAACCAAACAACACGCTATTTGTGGAGGATTGATCGTCTAGTCAGTAAGAATACTCTGAAGATTCTTGCAGGGGCCCTCATACAAGGTCATTATGATTATGCATGCACTTCATGGTATCACAACTCCTCCAAGGCCTTAAAAACAAGGCTCCAAACATCCCAAAACAAACTTGTAAGGCTACTTCTTGGCCTCAATCACAAAACCCATCTAACCCCTGCTCATTTTGCTAGGATTGGATGGCTTAGGGTTGAGGACAGAGTACAGCAACTTGCTATGGGCCTGGTCTTCAAGATACACCACAACATTGGGATCCCCCTGTATTTGTCAAAATACTTCCAAAATGTTAATGAAGTCCATGATCATAACACCAGAGGCAGCTCCACAAATCATGTTCAACCCAGATTTGGCTCAACAAAGGGAATGAACTCGTTCTCATGCTATTCATCAAAAATGTGGAATGCCCTACCAAAAGGAGTAAAGGAGTGTAAAACCCTACTCACTTTCAAAACTGCCCTAAAGATACACCTTCAGGAGGCTGCAATTCTAAAAGGGCCCCTGTCCAAGTCCTAACCTACCCCATGTCCTAACCTAACCTACCCCCCTACCTCCCCCCTCTCTCTTTCTTCTTTTGTACATATTAGTATGTATCATACCAGTAACCTGTAAACTGATTGTATGATATTCTGTATAGTAGTGTGTATATCTGTCTGTCTCTTATATGTCATCATGATTTGTGTGCATGGGGTTCTCATCTTAAACAAGCTCTCAGTGCTTAATGAGATTTCCAGTTTAGTAGACCTTGTATTGTGAATTTGTACTTCCATGTACTGTTATGTACTGTCATGTACTGTTCACATGTCTTACTAAATAAAGTACATCAATCAAAGTACATCAATTTTTCCAGGGTCCAATGCACGAAAAAGGTGTCTGATGTTCCCTGGGTCCTGGTGTATGTTCCCACCACCACGTTTCAGTTTTGATTTTGACCTTGACCAAATGTGACCTTGATCTTTTCAATGCAAAAAAACCCTCTTTGGGGCAACTTAATAATCAAGAAACACTGAGGATTATTAGACTGTCATCAAACGCCCAAAAAACGTTGCACACTGGTCTGGAACAGAGAGACTCATTCCCCATGAAAAGCAGAACGTTTGAATTGTGTCCATGTGAGTGAGCTCACCAATAAAACCACCTTGAGCCAAACTGATGAAATAATGTCTAAATGCAGTGGTGGAAAGTAACTAAGTACATCTACTACTGTACTTAAGTACAATTTTGAGATACTTTTTCTTTTCTGGAATATTTCCCAATTTTCTATACTTTTACTTCTACTCCACTACATCTCAGAGACAAATATTGAACTTTTACTCCACTATTATTTGAAAACCTTAGTTACTAGTTACTTTGTAGATTATTATTCACAATTATTATTATATTACAAAACATACATTAACCACTTCAGCCCTTTTAAACGTTGGTTATTTGAAATTAGCAGATCTACAAGCTCACAACGTGTCGCGATGCGACACATTGTGAGCTTGTAGATCGGCTATTTTCAAAATATCTTTTATACATTTTAGACATATGATTGTGAAACGGGGCATTCTGCATAATGAGTACTTTTACTTTTGGTACTTTAAGTATATTTTGATGCCAATACTTTTGTGCTTTTACTGAAGAACATTTTGAATCCCGCACTTTTACTTGTAACAGAGTATTTCCTCATTGCAGTTTTGATCCTTTTACTTAAGTAAAACATGCGAGTACTTTTCCCACCACTGTCTAAATAGCATCAAAAATCCTTTAGATCTACAATGATGCAAATGCAAGCTAAGCGAATCTCACGATTAGACACACACAGTAAACGCTACAAATTGCCCCGTGGCCCTTTCTGGTTTGGCTATACCCCGACATTATCTAAACCCACCTGATGGCACAAACTTGGCAGCGCGCTTGGAAAAGCCGACCATCGCTGCTGAGTGGTAACAGTGACCGATGATGATGACTGTGCGTCTGCCTTTCCAAACGGGACAGAATCAGGCAGTGATGGAAAGTAACTAAGTACTGTACTTAGGTAAAATGTTCAGGTACTTTTACTTTGCTGGAGTATTTCCGATTTTCTATACTTTTACTTCTACTCCACTACATCTCAGAGGAAAATATATCCACTATAATTGATGAACATTTTAGTTACTAGTTACTTTAAAAAAATATATATTATTACCAAACACAGTTACCACTTCAGCCCTATATTTCGGCCATTTGAAAATAGCAGCTCTACAAAATCACAATGCGTCGCATTACAACGCAGTACTTTTTCCACCACTGGAATTAGGTCTGGGTTTTTGCGCAGTCAGCTGCATGATGCCATTCAAAGGCATTTTTGGGGGTTTCTAGGAAAATGTGGTTTGGTTGCTCTGGGTCTGTAGGGTGAGCTGGCATTCAGACGGTGGGTATATGGTCCTGAATCCAGCTGAGATCTATAAAGTTCACTGGGTTTGTTTCAATTTCCAACATAGTCATTACTTTAAAAAACCACATAGTCTTGGTTCATTCGTAGGCCATTCAAAAGTAGCAGGTCTACAAGCTTGAGCATGTAGATCTGCAATTTCTTTTGTAGATGTGCTATAAAAAAACTAAAATAAATCTTGAAAAATTGTGAAAAGTTTTGAAAAACTTTGCCTATTCTGAAAATGGGTATGCCAGGGTTAAAGGAGTAGTTCAACCAAAAAAGGACTTATTTTCGATCAATCACACGCCCCATGAAGCCTTGAATTCATGGAGATTTTTTTGTTTTTGTCGCATTCCTAAACCAATAATTTGATGACCGGTGGAGTCTCCGTTAAGAGATCAAAGAGTTGGGGGGATGGTCTCCTCAAAGAGTCTCCTACTGACCGATGACCTGGTCATCAAATTATTGTCTCAGGAATGCAACAAAAACAAGAACATCTCAATTAATTCAAGGCTTCATGGGGTGTGTAACTAACTGATAACTAACTACTGAATGTAGTAAAAAATTGAGTCACATTTCTTGCTGGGCGGACTTCCAGCTTTGTCAAATGATAAGGCATAAAAATATGCACTGAATGGTGAATGTTGCTCCAAACTCAACAAAAGGGACGCATAACATAAACAGCGACTTCCAGGAACTGGTGAATTATGGAGATTATCTTCAAACTAACTGTGTGTAATCTAAGAGGTCATGCTGGGTGGTTCGTAACAATAGACAGATCAGATTAGGGAGTGAATACACACACACACACACACACACACACACACACACACACACACACACAGACACACACACACACACACACACACACACACACACACACACACACACACACACACACACACACACACACGTAGGTCAGTCTCTCTCTCTCACACACACACGCACACGCACACGCACGCACACGCACACGCACACGCACACGCACACGCACACGCACACGCACACGCACACACACGCACACGCACACACACACACACATGCAAATGCGTGCGCTTTCATGTAACAATAACAAGTTCTTGCAACCCTAAATTGCTCTAATGACACAGACGGTCACGTGTGTGTGTGTGTGTGTGTGTGTGTGTGTGTGTGTGTGTGTGTGTGTGTGTGTGTGTGTGTGTGTGTGTGTGTGTGTGTGTGTGTGTTCTCAGACACAACAATAAAGGGCTTATATGATCAAAGAGCAGTGTAAATACTCTCTATACTTTGGGGACTTCTTACTTCCTGAGTTAAGGGTTCCTCATTCGGGACCTGGCGTGACCGCAGGCTGGGTGTGTGTGTGTGTGTGTGTGTGTGTGTGTGTGTGTGTGTGTGTGTGTGTGTGTGTGTGTGTGTGTATGCGCGCGCACTACACTTGGGGAACAAGTGTAGAAAATCCCCACAAGGATAATAAGACCAGAAAAACCTTTTTGACCTTGACATTTTCAGGTCCCCTGCGGTATGACTGTCATTTTCATTTTCACAATTAGCAAAGCCTTCGTGTTGGGGTCAGTGTTAGGATGAGGTATTTAGGGATTAGCATTAGGGCTGGTTGGGGTTTACTTTTAGGATTAGTTGTAGGGCAGTGATTCTCAAAGTGGGGTCCGGGGACCACCAGGGGTCCTTGAGAGTGTTCCAGGTGGCTAAATGTGTTAAAACAGCATCAAAATCAGTTTAACCACTTTAACCCTATATACATTGGCTATTTGAAAATAGTCGATCTACAAGCTCACCGCACTTTGCGATGCAATGCATTGTTGGCTTGTAAATCGGATATTTAAAAAAAAAAAAATAGAAACAAATGTGAAAAATGGGGGTCTGAAGCCAAATAATGCATATTAATTTTGGGGTCCTTGACATGAAACCACTATCGGTTCACAAATGGCAAACAAAATGGTAAAAATTGCATTTGTAATGAAAAAGAGCTTTTGAGGTCCTCAATGAGGATATAAACATAAACGAGTGCATGTGTGGGTGTATGTGTGTGTGTGGGCGTGTATACACGTGAGAACACGTGCATGCGTGTGTATGTTTTGGTTTTCCACATGTGTGTGACTGTCAGACTGTCCCGGGGTTAGGGTGACTGACAGTCTCTGTGGGACGATGCTGATGAGTCTACCACACACACACACACACGCACACGCACACACACACACACACACACACACACACACACACACACACACACACACACACACACACACACACACACACACACACTTCTGTTTCCTCCATCAACTGCTTCTTAGTACTGCTGTTTCCGACAAAAACTGGGTTTGGGTTTAGCTTTAGCGGACTGGCTTCTGTGCAGAACAGAGAGAGGTAATGTATATCGCGTTGCATCCGGTTATGACAATTTTCCAGGTGTTCACAGTACGCTGTTCCATGATTCCACTTGACCTAGATGACAAACCATGCAGACATATAGCTACCTTGGTCATTTGTTCTCATCTTTTTGTTACTTAGGCATTTTAGTTTTTTTCCTGACCAGTATGTTAATATGTATGTTATTTAGACAGATTTACCTGGTATCCTTTAGTTTCAATGTACAGATAATGTTTTGATAGTACAGTATGTTGTTTAGACTGATGCTAGGTTCTTGGTTTTCCTGTGGTTCTTGAGGCACTACACTGTCTCTCTGCAATTGATGTATGTGTTTACCTTGCTTATTGTAAGTCACTCTGGATAACAGCATCTGCTAAATACCTACGATATCTCTGCTGTCGGGAAAAAAACAGCTATGTCCAAAATATTAACTTTTTCAGGAAAAAAAAACAAAAATACACAATACTGCCTCATCAAAGTTGGTATTGTGACTTTATACATTGTCAGATACTTGAATGTGTCCTTATATTATTATCATCACTTTACCCAAATACAGCTCAAGTGGAGTTAGGAGATTTTTGTCCAGGGAATGTGGATTCTGTCTGACTTCGTCATTCTAATCAATGATGGAAAAAACACCAAAGTCCAAAGTTGGGAGTTAGATGGTTTGACCGACAGTTTGAGGATTCAATGGAGTTAGAAGGTTTAGTCAGAAGCGCTTTTTAATACTTTTCATTGGTTCAATATTTGTAAAAGCCACACACAGACGTAAAGGTTGTTCAATAGCATTGATATATTAAAAACAATAAAAAAAACTCAAGTTAAAAGTTAAACGGAGAGGTTTCTGCCCGACAGCGACAAAATTGTAAATTGTAAAGAACACTACAATTCACTCTCCCGTCCTCCAACTGCCCCTATAAATGATGTATTATTAATAATAATACTCTGTCTGCTTACAGTACAGTACATTCTGTTGCCTCTCCTTCACAGTGTGGAGGAGTTGACTTGGAGAGGTTTGCTGGAATGACAAATGTCCCGCTGCGAGGCCAAGCATCATTATTATGTAATGCCTTCCACTGCCAAGAACTGACTTGTTGAAATCCCCACTTCCACTGTGTGGTGAAGGCAGTGATGTAAAGTAACGTGGTACATTTACTCAAGTACCGGACAATTTTGAGGTATTTTATTTTTTACTTTTACTAGAGTATTTCCGGTTTTCAAGTGCTTTTTCTTCTACTCCACTACATCTCAGAGGCAAATGTTGTACTTTTTACGCCACTACAATTATTTGACAGCTTTAGTTACTAGTTACTTTGTAGATTCAGATTATTATCACTAAAAACAATGTTTTTTGTGATAATAATCTGAATCTACAGATTCAAATGGCCGAAATGTGGTGGTTAATGCATGTTTTGAAAACATGCATTAACCACATTTCGGCCATTTGAAAATAGCCGATCTACAAGCTTACAATGCGTCGGGATGCGACGCATTGTGAGCTTGTAGATCTGATATTTTCGAAAGACTTTTATACATTTCAAAACTTGTGAAATGGGACATTCTGCATAAGGGCGCGCCCCCACCAAGAGTTGGCTGGCCGCTGATTGCAGAATCTGCCAATGCATTGTCAATGCAAATGCGTGGATTCTTGGAAAAAATCCGCAAGACCAGGAATCCACGCATTTGCATTGACAATGCATTGGCAGATTCTGCAATCAGCGGCCAGCCAACTCTTGGTGGGGGCGCGCCTTAATGGGCACTTTCTACTTTTGGTACTTTAAGAATATTTGGATACCAATACGTCTGTACTTTTACTCAAGTACATTTTGAATTCCGGACTTTTACTTATAACAGAGTATTACATTGCAGTATTGATATTTTTACTTACTACTTTACTAGAATGTGAGTACTTTTTTGCGTAATGCCTTTCAATGCCAAGAACTGACTTGTTGAAATCCCCACTTCCACTGTGTGGTGAAGGTAATAACACACAGTGTTTTGGTCAAAGTAAAGCACTTCCACAGAGTTGGTAAAGCTACAAACACACACTCTAGGTCAATATGGTTCTCAAAGTGGGGTCCGGGGACCACCGGGGAGTCCTTGAGGGGGTTCCAGGGGGTCCCCAGCAAGATTTGTTGATCTAGCGTCGGATATAGAGTCAGTTTAACCACTTTGACCCTATCTATGCACATCGGCTATTTGAAAATAGCCGATGTGACCTTGACCTGAAAAAAGTCTAGGTTGTGGTCAAAGTAACCCACATCCACTAGCTTACAGTAAAACACAACACTATGGAATGAGGTCATGCAGACTAGTGTCCAGAGGATAGCATGCGTTTGTCTATGTGTGTGTGTGTGTGTGTGTGGGGGGGGGGGTATGGTGAGAAAGTGTATGTGAGAATGAGAAGCAGAGAGAGAGGGACAAAGAGGGAGACATGCTTGCGCGCGCGTGTGTGCGTGTGTGTGTGTCCTGTTCATGGGCAGTAAAATTGTAACCGTTGTGTCTTAAAGCAGTTTGGGGAATAAGACTGACTGCAGCCTGCAGGAAAACTCACATAAAACACACTGTCAGACAGGATGCTGAATGTTAAAGCCTCACGTCAACAATTACACACATTCAACCAGGAGCTGATGATAGGCCATTTGCGCGCGCGCGTGTGTGTGTGTGTGTGTGTGTGTGTGTGTGTGTGTGTGTGTGTGTGTGTGTGTGTGTGTGTGTCACTTGAATTACTATACTTGTGAGGGCCTTAATGTCCTCACAAGTATAGTTGAATTTGATAAATAGACATTGTGAGGAGGACAATTGTCCCGGATCTCACAACAGAAATGATTGTTTTATGGTTAAAACATTATTTATTTATTTATTTTTAGGCTTACCATTACAAAGATTCAGGTTGGGGTTAGGATTAGACATTTAGAGGTTATGTTTAAGAGGGTTCGAGTTATGCCTGATTTATACTTAGATGTGAGCCAGTGTCATGCACTGAAAATAGCTGATCTGCAAGCTCACAGCTATTTTACGGCTTAAAAATGGCAAAAAAAAAAGTAAATACAGTATGGCATTAATAAAATGTGTGTGTGTGTGTGTGTGTGTGTGTGTGTGTGTGTGTGTGTGTGTGTGTGTGTGTGTGTGTGTGTGTGTGTGTGTGTGTGTGTGTGTGTGTGTGTGCGCGCGCATCTGGGGGGTTCAGTCCGTCTATGTATGTCTGCTCATATGAATGATGGCTGTGCTCAGATTCTATTTTACGGGCAGAGATTTCACTGACCCAGTCCCCCCCCCCCTCTCCCCAGATGCAGCAGTGCTTCATAGGAGAAACATCATTCCACTGGCTGACTGACCACACATCAATGCCTGACCAGACCTCCCCGTCCTCTCTGGGCTAGGAGGCTGTCTGTCCACGCTGGCCTCTCCACCATGAAGTGTGGAACCGATAGAAATAGTAAATGCTGTATTTATATAGAACCTTTATCCAAAGCGCTACGATGTGCATTACATTCACACATTCATTCACACACCGATGGCAGAGGAAACCATGCAAGGCACCAACCTGCTCATTGGGGGCAGGTACAGTTCAGTGTCTTGCTTAAGGGCACTTTGACACTAACCCTGGAGGAGCTCACAGTCAGTCTCACAGCATAGAGCCTGTTTAGTCTGAGTTGTGGTTTAACAGAACTATCCTTTCTGTTCCAAACAACAGGTTTAAACCTCCTGGCTTTTTTAATAGACAACACCTGTCCCTTTAAACCTTGTTTACTGACTGTGGTAAACACACAATATTTACCAGAGTCTGTAAACAAGGTTTAAAGAGCAGGTGCAGTCAAATAAAAGAGTGCCAGGCTTATTAATTAGGATTTTATAAGGGTGAAGCTGAAGGTCATTTAACATTGTGTACAACCTATATCTTAATGGTGCTCAAACATTTTCATGTCAAGGACCCCTAAACTGATACGTATTTGGCCACAGGGACCCCCAAGAGAAGAGCTATCCACATGTGTCAAGATTTTTTTGGGGAAAACAACAGCATTGCGTTGTACTGTGAGCTTGTAGATATTTTCAAACTGAAAAATAAAACAGGGCTTAAATGTTTAAACTCCTCATTTTGCTGTGGACCCCCCTGGAACCCTGTCAACGACCCCTAGGTGGTCCCCAGACCCCACTTTAAACCTATAGCTACTATAAACAGGGGGAACTTGCAAGTGTCACAGGTCTGTTTACACACATTCCCTTTTCAATTGTAAACTCTACACACATTTCTTAGTTTTGATGCTTTGGCAATGTAACATGTTTTCTCATGCCAAAAAGCTCCTTTAAAATGAATTGAACTGAACTGAACTGAACTGGGTATAGAGCAGTGGTTCTCCACCAGTTGTCCGGGGACCACCAGTGGTCCTTGAGGGGTCTCCAGGTGGTCCCCAGCTAAAAGATGGAGAGTTGGTAACCAAATGGAGATCTTTAACTTTTACACTCTCAAGAGTTAAATGATTGTTAAACATCTGCATTAGGCTAATCTACAAGAAGTCTACACAATTAGAGAATGTAGAAGACTTGTTATTTTTAACAACATGTGTCTATTATTATTTCTCCTAATGGTACAGCATGGAATTGTGGAAAAAAATCTTATCCAACGATGACGAAATATTCCACGTTTTGGGTCTGAGTCTAAATCTCATCAAACGGTGGTCCCGTGGCTCAAATGCCAATAAATAAAGGGCTTTGACAATAATAGGGTATAATAGGCCTATATAGAGGACAAAAAAGTGACTTACCGGTGCCTATGGCCATGGTGGCCATGCTGGCCTGAGTGGCCTCGCACGCTCCCTTCTGGATGTGGCTGATGCCGGGCAGGCCCTGCTGCTGCGCCCGGCGGCTGGTGGCCTTCAGCTGGCACACGTTGCCGTACGTCTTGCCGTCGCTGCCGCACACCTTGGCGCTCAGCTTGCACTGGCAGAAGCCCTTGGAGAGGCGCTTGCCCGCCGGGTGCTTGCACTCCAGGCCGTCGCCGCACGGCAGGTCGTCCTTGCGGCCGCAGGGCTCGCCCTCGCCCTGCGCGCACACCAGGCAGCAGTTGCAGCGGTCGGGCACGTAGCCGCTGGGGCAGCTGGGGCTGGGGCAGGTGCTCACGTCGCAGCGCGTCGGGCACTTGTCGCGCGGCTCCGCGTTCACACCGCGGGCCGCGAGGTGGAGGAGGACCGCGGTGGCGAAGAGAAGGACCCGCATGTTTGCTTTGTTTAGATTTGGTAGAAGAGTTTTTTTTTTGTTCTGTTATGCTGTGTTTTGTTGTTGTTTTGATTGTTGTAGTTTAGGTTTTTTTGACAGAAAATAACACCTCTTTGCATTTATAACTTGTCACGATTTCTAGTTTTTTGTTGTCTGTGCAAAAAAAGTAATAAAGAGATTTGTAAAAGATTAGCTGTAAGAGATGATGATTGAATGACAGAATGTGCCCATAAAAAGTACCAAAAGAAAACTGGATAAAAGTTTTACACAGAGATCATGTCCATTGCCGAATCGTGCTGCTGAACGTCCACCGTGGAGAAGAACCCAAAACGCTCCGCGCTTTTACGCATCGCTTTCCCCGGCGTTTCGCGGAACGGAACGGCGTGCTGCAGAGAAACCCGGTCCCTCGGGTGACAGGCTACTGCAGAATGCACACAATGAGATCGTCACCGAAAATGCAGGCTAAAATCAGCCGAAACGACCCCTATAAACGCTCGCGTAAAACTGTGCGTCCAGGAGGAGCGTCTATTAGCTGCAGTGAGCGCGTCCACTCTAGGCTCAGCTGCAGAATAGAAGGCTCTGAGCTGCAGTCAGTCCACTCTGGCTCAGCAGCAGCTGCTTTTCTAGGCACCGTGTGAAGCCTCTCATTTGCAGTGTTGCCAGGTTTTGTGTGAGAAACAAGCAACCAGGTCTATGAAAACAAGCCCAAAAGAAGGGACTTTGACATGATGACTCACATGAGCACTTTTAAGAATTAAACCTATATGCATCGGCTATTTGAAAATAGCCGATGCATATAGGTTATTGCATTTAGGCTATTTGAAAATAGCCGATCTACAAGCTCACAACGCCTGAGCTTGTAAGAAAAATATTTTTTTTTTTGTGGAATATTTTCAAATCCACACAAATCTTGTATGGGGTCTCTGGCACAACATATTTTCAGAAGGGGGGGGGCGGATCTGCGGAATGCATATTCATTTGGGGGGTCTTTGACATGAAAAAACACTGGTTGAAACACCATTATGAAACAAGCCCAAGTAAGCCACTAAACTTTAGAAACAAGCCTAAAAACTACCAATATTAAATTACAAGCAACTTTACAGAAAAACAAGCCCAAAGTCGCTTATAATAAGCAGACATGGCAACCCTGGTTGTGAGTTAAAGGGGCAGTCCGTCCACAGCAAACAGCTGGCCGGAGAGAGCAGAGGGGAGGAGATTCTGGAAACAAAACCGCCCCTAGAGGGTGTGGTTTAGGGTTCATAAACGTCATCATCACACACACATCGCAGGGAGAGCACCAACTGACAGTGGTGCAGCCAGCAGCAGCTGTGAATGACTTCAACATCAGCTGGTGTTTCAATACTTTGTCTCAAATATCCCTCATTTATGTTCCATTACTTAAAGACATCGCGTGTCAAAAATAGCAGACCTACAAGCTCACAACGTGTCACATTCGCGACGCACTGTGAGCTTGTAGGTCTACTGTTTCGGAGTATTAATCAGGCTACAAGTTGCATCTGCACACAACACAAGCCAGGCAAATCACGTGATAAATTCCTGGAACGCGCAGAGATGACGTGTAATGTTATTGATTTTTCCCCCTTTCTTCTTCTTTTGAAAACATTAAGTAATTCATTCTTCCTCGCAGACTCGGGCATGAGATGAGCGCATGCTTTCATTCCCCTTGTAAGGGCAATTTGATGTGACCAGACCGTGCACGCTCTCTCTCTCACCTCGCAGATGTGGGTCTGTTTTTAGTGCATACTTTTCTCTCCGGCACATGCTGACAATCCAAGGCCAGAATGTTGTGGTTCTGCCTGAAACCGGGCCTGGTTCACGGATGGGTGGACATGTAGGTTTGTTTAAGTTAGGAGAGAGGTGTCCACCGTGTCCGACCAGTGGTGGAAGAAGTACTTAAGTAAAAGTTGCAATACAATGTAGAAATACTCTGTTACAAGTAAAAGTCCTGTATTAAAATTTTGACTTGAGTAAAAGTACAAAAGCACCACAATACACTTAAAGTACCAAGGTAGAAATACTCATTATGAATGGGTTATTGCACAAAAAGGTCTTTGACAACAGCAGATCTACAAGTGCACAATGCCCCATGATCTGGCATGTTAGCTTGCAGATCTGCTGAATAGCGGAAGTATAACATTTGTATTAAGTGATTGATGTATGTTTCATATCATTAATCTATCTGCAAAGTAACAAACTATCGGAAAATGGAAATACGTAAAGTAAAAGTACCTCAAAACTGAACTTAAGTACAGTACTTGGTTACTTTCCACCGCTGCCTATATCATGGATGGGTGGCGATGGAGGTTTGTTTAAGTTAGAACAGAGGGGTGTCCAGCGTTCACCCTACCGTGGGCTGTGTTTATTTTGAAACCCCCCCATGTCAATCACTGCTGGCTCTCAGAGGAGACACAAGAGTCCTTGTTCGCCAGGAAAAAACCTCTACCGCTACTAGGCTTAAATAGAGCGACACCACGCAGCACTTTACTCATATTTGTTTGGCTCTTTAAACATACTTTTCTCTACTTTCCTTTCGAGCGTACTTGCATTATAGTGTATGTGATGAAAGGGCCCGAAACGTTGGCAATTTAAATTGCAGATGGGAGCAGTACTACTGGTGTGTAGATTTTCATTCTTGTCATATGTGATGGAAGTGGCCATTCTCTTGAGATGCTTTTATGTTAACAAGCTAAAAGATTCGTTCTTTTTCTGTCATGGAAAAGGCGGCTTGTTTCTGTTTGCCCTCAGCTGTCATATCCAGTGTTGGACAAGCCTTTTTAATGCATTTAAGCACTTTCAAAAATAGTGACAATAGCAGATCTACAAAGCTTTCAAAAATAGCAGAGCCCACAATGCATCACATCACTTGTATATCTGCTATTTTCCACATGCAACACCATTGCACAATCAATGGAGCATAAATGAAGCATAATAGTGCTGAGGAGGGGTTATAACAGTGACTAAAGCAGACAGGATGATATTATCTGATTCACAGTCAGTCATTCATTCCTCACCAAGAAAAATAAACACATTCACATTCTTGTAAAGTTTAATTTCAGCATGATGGATTTGCATAGTGATTGCTTATGATAACTCAGGATCAGGAGACCACAAGGGGAGGTAAATATAAATTCCCATCCCCTTTGTACATAATAGTGTACTGTATGTATTATTGTGTTAATTCTTCATGCTATGTTGATGAATTGAATACATACTGTAGGACCACAATGGAAACAAGTCCCCAGGACATTTTTGTGTTATCCTTTTAGCCATAATGTCTGACTGTACCACGTGCTGTTTACATTTCGGACTAATAAAGTATTCAATCAATCAATCAAAAAAAAAAAATTTGAAGAGAAAATGGCGTACAGTTTTTGTGTGATTTCTCTCTGCACAGCAAATGGACCTGTATGAAAACACAGTTGTGTCTGTGTTTCTACAAGCACCACAACATCGGTTCATTCAGCTCTACTGATAGATATAACAAACTCAGGAATGCTTGTATGCAGCAATACATGTGATCTCACTGTGTGAACAAATGGCTCTCAAATCAATACTTGGCAGCTCTACACACACACACACACACACACACACACACACACACACACACACACACACACACACACACACACACACACACACACACACACACACACACACACACACACACACACACACACACACACAAGCCAGAGGAGCACTCTGCTTGTTTAATTTTTTTTTAGCAATTTTGTTTCAAGTCATTAATGTCATTCCATCCACCACGACTTGGCAACTCAGATGGCACGTTCGTTAACACTTGAGGCCATCGGCCATCGCTGCGGGCGCTCTCTCGCCTCGAGCAAGGGTTCCCAAGCTTTTCAGGCCACGACCCCCAAAAATGATCATATTTGAGCTGGGGAAATAATTTGGGGACCCCAGTTTGGGAATCACTGGCGTAGAGCGTCTCGCCCCGGGTGCAGCTCATAAGCCTCAAGCCTTCGCTGTCGGCGTGCCTGACTTGTTGTCAACAGAATTAAGGATGTTGAGTTAACAAAAACAAGCGCTCCTCTTCCCCAGACATCCTTGGAAACACATTATAATAATAGGCTCAAATTGTCAGAACCACAAGTATCTTAATAACCACTTCCAACCTGGCGTCACTATTTTGGTCATTATAGCCGGTGAACATTTTTTTAATTTGTTTTAAAACGTTCCAAATTGTTACAAACAAAAAAACAAGATTTTGAAGGGAAATTGTGAAAATAGCTGATCTTTGTATATCGGCTATTTTCACTGTGCAATATCACCGTATGACAAAGTATAAAATAGTACTGAAGTGGTTAAACAATTTTTCTAGTGTTCATTTACTTAAAGATTAACGCTCTGGATTGACAGTGTAGTCCATGTTTCCAAGCAATAACACTGCATATTATTAAAAGTGACACATTTTCATTGTAACCAATTTATAACCGATTTCCCAAAAATCGCTATTTTTTGCTTAAAACAGCAGATCTAGAAGCTTACAACGTGTCAAGTTGCGACGCGTTTTAAGCTCATTAGATCTACTATTTCCGCAAAGGGGCCCTGAGCGACTCCGGTCAACTAAGTATAGAGGGTTTAAATGGTTAAAAATCAGTCCTGATCCTTCAAATGTCTCTCTTCACAGGACCTCTTCCTCTCCCCAGACGTCCTGTACTGGGAGGAGGGCGTGGTGTTGCCGCCGCCGCCGCCGCCGCCGCCGTGCAGCTCGTGATCCGGGGGGGCGATGTTGACCCGCCGCACGTTGAGGTCGGCGGCGAATCCCCGGGCCTTCTGGTAGAAGAAGAGCGACAGCTCGCGGTCCACCAGGAAGTTGTGGTAGATGGTGGCCAGCCGTGTGCACAGCTCCAGCTGGGACCGCTTGTTGCCCAGGTCCATGGCTGCCGCCAGGGCCAGGTGGTAGTAGCCGGCCGCGTCGAACGGATCCTGCAAGAAACGAAAAAAAAACACACAGTAAGAAATTGCTTATGGTGTGGCTTCATCCTATAAATTTAAACATGCAGTTTCTACTGAAACTGAATTTCCTCCACAGGATCAAATAAGCCTAATTATAATTTAAGTGCTGCTGGGTAGATTAACTTATTTTGTCAAGTAAATAAGTACCTCAATATTGAACTTATAAAGTACACTGCTTGAGTAAATGGACTTGAGTTGAAAACATAATGTTCAGGCATTCCTGCGTCATGAGAGCGACAGGAAACAAAGGGAGTGATGATGACCCATTTGGATCGTGTTCTCTAGGCTAAAGGATCCTGCCAAGATGTGAGACCAGAGAAGAGCTGGACAGAACAGACAGATGGAAGCTGAAGACTGACAAATTATAAATGTAGCATAGTGGACACAGATGGGATTTGTCAACTGTGAGCTAGGCTGGGTTCTTGGGTGTTGATTATTAGAACCGTTGTTCACAAACATTTTCATGTCAAAGACCACCAAATTGATATGTAGCCTATTTGGCCGCAAACCCCCACCTGACAATGTGTTGTGCTAGGGAGGCAGGGATCCCCAGTCAAGATTTGAGCTGTTCAAATATTTCAAAAAGATTCAACATTTTTCAAAATTTTCAAAGATTTTGTGTGCGAAAATAGCAGATCTACTATTAGATATCAGATCTGCAATTTTCAAATAGCAATTTATATAGGTTTAATAAACTGATTTTAATGCTATTTTAACATATTTTTCTGGGGAGCCCCTGGAACCCCCTCAAGAAACCCTGGGGGTCCCCGGACCACACTTTGAGAACCAGTGGTAGGCAGGGATGAGCTGTAGGGGGTGCTACGGGGGGTCGGCGATCCCTTAGTTCTGGCGCTATGGGGCTGGGGGGCTGGGAGCTCCACATGCACGCGCGAGCACGCACCGTCAGCTGCGGTCTTTAACACCTTAAAGTTTAAACAATAGCCTCTCAAGGTTCGCGCCGTCAGCGGCGAGCCGTTCTCAATAGCGTCTACCTGGCTGCTTTGCATAACATTAGGCTACTGGAGAAAAGCCATGGACTTGAATTGAATGTGTTACATTCCTCTCACAATGAGAGACAACAGTCTCTGCACTGCAGAGTGTGAAGGGGATCGCTTAGAAGAGGACCCAGTTCTCTGAGACAAGACAAAGACAAGTTGTCTGATTATTTTAAGTACTTATGTGTGGGTGAGTCTATGTAAAGGGCTTTTATATAAAACTAAAAGGAAAATAAAATAATTAATTAATTGAAACAAAAATAAAAACAACAAATTAACAATGCAACTAAATATTAAGATATAATTACATTCAAAATTACATGTTGAATACAGTATTTCAACTAGCACTGAGCTGATTGGCTATGTGCACATGCGTGCACGTGACGTCAGAAAATATAGCCCCCCTAGTTCAAAAATCCACAGCTCATCACTGGTGGTAGGTATTAATGGGTTGTGGTTCAGTATGGACAGTATGTGTCTCAGATATGAATTAACATATAGTAATTATACAGTAGTAATGATAATCAGGTTGAAATAGCGACCATTATTTGCCTATATTGAATAACTTTGGTATGTTATCGTGTGCTACAGCACACGGTAACATACCACACTTTACCAAAGTTATTAAGGTATCATTAACAAGCATTCCCTAGACTAGAAGTTGAATTTGTTGCGCTCACTGTTCAAGCAGCGGCCTTAGTTCGCCACCTGCTGGCTGCAAATATTATAGTCTCTCTAATAGAGACTATATTATAGAAAGTTTCCAAACTGCATTGTTCTATAATAACACTGCATAAACCAACAGCACTGCAACATAAAGGAGTAGTTCACCCACAAAATGACCTATTTTCTATCCATTACACACCCCATGAAGCCTTGAATTCATGGAGATTTTTTTGTTTTTGTCTCATTCCTAAGCCAATTATTTGATGACCGGTGGAGTATCCGATAGGAGACTTGTGGAGTCTCCTACCGGAGACATTAGCATCTTTCCGCTGGTCATCAAATGATTGGCTCAGGAATGTGACAAAAACAAAAAAAATCTCCATGAATTCAAAGCTTCCTGGGGTGTGTAAATGATAGAAAATAGGTCATTTTGTGGGTGAACTACTCCTTTAACCCTGTGATGTCATAGGTCAGTAGTTAAAGGTTAAGGGTCAAAGGCTAGGAGGGATCAAAGCGGAGTTAAAAGTCATGTGTGGTGCACCATGATGACCTATGACCTCTCTTTGAGGCTGTCTATATGCTTTGCTCACTGTGTAAACCATACTGTAGGCCTATGTATGTACATACGTTATGTTCCAAAGACAGCATTACTCCATGCAGTCTGGAGATCACTTACTGTCTGAATTGCTTGAATAATTGTTATTTGAAAATGTGCCATTTATTGTTTGCACATGTTTTTGTGTTTGTTGAAAATGTACTAAATTGACTATACATTGTGTCATTTTCAATGGACTAATCTAGTAGTTTTCACCCAATAGGCAATTTTATTGTTGACACCTGCCCAGGGACTGCGGATGAAAAGTCCATATACATATTTCTGGTACAGTGCATAATGTTTCTATTGCTGACATGTATGTACAAATAAATACATTGTCCCTGTCAAATCAACTGAAAAAATGTTATTAAATAACAACAATTCCTGAATTAAAATGAATCACCAGGAAATCTCACACGCCGAGCTTATAATTCAATTGCAGCGACACTGTCATACTACGGAGTATGCACATTAGGCTTCATAGACATTGCAGATGTTTACCTTCATGTCGTAGAAGATGATGTCGCCCAGCGTCTGGTACACTCTGACGTAGTACAGGGTCTCCTCGTCGAACTGCAGGGGCGCGGGGCACAGCGCCAGCGTCTTCAGGAAGTAGTGTTCAGCCAGTTCAAACTGGCCCAGACAGTGGTGCAGCGTGGCAAGCCTGTGGTACGCCACACGCTCGTTCAGACGCTCACCTGCACGTTGACACCAAAATACAGCTCATTATAATTGGTAAATGCGGTGCATTTATATAGTGCATTTCCCTTCCGTTTCCCAACTGGCCGCCAGTGGTGTAAAGTAACTAAGTACATTTGCTCAAGTACTGTACCTAAGTACAATTTTGAGGTATTTTTTACTTTACTGGAGTATTTCCAATTTTCAATACTTCTACTTCTACTCCACTACATCTCAGAGGCAAATATTGTACTTTAACTCCACTACAATTATTTGAAAACATTAGTTACTAGTTACTTTGCAGATATCAATTATTACTTTATAAAACATACATTAACCACTTCAGACCTATTTTATACATAGGCTATTTGAAAATAACCTATCTACAAGCTCACAACGCGTCGCATGGTGACGCGCTGTGAGCTTTTATTGGTGTAGGGTGTAGGGAAAAAAGGAGGGGACCAAGTATAGACCCCTGTGGGACCCCGGTGAATAAAGTATTGTGGTTTTAAATGTTATAAATATGAGTTAACTTCTTTGAACTCAGGTGTACTTTCGAGGCGGCAGTCTGAATCACTCTCAATTGGCCTGTTCTCTACTCAACGCACACGGGTATGTTGAGTGCACACGCATGGTGCTCTATAGTCTATTGCTACGCCACTGACAGCACATAATGAAAAGTCAACGCCAAGAAGACCAGACAGTGTGAAAAACTAAAATAACCATTTGATAATCTTTTAGAAGTGCAAATTAGAGTTAAATTATACACTTGTAACAATAATACAAAGAACCTGAAAGAAAAAGGGTAAAACTTTAAATACAGGAGCACCGTATACTTAACAGTGAGGATGGTACTGTAAATATATGTGTCTCCATAGATAGACAGTACTACTCACATCATTTCTATTGTCTCTCCCTTTGTCTGATTTAGGGGCTGTGTCCAGAAAGCATGTTTTTGAGCGGAGGAGTGCTTTGGATATCATGTCCAGAGCACGTCTTACTAAGCGCACTGAACGCTTGACCTGCGTCGACGCTGACCAGTTATTTTACTAGACGACCGCCTTTTCACAACGACACATATGTACACACAGCATATCTCCATATTCTAACCTTCTGTGTTTTTTCGTAAATTAACGCCCTACTTGATCATACTACAGCGTCACACAAAAGTATCAAATGTAGCAGATCCCACACATTTTTACCAATGAATTTCCAAAACCTTTCCAAACCTTTTCCAGAATATTTAACCCAATTTCAAGGCCTATATAACAATCATTCAGCGCAATAATGAGTCTCTTACTCCTATGTGCAATGCCCAAAGACAGGCAGTGTAGCAAAAATAAAGCATAGAATATAGAATGGTATAATTCCATTCCAAATTTCGTGCCAAATTTACTAACTAACTTTGTATCACGCTGCAGCACGTTGTGAGCTTGTAGATCTGTTCTTTTCCGGTATACATTAGGCAGCAATCACGCAGACCGTTCGGCGAAAAACTACTTATGTTACATATTTCGTGTAATGTTATACATGTTTTGGATTTTTTTATTTATTAACAAAATCAATAACCAAAAACAATGCATAGCCAAATGTTTTTCCAGGACCCTTGATAAATTCCAGGACCTTTTCCAGGACTGGAAAAAGTTATTTCTAATTTCAAAATATTTCCAGGAATTTCATGACCGTGGAGACCCTAAATACATAGAACTAACATAGAACATAGAACTAACTGACCTAGAGTGACACTGATGTCCAGGGCTGTCTGAGCGAACTCCACAGCCTCTCCGTACATCTTGAGGCTGAGCAGCAGCTCCACCAGTTTATTACACATCCTGAGTCTGGTCCTGGTGCTGCCCGTCTTCACTGCGATGGGCAGAGCCCGGTCCTGTCGGGGGCACAAGACACATATCGTTGTTGTCGGGCAGAAACCTCCTATGTCCATATTCTAACTTTTTGTGTTTTTACAGCGTCACACAAAAGTTATCAAAGGTAGCAGATCCTCAAGCGTCGCGATGCGTTTCGAGCTTGTAGATCTGCTACTTTTGCTATTTTTGAATTCTGAATCCTGACAGTTTAGGACCCAACATAGACAACATAACTCAAGCTTAACACATTCCATGCCAGAGTTTATTCATAATGTACTCACCCACTGCCAGCGATTTATTGTTGTTTTTTTGTTTTTTTCACCTCGCCACAGACCTCGCTAAATACCTTATGATCGCGCGTTCAACTGTTTGTAGACACACAGGGTAGTTTGTGTGAGTGGCCCAGAGAAGAAATTTTCAATTGGCGACATTCCATTTTGCAGTAGTCGCAGTTTCTAAAAAACGTTTTAAACAGCGTTCAGCGCGGAGAAAAACAACACCGAGATAATGGCGATTTAGCGGAAGCTTTAGAGTGGCGGCGGTTGGGAACGAAAATCTTCGATTGCCGTCATTTCCGTATTCGGGTGTGCTACAATGAAATGTGTCACTGCGAGAGAGTGCTACAATGAAATGTGTCACTGCGAAAAAGAAAAAAAAAAGACCACTTCGCGTAGATTTACGCGATTGGCACGCTGCGCTGTTATTTAGGTTCGTGTAGATCTACGCGATTGGCGCGCGATGTGTTAAGAGTGTACAGTATATAGGCTCATACCCGGTAGAAGCAGACAGCCTTGTCTCTGTCCTGGGTGCTGTTGAAGAACACGTCTCCTGCAGCCTCCAGCAGACACAGGATGAAGCTGGTGTTTCCTGTTCCCAGACCCACGTCCTGAGCCACCTGACAACAACACATGAAACTGGATGAATGAATGTGTGTCTCCTTCTACATCCAGTGGTTTTATGTAAATGTGTAAAAGTGCTAGTTTATCGCACAAAGAAGGTGACACAAAATGAAAGGTTAATCATATAACGACTCCATCTTATTCTGTAGTTAGTATCTTGGAAACATGTACATGTATGTGTGTATAATGTATTTTTCCCACACACAAAACAAAATGGGTTCAAGCTACACCGGATCTCACTCGCCACTTCTAGCAAACGGAATCAACATGACAATCAATATCCTGATCTACAGACACAGTCGCCTTGCAGTAACGGTGGAGATTACTCAGAGGTGGTCACGTGTAACATTTTTGTAGTTTGTAATTTCTTAGATAAGGCGGTTTACGTACAGAAGGTACCATTCACTCTACTAAATGGCAGGTTCCTTTACTAAAAGAATCCGCTGGGTCCAAAACACTGTGTGCAGTGTGTGATTCTACAACAAATGACCAGTTATTTGACTAAATGGCCGCCCTTTCACAATGATTGTAACACATGTGTGCTGTACAAACATACAAACATATACTTAATGAAAGAATGTACTGCTGATTGTACACTGTGAGCCTTACAGGTCGCTGCAACTCTGAGACTGTACAAATGGAACCAAATGGACCCATAAGGGTCCATTTGGTTCCATTTCTACACTCTCAGAGTTTAATAAAAGTCCCTGACTACATGTAACATGGTGTGGTTTAAGGGGGCGTGTCCACAGAATATATATATTTTTTAGCTGTCAGTGCCTATCTGCCATGCATTTCTATGGTAAATATGTACTGGAGCACCCCTCTTCCCATCGCCCGACCATCGCGCCGACCATTTTTGCCGCAGTGTCCTCTGTGCTTCTAGCAGAGAATAGTTCAACTTTTGGAAAGGAGCGCCACTTTTTTTGATCCTCCTGGCTGAGTAGGGTTGGGATCCAGAACCGGAGGGATCGGATCCAACATTAGTTTTTTTTTATCACGCTGTCAGAGCTGGTATGTGGACTTCGAGTCTGCTATACATCATAACTCTGAGAGAGTACAAATGGAACCAAATGATACCAAAACATATTTGAAAACCGCAAAAAAGGGTATTTATTAAACATAGTATATCATATAATTAAATATTCAAATACTTTTTTGACTGAGAATCAAATGTTTTATGGTCATGATTCACCAGCACCCTGGGTGGCTTGGTTCCAGGCTTAACTTAATTTATATAAATATTTTTGGAAATCTCTATGGGGAAAATTAATGGGCTTTCTATTTGTGGCACCACACGATGGCCGCCACTGCTATGCCCTATAGACATTAACCAAAAAAAAACCACATGATTTATTAATGGGGAGTGCGTGTTGTCAGACCTGGATGTAGAGGTCCACCAGCTCGGTCTGTCCCAGCATGTGGTAGATCTTTCCAGCTTGCAGCCAGGCGTAAGCCTCCTTCTCCTTACGACCCAGGTCAATGAAAATACCCAGACTTCTCTTGGTGTAGTCCAGAGCGATCCTGTACGCTCTGATGATGACACATAGAAACCAATTAGGGATGTGATGCATTGGCAAAATGATACGATACGTGTCACGATTGGGGGGTTACAATTCAATATATTGGAGTACTGTATGTATCCCAAATACATGCATGCTTCAAGAAAGTTACATTAAAAACATAATTTGAGCTTCAAATCTTGTAATATAGAATTTAATCTTATCAGTAATTTTTACCATTATTTGATAGTGATGTAGTTGTGTATGCCCGCACCACGCACGCACGCACGCACGCACGCACGCACGCACGCACGCACGCACGCACGCACGCACGCACGCACGCACACACGCACACACACACACACACACACACACACACACACACACACACACACACACAGTGCTACACAGTACCTCTGGATTCCCAGGCTGAGGTAGAGCCGGCTGATGTTCTCCAGGACGTGTCCCTCTTGTCCCCTGTCCCCGTGTCTCTGCAGCAGGTTGATGAGGTGTTCGTTGTAGATGATGCACTGGGCCGGGTCCCCTACGCTCACCTCCCCGTACAGCTGGCACAGTCTCTGGGTGGCACTCAGCTGGCCTGGCAGGATGACAGACAAATGCGTGGTCAACTATACCAGTGGTTCTCAAACCTGTCAGGCTGCGAGTTGAGCCGTTGCTTGTTTCTGCCAGACAGCAACAATATATGATTTAATCATTTGCATTTATCCATCAAAACATTATTCATGTTTATTTGTATGGACTTCTAAATAAGAGCACTTTGTCAAGTTATGGGAAAGTAAGTGTCTTCTGGTCTGTGGAATGTAAAATAAGAGCACTGTTTTTTATCGTGCAGCAGCCCCATAATTCGCAAGTAGAAAGTAAAAAAGTGTTTAATTGAACAGTAATTCAAATTTTACCAATCATTTTATAAAGGACGATAAACTTTTTGGGCAAGTGGGTAAGACCTGTGGGCAAGTAGAAAATGACCTGTACTTGCACGATGGGGCAAGTGCCTCTGAGACCTTAGCGTCAACCCCTTGTTCATAATTTTTGATGCAGTGATGGTCAAAAGTAATTCATGTACAGATGACCCGTTTACACTTTACATACTGTATGTTGGTTTACTGTCGAGTGAGAAGACTATGTTGCACATTAAAGTAATCACACAGTCTCTGGGTGGCACTCAGCTGGCCTGGCAGAATGACAAAGAAACGCTGCGTTCACACTAGCTCTGACAAAAACCACAAGACGCCCAAACTGCGGTCAGCTACACTGTCACAGAGTCACCGCTGAAGTCTTGTTCAACACACTCGCTGACGTCATCAAGTGTGCAATGAGAGAGAAAAATAAAAAAAGGAAAATGTAAAAGTTAAAAAGAACAGGATGCTTAGCAAGACTTCAGGCATCAGGCTGCTGATGGGAAGAATATTTTTCCCCCATTAAAAGCTGAAATTATGTGGAGAGAGAAGGCGAGTGGTGAAACAAAAACATATTTATGATTGATAGATGCTTCTCTGCGTCATTGGAGCCCTGGCTGAAAACGTTTTTTTCCTTTGTAGCTCGGGCGTTAGTTTGTTTCATGTCACTTTGTCACTTATAGTGTGGACTCAACTAAACACCACAGAGAATCACGACAAGTGAAAACGCTGTATGTGAAAATATAAGAACACACAAAACAGAGCATATAAAGAGCCAAAGACGTTTTTGGTATATCTTGTTTTCAAATTTAGTTTGTTACAGTTTGTTATATATCGTTGCTGTGGGACTGTAATGTGACATCTAGAGGCTGAATGTCGTCTATAGCACTGGTTCTCATTTTTAAGTCAGGGACCCCCAAAATGATATGTATTTGGCCACGGACCCCCATCTGAAAAGGTTTTGTGCCAGGGACCCGCAGAAGAGAAGATACTTTTCAAACATGTTCAAAAATAGCAGATGCCCAAGCTCGCAGCACGGCACGAAGTAACGCGCTGTGAGCTTGTAGATCTGCTATTTTTGAATAGCCAACGTATAAATGGAGAAAAAATGGTTAAAATGATTGTGTAACCTGTAAACTGATTGTATGACATTCTGTATAGTAGTGTGTATATCTGTCTGTCTCTTATATGTCATCATGATTTGTGTGCATGGGGTTCTCATCTTAAACAAGCTCAGTGCTTAATGAGATTTCCAGTTTAGTAGACCTTGTATTGTGAATTTGTACTTCCATGTACTGTTATGTACTGTCATGTACTGTTCACATGTCTTACTAGATAAAGTACATCAATCAATCAATCAAACATGCTATGTTAACTACTTTTGTTGGCGGGGACCCCCTGGAACCCCCTCAAGGACCACCTGAGAACCACTGGTGTATATAGCACCTTTGAATGAACCCTGTGTAGTATACTCACAGACAGCATGGTCGGCGTAGACAGAGAGCAGCAGCGCCCACTCTAGGCAGCCTTTAGCGTTGTTCAGGTGTCCCTGGTTCACGTAGTGCTGTCCCAGCTCCAGTAGCACTGTGATGAAGTTCTCCTCATGGTGCTCCTCTCTGTCCAGCTCAGAGAAGATCTCCACAGCACTGAGGAGATGCGTCTCCGCCAGGCGTTTAGCTCCCGCCTTCAGGCACAGCATACCTGCAGCACAACACATGAGACTAAGTGAGGGTTGATACAGTACATCAAATGTGCTGCTTTGTTATTTTGTATAAGAGGCTATTTGTACCATAGCACATCAAACAGCTAAAGGTAGGGTAAGTGATTTTCTTTGATTAAAATAAGTGTTAAATAGCTCTATATTCTGAGAGTACTCATTGCTATAGAGTGTTCAGTGACAGTCTCCAAAACAACTTTTGTTTTCACCAAAGAATATCACTTACCTTTAACGGCAGCTCCAGTGCATCACAGGAGTGGGACACATCGGCAGACAAAAGGAGTAAAGTACTGGAGTATCTCGGACGATTAAATGCCTTTTTAAGTGACTAACGTTTTAATAAAATTGAGTTTTATTCATTAAAATAAGTCCCTGATTGCAGCTTCAATGTAATGTAATGTGATGTTATGTTATGTAATATACAGTAAACAGTGTCAAAATGGAGCATTAAGGGATTTTTCACCTAAATTAGCCAGAGCTACGGCCCAGTTGTGTCTGTCCTCAAACTCCTCACAGATGTCGACGGCAGCCCGATAGCTCTCTGCTGCCCTCCGCAGGTCACCCATGCACCGCAGGGCCACACCACGCATGTTGAGCACCACTCCTAAACACCACAAAACCAAACCAAACCAAACCAGACCACAATAATTCAATTAGTATCTAAAGACTTAAAAAAATATTTTTTACAGTGTGCTTCTGTAGGAGGCCAGTTATCTATACGAGGGTCTGTGTGTGTGTGTGTGTGTGTGTGTGTGTGTGTGTGTGTGTGTGTGTGTGTGTGTGTGTGTGTGTGTGTGTGTGTGTGTGTGTGTGTGTGTGTGTCCGTACTAGCTAACCTCGCAATTCTTTCACATTATGTTTTATACTTTTTGAAATATTGAATTTCAATTTGAAATGAAATGGCCTGATCAGATAGTCCTGAACCATGGCCACATTTGGAGATGAATGATGTCAGTAACAGAAATAGAAAAAATTGAGAAAGGAAAAACAAGAACAAGTCGTAAGAAGTGGATTGAACAATTTGTCAAAAAGTTAGGGCAAAAAAAACATCTTGACCTATTTTATGACCTTTGACCTTGACCTCTCCCCATTAAAAAAAAAACAACAGTAACTGACCTTCCTGAGGCGTGGTGCAGTGCTCCGGCATGGACGCCAGGATGGCGTCTAAAATCTCCACGGCCGTCTCTGGCCGGCCGTCACAGACGTGAAGCCACGCCAGCCACACAAGGGCGCTGTTTCTTTCGGGGACTGGCACAGGGGAGAGGCTCTGAGAAGGAGGGCTGCGGTTGACCAGAGCGTGCATGGAGCGCACGGCGTGGCCCACCATTCCGTGCTTGTGGAACAGCTGCGAGAGGCACAGGGTGACGGCCTGGCTCAGAGCGTGATGGTGATGATGGTGCCGGTCCCTCCCTCCTCCTCCGTTTAACACCGTCGTTGCAGGTTCCTGGGTGAAGGACAGCGCCCGGGACAAATACGGCGCTACTTGAGCCGGAATGGAGGTGTCCTTCTTGATCCTGAAGATGGGGCTGTCACGATAGTGACATTTGTCATACACATAATTGTGATTAATTAATGTTTTAATTGTGTTTTGATTAATGGAACATATATAAACAGTTCTGTTTGCCTAGGCTTTGTAAACAGACAAATGTAGTCAAAATAGATTAATCTACAACTTCTAGTTCTTGTAGAACAATTTTTCTTTAAATTGTTTTTTGAAAAGAATGTCCCAAAACACACAGAATAGGCATGCCAGGTTTAAAGTAGTTAAAAGAGCGCAGACAACAACTGTTTTAAACAGATGAATGGAAACGATTATGCAAAAATAATTGCAATTAGCTCAAATGATTGCGATCAGGCGATACGTCATGAGAACTCCGGATGACACGTTTGTGATGCCCATGCACCCCTGCAAGTAATGCAACCCCACCCACAAGCCAATAGGCTCTATGCACAGCAGCCATATTGGAAATAAATTGGGCCTCTTCCTTACTTCCTTCACAGGTTTTACCAATGATACTAATGAAGGCTCTGTTCCATTTCATGTAGCACAGTGTTTCTGAAACCTTTAAATTTCAAGGACCCCCATCACTCAGATAGTGTACAAATGGAAACAAATGGAACCATTTGTACACTCTAAAGCAGGGCTACTCAACTTAAGATGGCTCAGGGGCCACTCAGCAAAATACCAAAAGTCCAAGGGGCCGCCAGCTAAAAATGACGGTCCTATTTTGGATTTTGTAACACACACTACACATTGTTATTGTTATAAGAAAATGTACTTTTTGACATCATATTGAAAGTGTACCTGTTTATTTTGTGTGTATGTCCAGTGGCATCAGTTCAGCAAAAGCTAAGGTATGGCAAGGTTAGGGTTGCGGTTGCGGTTGCCAACTCCCAGAGATTGAATTAACGGACACCTATCCTGGGCGCGCGGCGAAGGCGTGCGGCCGAAAAAAATTGGGGGTCAAACCCCCCCAAAAAAACGAAATGCATAGAAAACTATGCATTATACCTGTAACAATTGACGCACCTGTATGTATGTCTGTCTGTTTGTTTTTGAAAAAAAAAATAGCAACACATATATTTGAACGGAAATGTTGGGGCCCGCGGGCCGCGGGTTGAGTAGCGCTGAGTAGCGCTGCTCTAAAGAGTTACACACCCTTTAAGGGGCCATTTGGAACCCCCTCAAGGAACCATGAGGGTCCCTGGACCACACTTTGAGACCCAATGGTGTAAACTGTATGTTTCCAGTGAGACAAAATGCACAATATCAGCACCCTGACTCTGTTTGACCAGAATGGAACAGAGCCTTCATTAGTATCATTGGTAACACCTGTGAAGGAAGTAAGAAGAAGCCCAATTTCTCTCCAAAATGGCTGCTGTGCATAGAGCCTATTACACTAGAGATTCAAACAGCCCTACCCGTAGAACTCTGTGGTGTTCTGCAGAACCAGAGACAGGGCACTGAGGCAGTCGCTCAGCCTGGCGGAAGGGTGGAGAGAAGCCTGCCTCGTGGAGCTGAAACTGAGGTGGGGGAGGTGGAGATCCCTGTACAGTCTGCCCAGGCTCAGGTACCCGTGGCTGGGGGAAACGTTCCGTCCTCCAGAGGTCTCCTCCGTGGAAAGAACCAGGAGCCTTTCGATAAACGGCACGGCGCCCGCGTCATCGCTCCACCTCAGGTGGAGCTTGGCCAATAAGAAACAGGCGCGGGCCTCGGCCATGGCGTTGCGCGACAGCACAGCTTTCTTCAGGACGTACTTCAGCACCTCCGAGTCCTTCTCCACGCTCGCCGCACAGTACGGGAAGCCCATGAGCAAGGCGCCGATACGCTCCGCCAGCGCAAAGTACTTTTCGGTGTTTTTCTGCACCAGATACACGACGGCGAGGTTAGCGTAGATGCTAGCTAGTAGCCTCATGTCCGTGAAGCCGTCTCGCGGCACACTGAGCGCCTCCTCAAAGTAAACCCTGGCCTGGCTGAACTTTGACCTCCCGGCGCAGAGCTTGCCCAACAGGAAGCACAGGCGGCTCTGCGACCAGTAGAGGCGCTTCTTCCTCGCCGTCTCCCTGGCCGCGCCCAGGAAGGCCGCCAGCTCGTCCTCGTCCGATTGGCCGGCGAAGGCGGAGGAAGCGAGGAGCTCCGGAGTCAGCCCGTAGAGGGCGCCGAACTCCGGTTTGCAGTTGGAGCCGTCCAGGAAGGTGAGCAGGGGAATGAAGTGTTCCGTGTCATTGCTTCCTTCCACCACTGGGTGGACGGTGAAACACGGAGCCACGGGGACCGTAACGGCAGCCTCCTGGACCGGGTCTCCTCCCTGGGTTAGATCTGTTGTCGCAGCAGTGCAAGAAGACGGTGGATCTTTCCCTTGGTTAAGAATCCGCAAAATATTTCCCTTGAGTTCAACCGGTGGCTCAGCGTCGACTTTGCCTGAAGAACCGTCTGCAAATGGTTAGCGAGAGGATTAATGTGATGTTGAAATAATGGCAGACTGCATGGTTGGAGATGACTCAATATAACGTCAATATGATCATCTGATGAGCATTGATGACATATTTGCGTTACAGAGGTGTATGGTGGGGAAGTGGAAAAACCTACTTTGTGCTGCTTTCTTGTCAGGATCCTGTTGATTACTTGGATCTGGGAACGAACAATGAAAAGGAAAAACTGAAAATAAATCCCCAAATCCATGAAAGCACATTAAATCAATCAAAGAGAAGTGGAAATGAGTACTAATGAAAGCAAGATGAAAATTCAAGCAGCCTCATCACTTGTGCTGCTGCAACAAAACAGAAATGTGTTTGTAATTGTTGAAACCCTGGGTTCAATCCAGTCAGAGCCATGTATTTGGTTTACTGTATTATGCTGTTGAAATCAGCAAGGCCTCATTAGTTCCCAATGTGTCTTCAAAGACACCTCAGTTGCAATTACTGCATTCCAGCCAGTAAATTCAACTTGAAATCTGACTACAATAATGGTGTTTGCACACTGCATGATTTGTGAGATGGGAAAACTCAAATCTGAGTTGGCTTTCGTCATACACCAATGCATTCTCACACCCGTGACTATTTGACATTTCGGAGGTACCTGCAACGTTGCATGCTGACGGGGGACATGATGATTCACGATTCTGTCCCTATCAGTACGTAGCCTGGTAAACCATCCCGGTCGCGTGAATTCACATTATCATGCGTCTGTCAATCACAGGGCCCTGAGCACAGATGCTGATTGGCTTTTGCACTTTTTTGGTTTCTGCAAAACGCCCACCCAACGCTTGGGGCCAGGCCAGTCTGCAGAAGACACATGATAATGTGTATTCTTGTGACCGGGATGGTTTACCAGGCTAATCGGTACGTAACTCGAGTCGGCTGAAGCGGACTTCGCAACTGGGGCTCCCATGTTGTTGTTTGGTCAGAGGTTGTCCCATGCCATCTAAAGTACTGTACGGCCTGAGAGCGACAGTATGTTGTCCTAACAGCAGCCACACAGCACCCAATCTGGGAACCCATTCGGTAAAAAAAACTGGGGGGGGGAACTTGTTTTGCTCCTCCCCTTTCTTAGTCCACTTCCTCCCAGGTGCTCCTGTGTTTATTCCTACTAACAACAACTGGGGTGATATTTTGGGGTGATACTTCATATTGGGACGTATCAGGATTGCTTTTCAAAGCAGTGGGAGTAGGTTTGTCAGTGTTGGTTTACTCCATCGTTCAAACCCATGTACATTGAATTTCTCCAGACATATCAGTAAGCGTAGATTACTGATCATCTGGCTAGTGGTCCCCATAAGAAGATGAGTCTGTATTGCAACTCTTGGCTACAAGGTTTTAGTTTAATCTACAATACATATAGTATTGGAATTATACCCACTTAAAGGGATATTTCACTTTCAAACATGTTTGGGGTAATTTTATCGTCTACTCAGGCTTTTGCGAGCACCCCAGACAGTTTTTAAGTTGCTTGATTCAATATTTAGATATTTGATATTCATTTAATCAGACACGCCCCCTTCCTATACAAACCCATTGTAACTTCAAACTCCATTTTAACCATGATGGATTAATCGAAAACACCTGTTCTGGGTCCTGGCGACTGATATTTTCAATTACATTTTTCATTATTCTTTTTAAAATTTTGGGGGAAAATGTAAATATATATATATATCTGTGTTACCCAGCTTGTAGATGTAGCCAACGTCAATCTGAGCCGTCTTCTTCAACAAGGTCATGGTTTCCTCTATGACCTGCTCCTCTTTCAGACTGAAGAACACCCTCTCCTCTTCATCCAGGAAGATGTCTGCCGATCTGAAACAGGGACAGATTGCACAGTCTCTGCTACTTTTCTGTCTACTTTTGTGTCCTCCGTGCACAAGGTCGTTATGATGCCATGATAATGACAATAATACACATTATCTAATGGTTAGTCTTGTGTAGCCAGACAGCTATTCCACAATCTCCGAATAATGTATAGAGTCTGGAACTACACCTCCAAGAAAAGACTGTAAAGACGGGGAGGAGGAGCCGTCACAGCCGTCAGATCCGCATCCTCTGATCTTTTTCAGAGCTTCCGTTGCTCTTGACTGTTTGATGGAAGCATTTGAAAATTGTGGGAGGCTACAGTCTGGCTCACGAGACTATCTAATGGCTAATCTAATCTAAACAAGAACTCACTCAGTAGAGTTTTAGTGCCAAGGCCTAAAAATCTCCCCAGTTTGCTCCTTTTTTTAAAAAGATGAATCTTTTGGCTTTTAATGATAGGATATAGTAGTCTGACAGGAAATGGGGGAGTGACATCGGGATCGGGACTCAAACTAGCAATGCACTGTCAGGCTACTTTGAAGCCTAAGTGCCTGGACCACTACGCCAGCAGTCCAGGCCCAGTTTGCTTCTTTCAATGTGTGACCAAAATCCATAGGTTTGTTTTAATCTTGGTAGCATGACGGTAAACCGCAAATTGAGTCTATTAGAGTCCAAGAGATTATGTTCATTTGAAAACTGAATGTTTGGCCAGATGGTGGCAGTAGAGGAAAGCTTGTGAGGTCACTAAAATCACCAGGCTCCTTCATCCTGGGGGCATCCGTTCAACTTGTAGATCGGCTATTTTTATGCTATATTAACAAATCTTGCTGGTGACCCCCTGGAACCTCCTCAAGGACCCCTGGGGGTCCCCGGACCCCACTTTGAAAACCACTGAAATATAGGTTCTAATTGGAACAGTAAACAGAGGCGCTACGCTTCACTTACTCACAAATGTCATTGGTTGGTTTGACCAGGCCGGTCCTGACCAGCCCCACCTCTCCCGTCGCCTCCAGCCTCCCCACGAACCAATCAAAACAGGACACCAGAAGTCCCACGATGATGATGTCATCACCGGACGCCACAGTGAGCTCGTCGGGTCCCTCGGCGTCATAATCTGCTGTGGCCACACAGCTTCCTCTGGCTGAGAGATTATATTATATTATATCGTTTCTGTCGGGTGGAAACCTCATATGTCCAAAACTGTTACTTTTCAGGATTCAAATTCAGAAATAGCAAAAGTATCAGATCTACAAGCTCAAAACGCGCCGCTTCGCGCCACGTTTCAAGCTTGTAGATCTGCTACTTTTGATGCTTTTGTGTGACGCTGTAGTATGATCAAGTAGGGAATTAATTTACCAAAAAAAAAACACAAAAAGTAAAAATATGGAGATAAGAGGTTTCTGCCCGACAGCAACGACATATGCGATTATATGAGATTAGTTTAGGTTAGATTAGATTAGTTTAAATTAAATTAGTTTTTTATTAGTTAGTTTAGATTAGATTTGTTTACATTACATTACATTAGATTACATTACTTCAATCATAATGTCTAGGTTCCATAATGTTTGAAATTTTCTCAGATAATATGTAGCAAACAAAACAAAGTGGAGCTCATTTGACTCTACAGTCCTACTCACCAAACTGGAGAGCAAACTCACAGGCCGGCTTGCCTCCACCAACCAGAATGTTTTCTGGACAGGATTTCAGAAACCACCTGTGGGCAGACAGACACAGGACCGCCACCACAATAAGCACATGGGGGGGGGGCAACTCATGGATTAAAGCAAAATAAAATCTCCCGACTAAAAAGATTGTATGAACAAGTCTTATTATGCAATTTGTGAAAGGAGTCCCCCACAGCACACTGGTTCCTAAACAATTAACACAATATGTAAAATGATGTTCTAGTAGTATTGTTCCTGCTGTTCTTCATACTGCCAACCAGGTGAATAGGCTTTAACTTTTGCTTTTATGAAATATCTGAGACCATTAGGGTTTTATGGAAGATGCTTCTAAAAAATATTGCTAGTTTGACCACTTCAAATTCTCTAATCTTAAAATAAATAAAATATAGAAGCTCTCATCAACTGAGAACTTGAATCATTTGAGACAAGCACAACTGAGAGACACACACACACACACACACACACACACACACACACACACCCCCCCCACACCCCCCCCCCCACACACACACACACACACACACACACACACACACACACACACACACACACACACACACACACACTCACTGATAGAAGGGAACAACAGGCTCCAGGGTAGGGTTGGGTTTGGTTCCTCTGGCTCCGTCGCCCAGGCAGTGCACCGTCCATCCGGAGCCCAGGAACGGAGGCTCAAACTGGGCTATGTCCCCCTGCTCCAGGTACAGGTCCCCTCCAAAAGTGGAGCTGTCGAACATCTGGTTGGCAGTGCAGCTGGCAAACAGTGAGCCTGTTGGACAGAACAAAAGAGTTTAAAGGAGTAGTTCACCCAAAAAAGCATTGAATTCATGAAGTTTTTTTTGTTTTTGTCGCATTCCTAAGGCAATAGTTTGATGACCGGCGGTCTCTCTGGTAGGAGACTCAAAGAGTATCCTTTGAGTCTCCTACCGGATAAATTTGCATTTTTCCACCGGTAATCAAATTATTGGCTTAGGAATGCGACAAAAACAAAAAAATCTCCATGAATTCAATGCTGGGTGAACTACTCCTTTAAGTCAGATGCAGATCTGCTATGTTTGCAATTTTTGACGATCATTGACAAAAACGAAGGACATTTTCTCAATGATTTAAATTAGTACTTGTGGAAGCCAAACCACAGAGATAACAGTTCATATTGATATTTCATAATTAATGTGTATTGAGTAAAATGGTAAAACCTAAATATTTGAAGAAGATAAATAATTGCTAAATTCATATGTTTAATTCATGGTATATGTATGTACTGACAAGTACTGACATAAGAGGACTTTTGCTTTAAGAGAACTTCAGAGAGTACCTTTGTTAATTAAGGCCTGTGATAATTAAGGTTGAGTAAGGACAGGTGTGTATTGTGTCACTGTGACATTTTGATGATTAGACTCAGCTGCTGTCATCAGTGGGACTGAGAGTCAATCAGTGCTAGTCAGAGTCAGACAGTTTGGAGTTTTGGAAGCATACAGTTTTCTTACCGTCTTCATCTCACACAATTGTAACCTGTGGAATATTATTTTTTGTCTTTTGAGAAGTAAAACTTCAAGTACATTTTTACAACCGTCTGGAGTGAATTATTTTAAGACAATCTTTTGGGAAATACAATAAGTGAGCAAACGAGTAAGCCACATGCTTCCAGTGGACAATTTAAACCTCTACATTTAGTAAGAAAACTTGCTTGACAGTGGATAAGATGCCTTTGAAGAGGTTTATGGAACAAAATGGAGCTTTTATTCGACAACTCATGTAAGTGACCTAACAATTTTCTCAAGAAGTCAACTAAAGAAGACAATTGCTGTTAATTGTTTGTGAACAGTTGAAACACAGCTAAAGAAGTGGAGTTGGAGAATTTGCAAGTGAATTACAATCTTGTCTGTGGTGCTTTGTGACTGTTGGTTAACAAGTGGAAAAGACTAAGACTGTCTGAATATTGGAACAACTAACAGTTGAAGCAAATAATCATGAATGAGAGTGTAACAGAAAAGCGAGTGGTTAAGCCAACACTCAAAGCAATGGAAGATAATGTGACAAAACAAATGGCCTCAAGAAGAGCTAAATTGTGTCATCTTACAGGGAAAAAGAACGAAATTCAAGCATTAATGGATGATGATTCAAATGTGAAAACTATAAGTGAAATATTGCTGTGTACATATAGACAGCTGTTATGGCAATTCAGTGAACTGAATGACTTTGTCAAAGAAGCATTTTGCCAAGTGGGACGTGACGATGAGATGAGCAAAGACCAAAAGGATTGGTTTGCTCCAAAAGCTACTTGTTACACAGACTTTGTACAAACTGTAGAGCAGTGGGTACACGTTGCCAATCTACGCCAGGAGGAGGCTAGTAAGGCTAACGATGCTGTCCGCCCTGAAGACAGTGTGTCAGTCACATCCAAGAAGTCCAGTAAATCTAAGTGTACCTCATTTAGTTCTGCTTCATCATCTTCAACTATACGTGCACGGTTGGAAATGGAAAAAGCTGGACTGGTAGCAAAAGTAGCTACTTTGAAGCACAAACAGGCTCTAGAGGAGCAGGAATTGAAGCTCAAGGAGCAGGAAAGGAAGCTCAAAGCAGAAAGAGAGGAATTAGAGCTACAAACCGGGCTTGCTGTTGCCAACGCACAATTGGATGTTTTGCTAAGATATGAAAGCTCAGTGGTGTCAAGCAAAACCAAACGCAACAGGTTGAATGTGCCAACATCTACTCCAGTGAAATCCAATGGCAACCACACTGATGGTGGTGTAGCCAGTGGCGGGAGTCAGCACAGCACTAGTGGAAGAGATGCAGGTAACAATGTGGCACAGGTTCCTGTCATTTCAATTAATGATTCTGTGACAACAGATACTCTGGTTACTGTCATGCAAAGACAAAATGACATTACCGAATGCCTAATGAAACAGCAAAAACATTCAACACTGCCACCACAGACCATTCCTATCTTTAAGGGAGACCCAATGGAGTATCATTCTTTCATGAAAGCGTTTGAACATGGTGTAGAGACCAAGACTGAAAACAGCAAAGATCGGCTCTATTTTATGGAGCAACACACAAGTGGAAAGCCTAGAGATTTAGTCCGCAGCTGTTTTCACATGGACCCAGATGAGGGTTACCAGGAAGCCAAGAGACTTCTGAAAGAGCGCTTTGGTGACAAATACAAAATCTCAGTGGCATATATTGACAAGGCATTGTCTTGGCCTAGCATTAAAGCAGAGGACACCAATGCACTTGAATCATTTGCTATCTTCTTAACAAGTTGCGGTAATGCAATGGCAGATCTGGATTATTTGGACGAAATGGAAAGTGCTGCCAGCATGCGCACGATCATCACAAAACTGCCATACAGGTTGAGAGAGAGATTCAGAAGTGTTGCTTTGGACATTCAGAAAAAGCAAGATCGCAGGACAAGATTCAAAGATATTGTGGCGTTCATCAACAGGCAGGCTGAACTTGCTTCGCACCCTGTGTTTGGTGAACTGAAGGATAAACCCCAAGGGCAGCTGCCAGACAAAAAGGCAGAAAAGCCAAGTGGCAAGAAAAGTTTCACTACTACAGCTACAGAAGTAAACACACAGAAAAGTGTTGCTTTTGGTACAAGTGAGAAGAAGAAACCACAAGGTAAAGCGGACAAGGCATTCAGCAAACCTTGTGTCTTTTGTCAAGGAGACCATACAATGGAACAGTGCAAGAAACTGCAGAAACTGCTGCATAAAGAAAAACTGGAGTTCCTGAAAAGCAAAGGACTTTGCTTCAGTTGTCTCCTATTTGGACACATGAGTAAGGCTTGTGGAGAAAAGTTGAGCTGTCAGATTTGTTCAGCAACACACCCTACACTCCTACACATAAAGCAGAAAAATAAAGACCCTCCAAAGGAGGAGGCTCCGTCGGAGGCTCCAACGGAGAAGCAATCTGTTATCAGCGGATTTGTAGGCATGGAGGACACATGCTCCCAAACTGGGGCCGGGTGCACTGATAGTATTCTCGCTATTGTTCCTGTGCAAGTAAAAGCGAAGAAAGGCAACAAAGTGGTGACTTGCTATGCATTCCTGGATCCCGGGAGCAATGCTTCCTTCTGCACTAACAAGCTCATGAATGACCTCAATCTGCAAGGAAGAAAGGTGAACATCCTTCTCACCACTATGGGAGAACAAAAGACAATCTCCTGCAATGCTGTAACGGATCTGGAAGTGAGTAATCTAGATGGAGATGACTACATGGAGCTCACTGAAGTGTTTACACAACACGCTATCCCTGTGGGTAAGGAGAATATCCCAACCCAGGAAGAAGTGGATAAATGGCCTCATCTACGTGATGTGCAAATCCCATCAATTGAGGCAGACATAGGTCTATTGATTGGGACGGATGTTGCAAAGGCTTTGGAACCAGAGGAGGTAATCCGCAGTGTTAAGGATGGACCTTATGCAGTACGCACAGCTTTGGGATGGACCATAAATGGACCACTGCGCGAGAACACCCGAAGTCGGACAAAGACTGGATATCCACAGATCCTGACCAATCGGATCTCTGTCGCTAGACTGGAAGAATTGTGGACTCAACAATTTAAGTATGATTTTCCTGAGACTGCTCAAGGAGAGCAGCTGGAAATGTCTAAGGAAGATAAGTTGTTTATGGACAGAGTCTCTCAATCAACAAAACTTGAGAATGGCCACTATTCTATTGGCTTACCATTGAAGAATACTGCCGTTAAAATGCCCAACAACAGAGCATTAGCAGAACAGCGTGTGCTTAACATAAAGAAGAAGCTTATGAGGGATCAGTCATTCCAAGAAGACTATGTCAGATTCATGGCAGATATGATCAACAAGGGCTACGCTGTGAAAGTCCCAGATGAAGAGTTAAGCCGCTGTGATGGAAAGGTGTGGTTTATCCCACATCATGGCGTATATCACCCCAAAAAACACAAAATACGGGTGGTATTCGACTGTGGTGCTTCGTACCAGGGAACCACGCTTAACGAAGAACTGCTGCAAGGGCCAGACTTGACAAGCAGTCTGATCGGGGTCCTAACAAGGTTCCGCCAAGAACAGGTGGCTATCATGGCTGATGTGGAAGCTATGTTCCACCAGGTTAAAGTCCCACCAGAAGATGCTGACCTTCTTAGGTTCTTGTGGTGGCCAGAAGGTGACGTCTCACAGGCGCTGCAGGAGTACAGGATGGAGGTACACTTGTTTGGTGCCACTTCCTCACCAAGCTGTGCTAACTATGCCTTGAGAAAATGTGCTGTAGACAACAGACACCTTTTTGATGCAGCTGTGGTGGATACAGTCTTGCATAATTTTTACGTTGATGACTGTCTAAGATCAGTCACCTCTGAACAAGATGCAGTCAAGTTATATCATGACCTGAAGGCCACTTGTCAGAAAGGAGGCTTCAGGCTGACAAAGTGGATGAGTAACAACGTGGGAGTGTTAGCAAACATTCCACAAGAGGATCGAGCAAAAGAAGTCAAAGACCTCGACCTTGACCAGGATTCGCTTCCTGTTGAGAGAGTTCTAGGGGTACAATGGTGTATCCAGTCAGATAAGTTCAAGTTCCGAGTGAACATACAACAGAAGCCCCTCACGAGGAGAGGAATCTTGTCAATGATGAGTTCTGTATATGACCCACTAGGGATGTTGTCACCAATCATACTGCCTGCCAGATTCATTCTGCAAGAATTGTGTAGACTGAGAACCAGCTGGGATGACGCGGTGCCAGAACATCTTGCACAACAATGGTGCACGTGGGTGGAAGAGCTTCAGCAACTAAGCGACTTTGGAGTGGATCGATGCTTCAAGCCACCAGAGTATGGAGAAGTAGTGAAGGCTCAGCTGCATCATTTTTGCGATGCGAGCGAAACAGGCTATGGTACCGTCACATACCTAGTCCAACAGAACAAGAGAAATCAAATACATTGCGCATTCGTCTTGGGGAAGGCGAGGGTTACCCCACTCAAGCCTACAACTATCCCAAGGTTGGAGCTGACAGCAGCAACGCTGGCTGTTAAAGTGGATCTCATGCTGAAGAAGGAGCTGCAGCTCTCGCTGTCAGATTCTATGTTTTGGACAGACAGCACTGCTGTGCTTAAGTACATAGCCAATGAGAATACCAGATTCAAGACATTCGTGGCAAACAGGGTTTCCACAATCCTGCAAGCATCAAAAGTGCAGCAATGGAACTACATAAACACTCAACTGAATCCTGCTGATTATGCTTCTAGGGGTCAAAAGGTGAGCACCTTCATGCAGAACAAAGTCTGGATTGCAGGGCCTGATTTTCTCAGTAAACCAGGAGAAGAATGGCCAGAGAAATGTGATCATCTGGAGTGCCTTACAGCAGCTGATCCTGAGGTGAAGAAAAGTGTTTTGGTAAATGCTGTTACAGCGGAAGAAAGCACTGATGTGATGCAACAGTTGATTGGATACTTCTCTTCATGGACACGTCTAAAAAAGGCAGTGGCATGGCTCAGCCGAGTCAGAAGTACCCTGAGAATCCTGTCACAGAAGAGAAAGGAATTGGATGGAATACACCAAGATCAACAATCAGTGAACAAGGAAATGTTGAGCTACAAAAAGAGCCTCAAACCGACCTACCTTACTGTGGATGAAATGCGACAAGCTGAACTGATCATCATCAGTCACTGTCAGCAAAAGAAGTTTCAGGAGGAAATAACTGCTCTTCAGCGGCATGAGCTCATCAAAAGAAGTAGTCAGATCTTTAGACTAAATCCTATTCTACAAGATGGCATCCTTCGTGTTGGAGGGAGACTTAGTCGAGCAGCAATGCCTGCTGAAGCCAAGCACCCAGCAATCCTGCCTAAAGACCATCGTGTGGCTGTTCTGATTCTTCGAGATGTTCATGAGCGGCTGGGACACAGTGGGCGTAATCACATCTTGTCTCATTTACGCCAAAGATACTGGATTCCCAGCGCCTACTCATTGATCAGGAAAATACTATCTCAATGTACAACCTGTCGTAGACAACATGGTGCATTGGGCACACAGATGATGGCAGATCTGCCAAGAAACAGAGTCATGCCAGACGACCCACCTTTTACCAGAACTGGAGTGGATCTGTTTGGGCCTTTTGATGTTAAACGCGGAAGATCATCTGTTAAAAGGTATGGTGTTATCTTTACCTGCCTTGCCTGTCGTGCAGTCCATATAGAGATGGCTACATCACTGGAAACAGATTCATTTATCAATGCTCTCCGTCGATTTATCGCAAGAAGAGGTCAGGTGAAGGAGATGCGATCCGACAATGGTACCAACCTGGTTGGAGCTGATCGTGAGCTCAGAAAAGCTATGCAGGAGTGGAATACTGCACAAATAGAGAACAGCATGCTCCAACATGACATCAAATGGATGTTCAATCCACCAACAGGGTCCCACCATGGTGGAGTGTGGGAGAGGATCATCCGCTCCATCAGGAAAATCATGAATGTTACTCTGAGGGAACAAAGCCTAGCTGATGAGGAAAGCCTACAAACATTCTTCTGTGAATGTGAAGCCATTCTGAACAGTAGGCCCATTACTACACCTTCAAATGACATGAATGATCTGGAAGCTCTCACCCCGCAGCACTTGCTGTTGCTGAAGAACAATCCCTCATTGCCCCCAGGATTATTCCAAAGAGATGACCTGTATGCTCGTAAGCGATGGAGGCAAGTGCAGTACATGAGTGATCTTTTTTGGAAACGCTGGACCAAGGAGTACTTGCCTGAACTCCAGAAACGTCAGAAGTGGTTCAATCCTTCACGTAATTTTGTCCCAGGGGACATAGTCCTGATTGCAGACGACTCAGCCCCTAGGGGTTCATGGCTAATGGGAAGGATTGTCAAGACAGTAGAAGATGAGAATGGACTGGTCCGAAAGGTTCGGGTCAAGACGAAGACTAGTGAACTTGAGAGGCCTATAACTAAAGTCTGCCTACTTCAAGAAGCTGTGTGAAGCCCCCACACACACGCACAGACACACACAAGAAGCTGTGTGAAGCCCCCCCCCCCACTACCACCACCACCCCCCCCCCACTCTCTTTCTCTATCTCTCTCTACCTACCCATGGAAGAAGAAGATGATCGGCTGAATTCTCTATTTTTTTGATAATTTGTAATTGTTTCCATACTAGAAAGCAATTAGGGGCCGGGTATGTGGAAGCCAAACCACAGAGATAACAGTTCATATTGATATTTCATAATTAATGTGTATTGAGTAAAATGGTAAAACCTAAATATTTGAAGAAGATAAATAATTGCTAAATTCATATGTTTAATTCATGGTATATGTATGTACAAGTACTGACATAAGAGGACTTTTGCTTTAAGAGAACTTCAGAGAGTACCTTTGTTAATTAAGGCCTGTGATAATTAAGGTTGAGTAAGGACAGGTGTGTATTGTGTCACTGTGACATTTTGATGATTAGACTCAGCTGCTGTCATCAGTGGGACTGAGAGTCAATCAGTGCTAGTCAGAGTCAGACAGTTTGGAGTTTGGAAGCATACAGTTTTCTTACCGTCTTCATCTCACACAATTGTAACCTGTGGAATATTATTTTTTGTCTTTTGAGAAGTAAAACTTCAAGTACATTTTTACAACCGTCTGGAGTGAATTATTTTAAGACAATCTTTTGGGAAATACAATAAGTGAGCAAACGAGTAAGCCACATGCTTCCAGTGGACAATTTAAACCTCTACAGTACTTGTTTTGTAAACACACACGGTTTCAGTTAGTTATTGTTTTTTTCGTATAGCCTACTCAGAGGTCACGTTAGACCGGTAATTGCCGGTCATTTTATGACAAAGACTGAAAAATATAAACCTCTCGGGACATCATGACCGGTTGACAATGACACGGCAGTTCATTATAATATCACAGCATATCTCTCTCTCTCTCTCTGTGTCTCTTTTCTGCCTAATTTTTTTATTTCAGTTAACTAAAATATCGTCTCTGTCGCGACAGATGTGTCTGACGCAGAACTAATTTGATGACCAGTGGAGTCTACGGCCTCTGACCAGCCACCCCGTCATCAAATTATTGGCTCAGGAATGCGGCAAAAACTAAAGAATCTCCATGAATTCAAGGCTTCATGGTGTGTGTAATTGATAGAACATTTTGGGTGAACTACTCCTTTAATCATGCAGTTCAATTGTGTTGGGATTGACTTGTGTACCGTCTTGCATGAGGAGGCCTTGGTACATGAGGCTCAGAGTGTCCTCCTGGATGGACACCTCCATGCCCACAGCCCTGTCTCTGTCCACACTGTCCAACCAGAACTCCTGGTCCAACAACAAACTCTCCATGCACTGACCCAACAAACCTGCAGGAGAGGAGAGGAGAGGAGAGGAGAGGAGAAGAGAAGAGAAGAGAAGAGAGGAGAGGAGAGGAGAGGAGAGGAGAGGAGAGGAGAGGAGAAGAAATGTGATATGAATAAACAAATCAAGTCCCATACATGCATTTTGATATAAATATCTGATGATTAATTTAGGTTGCTTCCACAGATTAGATTAATCACATACCTAGTGTGCAATATGTAGTGAACTTCCATATTTCCTCAAATGTTTTGAACGTCACAAATATGATGTTCTCATCACAGTTGATGGACAGGATATGAGCTGACAACTCCTAGAGAGAGAGAGAGAGAGAGAGAGAGAGAGAGAGAGAGAGAGAGAGAGAGAGAGAGAGAGAGGGGGGGGGGCAGGAGGGACAATGTGACAACTGGGCTTTGCTCAGACTGCAGGTAAACATGACTTGTTTCAAGAGGTCTCCATATATGGGTACGTTACGTTTGTGACGTAACATGTGACACAGAGGTTCACAAACGTGACCTCTGGATTTGTAATGTTTGCCCCCATTAACATTGTTTTTGTGATGTCTCACCACACCACACCACACCACACTACCCCACACTACTTGCTCCTTGACCGAAAACGTGTTTTTCAGCTTCTCAGAGTACCATGTGATTTTCTCTCTCCTCAGTGAGTTGCTTGCCTGGTTGTAGCTCAACCGTGTCCTCTGCTCTGTTTACTCACTGTTTTCAATGACCACAAGCTTAAAGCCAACTTTAGTTTGCCTCTGTAGGCTGCAGGGAGAAGCTGAACCAGGCAGTGTCAGAGTAGGGCAAAAAAAAATAAGGTCTCTAAATCACACAAAGATTTGCAGGCCCCTCTGTAGTATCTCTGAGGACCCCCAAAAGGTCCCGGACCCCCTGTGCCCCTGCTGTAAGGTAATCTTTATAAAGCAATGATACCTCTGAAACATCCTTTACTCTGATTACAGTATGGGTACTGCCGACAGTACCAATTAGATCACATTGTAGCCATAACAGTAGAAGAGAATGCCCTGTTTATGTATTATTGTTATGATAAACTCACCAGACACACACTATTCATATTTTGAAATGGAATGACAATTACTGTTTAGCCAGGTGTGTGTGTGTGTGTGTGTGTGTGTGTGTGTGTGTGTGTGTGTGTGTGTGTGTGTGTGTGTGTGTGTGTGTCTGGGGGTCCCCAGATGATTTGCTTAATGTGTAACATTGTTTTCTCACTCAACAGTAAACAAACCAACGTACAGTTTACTGTACGTACGTATGCACAGGGTATCTGCACATTTCTAAAGTTACAATTTAAGGACTTTTAATTGTCAAACAGTGGCCAAATTGTGAAATATTACCTGAGAAAGATGTGTTGTGTGCATGTAGATCAGCTATTTTCACAATATTTATCTGTGGAGCCGAGTCAAACAAAATGTAATGCCTCAAGGTTTCTGCCTGACGATAATATAGTAAGACAACAGTGTGTGTGTGTGTGTGTGTGTGTGTGTGTGTGTGTGTGTGTGTGTGCGTGTGCGTGTGCGCGGGTGCGTGTGTCGTACCGTGAACAGAGAGGTGACCTCGGCGCTGTCAGCCTCCAGTAGGCGGAGCTTCCCGCGCAGCACTTCCTGTGAGCCCTCGTCTGCAGGAAGTCTGTCAGGACCCTCCACCATGGACAACAGCATGGGCAGGGCTGCACACACACACACACACACACACACACGCATGCGCACGCACGCACGCGCGCGACACACACACACACACACACACACACACACACACACACACACACACACACACACACACACACACACACACACACACACACACACACACACACACACACACACACACACACACACACACACACACACACACACACACACACACACACACACACACGTTGGCTGACTTTAAGACAACCAGTGGTGGAAATGGCGTTGCACGCATGGGAACGGCGTTCCCATAGCAACCGTTGCGGGGGAACGCTGTGAACACGTGTGGGAACGCTCTTCAGATTGTCATTTTTTTTTTTTTAAGTACTGTACATGTACTCAAGTACTGTACTCGAGTATAATTTTAAGGTATTTTTATTGAGTAATCAGGGGCACCCAATCGAAAAAATAAGAATTAAACAACCTAACCCTAACCCTAACCCTAAACCCGAATTAAAGTAACAAAAAAACGAAAATAAAGTACCCAAATCCACGAAATTAACCGCAAAAAGAAAAAGAATTAAATAACATAAACCTAACCTAACCCTAACCCTAACCCCGAAATAAAGTAACAAAAAAAACAATATAAAGTACCCAAATCCGCGAAATTAACCGTCTAGTTATTGTCTAATATAATCCACAAAATACATTAGTATAAACCCATTTTGTTTGAATATTTTATTAGGCAGAAATAGTTTTTTGTGATAATAAATTGGTAAAATCAGGCAAAAATATGAATTAAATAACATAACCCTAACCTAACTCCTAATCCTAACCCTAAAACCAAAATAAAGAAACCAAAAACGCGCGCGCGCTTCTCACGCGCTTCTCACGCGCTTCTCACGCGCTTCTCACGGTCACACATGCACGCGCGCTGCGCGCGCGTGCATGTGTGACAAGTAGAGTTCCCAAAGCGAATCCAGTCCATTTCCACCACTGAAGACAACATAACATGACACACTGTAAGATGTAATAATGAGAGGATAAAATATAAATAGAACAGCTTTAAGATTCAATTCATTGCCACATCAACATGGTCGTTTGTGATTTGATTTGGTGAGCGATGCACACATAAAACAACCAATATATGAGACACAATACAGCAGACATGTGTACAGTACCAGAGAGAGAGACGGTGAGAAAAACAGAGAGAGAGACAGTGTGAAGAAGAGCCATGGCAGTTGCATCATCAGTGTCCAGTGAAGCAGGTAGAGTGGAGCAGATGTATTTATCTATTTACCAGGGATAGTGCACGTTAATCAACATTTCAGTTTTCACATCCATGTAAATGAGCCAGAGTTAGCAAAGAGCTCCTTTTAATCTGTAGTCCCTGCATGAGCAGGCTGTTAAAAGTGGTGATATGTAGTCTCCCACCAGCCTCTGAAAGCAAAGAGGTTGGTGACTATTATTGGGGTGAGAGCGACAAGTCTCCAGTCATTCGGGAAGTGCTTGGGGAATGGATTGGACACAATGGTGGACCTGTGACAAATAAATAAATCTGATTACAGGCAACAATGTGGAATTGCATCTTATTGTGTGACTTGAAAATGACTGAAAGGGCATCTCTGTTTGTTGAACGAAGGAACAGTGGGAAAAACCCTCCCTGTCACATCATCCAAAGTGACACTTTCAACGGTTCCACATTCCACACGTAAGGCAGGAGAAGCTAAATGCCTCACCTTGTGCCCTGTCATTTATTGACTCATTTCATAACACAATGACGATGTGTTTTAGCTAGCCAAGCCTTCATCACAGCACATCACAGCTATCATCAACGTCCCTTTATGATAAACATTAAGACAGAATGGCTTGCCTCTCAAACATGTTGTCTACTGTTCGGAATCTATAGAATATGTGGTGTTATGATGATTATTTTGATAGTATTTTGTTTTAGACTGATACTAGGGTTCTTGGTTTACCTGTGAGGAACACTGTCTCTCTGCATTTGATTGTATGTGTTTACCTTGCCTATTGTAAGTCACTCTGTTTAGGAGCGTCTGCTAAATTGTAAATTGTTATTATTATTACGGTACCTACATCGTAAAAAGGTTAATTTAACTCAAGAGTTAAATTGACATTTTGTCACACATGAACGACAGTGGCATTTTGATAGAGACAAAACACAGACCGTAGCAGGTCTTAGAGGCCATGAAATCACCACTCAGAACACCCACTCGTCTCTAGTTAATGTTTGTTTAAAAGTGAATTAAAACTGTGTGTGTGTGTGTGTGCGTGTGCGTGTGCGTGTGCGTGTGCGTGTGCGTGTGCGTGTGTGTGTAGCTTCCTGCTCGTTCAGCCGGTTAGTGCACATATTTTTAACCACTTAAGCCCCATTTTATGCTTTGTCTTATGATGGGGTTGTATACTGAAAGTAACCAATCTACAAGCTATTTTTTAAATGTTTGAAAATGTTTGACAATGTCCCAAAATAGGGATGCCATATTGACTAGTATGTTGTTTTTCCAAGGATGGCTGAGGAAGAGGAGACCCTTGTTTTTCGTGTAACTGCATACTGTATGTTTTATAACAAAATGCATAGCTTTTTAAATCGCTTGACAACAAGGAAGGTGCGCCGGCGATGGCGTGCCGCTGGGGCTCGTGAGGAGGAGCGGGGCGCTAGGCTAGCGGCGCACCCACAGACAGTAACAAAACAGCCCATGAACAGCCGATCACCTGAGTTGGCAAGCCGTGGTGGACGGAATAGGTTCCTGTCAAAACTACTTCCAAAGAGTGAGAAACGCCCACGGGTACAACACCAGAGGGAGCTCCACTGATCTCATTCCCCCCAGATTCGGCACAAACATGGGGGTGAAGTCATTCTACTGTTATGCCACCAAAATGTAGCCAGCCATCAAAAAGTGTGACTCCCTACCCTCCTTCAAAACCGCCATAAAAGAGCACCTGTCTGCAATTTTAAAACTGGACCTAGACAAGTCTTCTAGCTTGCCAAAATAAGTGACCCCCCCACTGTTTCTCTGTAAATATACTTTTACTGCTCCTAGTATTGATGATCTCTTTTATAGTATTGTATGCATGTCTTTATATGTCTTGATGAATTGAATACACAGGACCGCAATGGAAACAAACCCTCAGGGCTCTTTGTGTTATCCTTTTAAGCATTATTTATAACTGTACCTCTGTACTTTTTTACCAGTGGTGGAAAAAGTACTCAAATGTTTTACTTAAGTAAAAGTATCAATACTGGAATGTATAAATACTCAAGTATTCAGAATTTACTTGAGTAAAAGTACAAAAGTATTGGTATCAAAATAAACTTAAAGTACCAAAAGTAGTACTCATTATGCACAATATCCCATTTCGCAAGTTTTCAAATGTACGAAATGTATAAAAATCATTTGAAAATAGCAGATCTACAAGCTCACAATGCATCGCTGCGCATTGTGAGCTTGTAGATCGGCTATTTTTTATTTTATTTTTACTATTATGTATATATGGCTGAAGTGGTTAATGCATGTTTTGTAATACTAATCTAAATCTACAAAGTAACTAGTAACTCAAGTTTTCAAATAATTGTGGTGGAGTAAAAGTACAATATTTGGATCCGAGATGTAGTGGAGTAGAAGTAAAATTATTGAAAATTGGAAATACCAAAACATGTACTGAAGTACAGAACTTGAGTGAGTACTTAGTTACTTTACACGCAAACTGTTAATAAAGTCAGAACGTGAAGCAAAACATGCATATATTTTATGCATAATATCCAATGAAGACACTGATGTGTCACTGACCGACCAGATGTGACCCGCTGGAATTAATCAGTGACTTTAGGAGACTTTCACACAGGTCCAAGGTACAGGAATCATTCCATTCTAATTCTCTCACATGATTTCCTGACAGCTAGTCAGCTGCACGCTTTACAAGCCTTGACAGGAAAAGACAGTCTTACATACCGTACAGCACCGGAATTGTAAAATCAAGAGAAATCAAACTTATTATCAGGCCATAAACATTTATAGGAGAAGACTTACACTGTTGCTGTCACCATGATAGCCAGCTCAGCGGAACAGAAGTAACATGGCCATAGTATTTGACACCAATATGATCAGGACAATAAATTGCATTAACCACATGAACCGTATCGTCCCAACTCTGGGGTGAACATTTTGCAAAAATAGCCGATCTACGCGATGCGTTGTTGTGAGCTTGTAAATAGGTTATTTCCGGTGAAGAGATTTGTTGCCCTATCTTGCCCCTTATGCCTAAACTTTTTTGCCATTTTTTACTATTTTGAAAAACATTTTAAAATAGTTCAAATAGCCGATCTACAATCTCACAATGTGTCGATTTATAGATCACTATTTTTAAATGTTTTTTCAAAATAGTAAAACATGTCTAAAACATTTAGGCATAAGGGGTAAGACGTATTGGTGTAGAGTAGAGGGGGGAAAGGAGCATATCATGCCTAGCATAGAGCCTTGAGGGACCCCGGTTTAAACTAAGTACATAGGGTTTAAGAAGTGATTAAATAATGATTACACTGTGTTAGCACCAACTCACTTACACCCGCAATGGAGAAGCAAGGGGAGGCAATGGAGTTGGTTCATCTGTGAATGTACCTCAGAAAAATGTTTGCTGGAGCAAAGGTTGAGGTTTTTAACTTTTGTAAAAGCGCTCTACTCTACCTCCTGAGCCACTGCCATTCTAAAGATGCTATTCATACGGAATATGATGATAATGATGGCTCTAAACACATGGGGGGAAACACAACACTCACAGTAGTTTCCAGGGGCTTCTAACAAGAATATTCACCATAAGTGCAAAAAGACTAAAAAACACGCCAACAACGTTTTTCCAACTCCTCATACTCCTGTAGCTCTGTGGTCGGAACGTTGGACTTTCCAATAGATTCAATCCATTCCTCTTCCAGTTCTAGAGCTGTTATACTAAACAGCACGGGGGAAAAAACTACATGGATGTGATCAATCCTGCTGCTGTAGTCTAATCCAGGGGTCTTCAACTGGGGGTCCGGGACCCCTAGGGGGTCCTCAGAGTTACTACAGGGGGTCCGCCAAATCTTTGTGTGATAAGATTTTTTTGTTTTACATTAACCACTTGAACTTTAGCATCCCTTTTTTGAGGAGAACTTTATCCAAAAATATCTACAAGCTCGAGCACAAGCTTGTAGATCTGCTATTTTTGGCAAAGAGGTATAGGGAAAAAAGAGCAGACCAAGTAAAAATAAAATAAAGTTTAATCTGAAACACAATTTTATACATTATAGAGGGGGGCCCTGCTTCATCTCTCTCTCAGCTAGGGGGTCCCTGGCCTGAAAACGCTGAAGACCTCTGGTCTAGTCTATAAGACATGTCTGTCTGTCGGTCTGTGTGTGTGTGTCCGGAGATAAACCGGTGAACCGATCATCAGCGCTGAATATCTTGTGCACACTGATAAATGTTACCTGTTGGGAAGCTGTCCTCAGATGTGGGCAAATTCCTCCTCAGACTTCCAGCGTCCCGGGACAAAGCTCGCTCTGTAAACAAAATAAACCCACAAACATTATACAAGTCCTACAGCAGAGGTTCTCAAACAACATAGCAGATGTACTGTAGCTCGCAGCGAGGAACGAAGTGACACGCTGTGAGCTTGTATATCTGCTATTTTTGAATAGCCAACGTGTAGTGGTGGTTAAGATGATTGTGATGCTGTATTAACTACTTTTGCTGGGGACCCCCTGGAACCCCCTCAAGGAGGACCCCTGGGGGTCCCCGGACCCCACTTTTGAGAACCACCGTCCTACACTGCTGCACACTTGCTACACCACAGCACTCTTTGTTGAAGTTCTCTTGTTGCATGTATACCGGATTACCGGATAGGTTGTTTAGAAAAAAGCCAAATCCCAAAAGCCAAACCCCGGTCCAAAAATGTTCTGGCAGTAAATCACGATAAGAGAGTTGTGGGCCTTGATAATATGCGCATTCAGTTAAATTTGATAGGAAATTTACACACACACACACGCACACACGCACACACGCACACACACGCACACGCACACACACACACACACACACACACACACACACACACACACACACACACACACACACGGGATATTCCACTTTAAACATGTTTGTTCAGTATTTAGATATTTGATATTAGTTTTATCAGACACGCCCCTTCCTATAAAAACTCCATGCTTGTAGATCCGCTATTTTCAAAAAATATAATAGAAAATGGACATTCACATGTTTGAGAACCACTGAACCACTATAAGGCTTTATCGTGCAGTTTATTGTGTAGGCCTATCTTGATGACAGTTATAGGTTCCTTGCAGTGTTGATTTTGTCGACTAAAACTATGACGAAAAATGTTCGCCGACTACCTTTTTTCACTGACGAAAACTAAATAAACACTAAGCTATGATGACTAAAACTAAGACTAAATATACTGACAATTTCGTAAACAAATAAAAACAAGACTAAAATGTTATGGAGGGACGAGTGGAGAAGAAATCCAGTACAACTAAAAGACAAGTCATTTTATGTTCGCTTGTGCTCGGGTGTTGCGCTCTGAAAATAGCCGATCTACAAGCTCACAACGCGTCGCGCTGCGGCGCGTTGTGAGCTTGTAGATCGGCTATTTTCAGCATGCAACCATGTGTAAAATCATCCATTGCATTTTAGTCGACTAAATCAACTGTAGATTTATAATCTTAGGATATTTAGTCGACTAAAACTAGACAAAAACTAAAACATTTCAGATGACTAAAACTAAATGGAATTTTATTCAAAAGACTAGGACAAACTAAATCAAAATCAACACTGGTTCCTTGGTTTAAAAAGTGTTCTACAAATCAAGTTGGACTGGTCTGGACTAACTGCACAACCCTGGTTGTTAGTAAACCATTATCACCACTATGTTGGCACTAGCATTATGAAATCACTCATGCAGGGCGTTCACATGATAGATGATCTGTTGAATAGCCTGTTGCCTCACTTATGATTTGTGTGTGTGTGTGTGTGTGTGTGTGTGTGTGTGTGTGTGTGTGTGTGTGTGTGTGTGTGTGTGTGTGTGTGTGTGTGTGTGTGTGTGTGTGTGTGTGTGTGTGTGTGTTTTGTTTCACACTTGCTTTGGCAAGGTAAATACATTCCACATGCAAATAATTCCCCTTATAATTGGAGAGAGAGAGCGAGAGAGAGAGAGAGAGAGAGAGAGAGAGAGAGAGGGAGAGGGAGAAAGAGTGGGGGGAGAGAGAGAGAGAGAGAGAGAGAGAGAGAGAGAGAGAGAGAGAGAGAGAGAGAGAGAGAGATGGTTGAACAACATTGGGTCAATTCTGATGTCACTCCCAGGGTCATTGGCCATATGGGGCCACTGTCCACTGACTGATGGTTAAAATAATCACGTGACCTATAACGATACCAACATGTTTACTCCTAGTACAACGGTGTCGCTTGCCAAAAAGAACATATATCATCTATCCAGCAGCTGGCTTGTAGATCTGTTCAGTGGTGAAAAGTGGTAGAAATACTCTATTATAGGCTAAGTAAAAGTCTGGTATTCAGAATTGACATTGACATCAAAATATAGCCCACTTAAAGTACCAAAAGTAAAAGTACTCATTACATAGAATGTCCTTCACAAGTTTTCAAAATGTTTGAAAAAATCCTTTGAAAATAGCTGATCTACAAGCTCACAACGCTGAGCTTAGATCAGCTATTTTCAAATAGCTCCACCTATAGAAGTATAGGAGGACTGATGTTTTGTAATAATAGTCAAAATACAAAGTATCTTAACTAAAGTTTTCAAATAAATGCAGTGGAGTAAAAAGTGCAATATTTGCCTCTGAGATGAGTAGCGCAACTTGTACCTGGTTTTGGCATGTTCTCCATTTACAACCCGTAGGCTACATCTACATAAACGTTCAAATTTCAAATATAAAGTTTTTACCCCACGGCCATGGATGTTAAAAGTCCAACGCTCGGGTCTAAGTATCCTTATCTTCCATTAAAAAATAATTTTAATCCGATTGGCGGCCATTTTCTTATAGAGTTATAATGTATCAGAGTGCAATACACCTCTCAACCGATAAGGTCGCGTAGTTGAAATCATATGAAGGCAATTTTAAGAAAATGGCCACCAATCGGATTAAAATACTTTTTATTGATCAATACGGAAGATACAGGTAGTTAGACCCAAGCGTTTTAACTTGTTAAATCCATGGCCATGGGGTCAGGACTTTATATTTGAAATGTGAACGTGTAACTATGTAGATGTACCGGGTTGTAAAAAAAGAAAAAAAGAAAAAAAAAAAAAGTACAAGTTGCGCCATGACTGTCCTGATACGACAGTCATGTCAGGGCTATACTCCAGTCCAGCAAAGTAGCCTACCTCAAAATTGTACTTAAGTACAGTACTTGAGTACTTCGTTGATTGATTGGTTGATGCACTTTATTTAGTAAGACATGAGAACAACAGTACATGGAAGTACAAATTCACAATACAAGGTCTACTAAACTGGAAGACTCATTAAAGCACTGAGCTTGTTTAAGATGAGGTCCCCATGCACTGTTACTTTACACCAGTGGATCTGTCCCTTGTTTTTAATCGAAGTGACACCAGCAGTTATATCGCCAGCCTACCCATTCTCTTGTGCCTGGTGAGGGTGGTCCTCTTCAGTGCCACCTCCTCGGTGGCATGACTGGCATCTCCTCTCCGGTACCGGCCGCTTCCAACGCCGTTACGCACGGGCCCAGACCCCGTCCCAGACCCCGTCCCAGACCCAGACCCAGACCCGGGGTGGTGATGGTGGTCCTGCTGGTGGTCTGTGCTGCTGGAGGACATCACGGATGATGGTCCAATAAGCTGCAAACCGTCCTCCTATAATAGTCCTCCAGTCCAGAGTGTCGTGGTGTGTTGTTAACTACACATCACGCGTCTCTCCAGCCCAGAGCAGAACAGTGCGCAATAAACTTCTTTTATTATCATGGTGGTGGAGGAGAGCTTATAAAGTTACAATCCTTCACCGTTTAGTAAAAAAAAAAAAAAAAAAAAAATGCGACCAAAAGACTGGAGTAACGTGAACCGTCTCTAGCGAAACACGTCAAGCTGTTTTCTTTATATATCCTATCTAAATAAAACTCTGTGCAACATTATCCAAATAGACAGAAATACCTTAGCCTACCCTACTCCATGGTTGCGTAAATGAGGGATTCCTTTCTTTCTGTTAGTTAGTTGGTTGGGTTTGTTTGTTAGTGTAAGAAACGGCTTGTCTGTGCAGTATTATCCTACCATCATGTCCTGTGACGCAGTGACTTCCAGGTTAATAATCGCTGACTGAACAAATAAACGCGGTTCCTTTCTCTACGTCCCAAAAAAACACTAGAGGCACTACTAGGCTATATCAAGTTTTCATTCCCCCTGGCGCAAGATAATCATTTATTACCACACTATCACACTCAAAGTCTCCCAGCAGTGGAAAATGTATTATATATTATTAACTTAAGTAAAAGTATCAAGTATCAATAAATACTGCGATGTAGAAATAATCTTACAAGAAAAAAATATATATATTTGAGTAAAAGTACAAAAGTATTGGTATCAAAATGCACTTAAATTACCAAAAGAAAAAGTAATCACTCATTGTGTAGAATTTCCCATTTCACAAGTTTTCAAATGTATAAATTGTATAAAAATCTTTTGAAAATAGCAGATCTACAATTGGGATTGTGTGAGCTAGCTTGTAAATCGGCTATTTTCAAATGGTCGAAATGTATAGGGCTGAAGTGGTTAGGCCTAGTGATTGTTTTGTAATAATAATCAAAATCTATAAAGTAGGCTAACTAAACTAACTAACTCAAGTTTTCAAATAATTGTAGTGGAGTAAAATATAAAAAAAAGCACTGGAAACTGGAAATACTCCAGTAAAGTAAAACTATCTCAAAATTGTACTTAAGTACAGTACTTGAGTAAATGTACTTAGTTACTTTACACCACTGATGTCTCCTTTCCCCCCTCTCTTTCTTTCCCTCTCTGATTCATTTCTTCCTGCCTGGAGGGTGTATGGGTAACAGGAAGAGTGGGCACTGGGCACCTCAATATTAGATTGGCCATGTTTTTCTTCTTCTCAAAATGTTAAATAAATTACAATATTTGGAAATTAAGTAATGTAAATGGCTACAACAACTGTATCATTTTAGGCATAAACTACATTTTAATTTTTAAGTCTGATAAAGCTTTTTTTCAAGTCACTTCATGCCGCCTTATTAGCTTGTAGATATGCTATTTAAAAAAATATATCGACATTTATTTAAGTCAAACATTTGTAACTCAAATCTTTGCTTCTGGAGGTCCCTGGCAAAAAAACAAAACATATTCAGATGGGGGGTCCGCTGCCAAATACATATCAATTTGGGGGTCCTTGCTGAAAAAGTTTGAGAACCACTTCGCTACCTTTTATCTATACCTGCAGCTTATCCAGTTGTAATGAACCCAGAACCATCAATAGACCCTCTGATGCTGTTCAACCACCTTTTAGAACAAACACAACAGTGTGTATTTTCTGTACTCGACTCTGTCTCTCACATCCCAGGAACACAGTCAGCACTTCCCTTTCCTCTGTCACTGCTGGTAGAGCTGTCCAGGCTAAATAAATGCTTTGAAACCAAAGACGCTTTTTTTGTGTTCCCAACTATCTGAAGCATTTGGCAGGAACATTCTGTAGCTACACTGCAGTTGTATTGTGCATATAGTGCACCCAAAGTGTTTTTTTCCCCTTCCTCTTTTGGGGGGCATAAGGCTGGCTGACACTGTATGTGCATAGCCTATTATCACTCTCTCAAAGTCTTTACTGTTGATAATCTACTTCTATTCATTGTCAATAGATAATAATTCATTCATATTGGCAAAAGAAGTACTGTATATTCATCACTGGTGATCAATTGTACATTTATAGGCTACATATGTTGATAGACCAGTTCAGATGTCCAGTGTCAAAGTCTATTTATTTTATTTTTATTTTCTCTTCATTGTTATAGTCTTACGTGTACCTATCCTGTGTTTCAGTCCTACTGCTATATGACACCTGAACTTACGCACAGATATCAACGATGGTTGATCTGCGGCTGTAGTCGAGTGGTTAGTGAGACTGCCTGGGGCTTCAGTGATTACTGATAGTTCAAGGTACGATTCCAGCCCTCGTCAAAGTGTCCCTGAGCAAGACATTTAACCCCTAACGGCTTTCCTCTGTGGGCAGCACACAGCTGGGTGAAGCTGAAAACTGAAGTTCCCCTGTGGGATGTGATAGATAAAGAGAAAAAAAGTATCTTATGAAAGAATAAGATACTGTGACATGTCTTTGAAAAGAGTCATTATGTCACTTCAGGAAGGGTGATGCAACAAAGCTGAGACACATTGATTAAAAAGTAGTTCATTTTTAATTTTATGAAACAAAAAGATCAAGGCACGGAAGTTAAACTGTACAGTATATTCCATAAACAAATCCCTTTGACAATAACAATAATTTAAATGTCAGTTATATTGCAACACTTGCAACAGTAGTGACTTATGTGCTTCGTTCAGACTGCAGGCAGACCTGATCTCTTTCTCAAATCTGATGTTTAGGACTAACTGTCCACATTTGCAGATTTCATCGGATTTGTGTATTCAGACATCGTCGACCAAGAGCTCTATATCAAACCTACATGCATTGGGTTTTCTGGTACAGACGTAGACATACTGTACAGTATAGTAGGCGTGAGTAATGCTCTGTCGTATAAATGAGGGCAATTGGGTCCTGGAGGACACAGATACACACTCGGATTTCTAACTGAGTCCGTTTTGGGGTCAGATCTAGGGGATAAGCAGACTTCCATCCTGGTGTGTTGACCACAGTAACCTATCTCCCTGACATTAACTCTTGTTTTACAACGCTCTTAGCTGTTTCTCTCTTTGTGTCATAACCATCTCTGGATGATGTTTCCTACTCTCCACTTGGGTTGCCCTTGCGTTTTCCCCCGATCAGAGCAATTCTCAGTTCCGTCAGTTTGCTGTTGTTGCCTGGTTGAAAAAAAAGAAAAAGTAATATTTGTGAAGATCACAGACAAACGAGTATCAGTTTCATTATTTTGTCAGTTTTAAATTGAACTCACCTCTGACGGAAGCTGAGGTTCCACTTGACATCCTATCTACAGCTGTTTGAACTGTAAAACAATGCAATAAGTCACATTAATTTAATGATGTATTATTATTGCAATTATGCAATTAAGCTAAGACAATATATCTGCACACTGGTACATGAAGACATAATACACATTATAGCTACACAGCCCACTGCAGGATTGTGTCCCTGTGATGGTGTTGAGTAATACATCTCCTATGCCTTCCTGTTCATACTATACACTAGTGCTTGTCAAAGTGGTGTCCGGGGATCTCCAGGGGTCCTTGAGGGGGTCCCTATCCAAATTATTGATAGTTAGGGGTGTACAAATGACACATAATGGACCCATTGGTACACAATCAGAGTTATGGGGGTCGGTGGTTTAATGCATGCCAAACTGGGGGGTCCTTGAAAACATATACAGTGAGAACCACTTTACTGTACTGTTAACACATTAGACTTCTACATGAGTAGTATCAACGTCTGCCCACTGGGGGTCGCTTTAGGCACACTTTAAGCACACTTTTGTTCCTCCTCTCTCTATAATCAACCAATCTGGGAACCCTGGTTTGATTTGATCATCTCCTTACAATCCTCTGTTGGTTGATCATTAATCTCTCAAGACAGATTCAGCAAGGGAAAAATATTTTTTTTAAATTTCTTTTTTGCAGATGGATATTCCCAGATTGGTTACACCTTAACCTGTATGAAAACATTAGCCTATACCAGTGGTTCCCAAACAATGGGCCGTGACCCATTTTTGTGGCTTGTGAGAAAATACCCTTTCTTCTTCCTTTTTAAATTTTTTATTTGCTGCAGACAAATAAACAAACAAATAAATATATCAACCAATTTTCAAAGGAATTTCAAAAACAATCAAAGCTATATCCATTAAAAATGTAATTAAAACATAGCAGAAAATAGCAGATCTACAAGCTTGTAGATCGGCTATTTTCACATTATTAAAAATAAATAGGTAATAATTCATAATTTGACATCAAATGTATCTTGGGTCTTGAGCTGAAACGTTTGGGAACCACTGCCCTTTACAACCCAGATGTTATCTGCTGTCTGTTGCTGCAGAATAAAGAGTAGACCAGTGGTTCCCAACTGCAGGTCCCTTCATACCAATTGTTTTTCCCTTTCCCCATTCGTCAGTCTCTGCTCCCATAAGTCCACTTTACCAATCAGACCCGCATCTGCTATCCTATAAAAAGGGCTCTGTTTCCTTCAGCCACTAGCTTGCTACCAGTTGACCTGTCTCTTTGTATTCCTTTCTTGCCTTTGTGTTTTGACTACCCAGAGCTATTTTTGCAACTTTAGTACTTGTTCTTCTACTTTAAGAAATTAGGTATCACATACTGTAGGTAGAAGCTTTAAAAGGGGTGGTTTCCAGTTGCCACCTATGTATTTTTGAACATTGGTTTGGTTAGTTCGGTAGGCAGGCTTTTGTTTTACTCGTTAGTTACTCAGTCAGGCTGTCTTGGTTTTCCCTATAGCTGCTTGTTTTGTTAAGTTTGGCAACATCTGCGTCCCCTGGCTGTGGCTTGTTTTTGTTTACTGTATGCCCTGTGCATAAATCAGTTTACAGTTTACAGTTTAGGCATTTAGCTGACACTCTTAATCCAGAGCGATTTACAGTAAGCATATGTGTAAATAATGTAAATACTAATAGGACGTCACTAAAACGGCACCTTTTTGCCCATCTCCTGATCTCCCTCATTTGCACTGTATGACAAACAGCAAAAAAGACGACCTACAAGCTCACAATGTGTCACGATGAGACAATGTGAGCTTATAGATTGTCTATTTTCACCATTTTGAAATGTTTTTACAATATGACATGCTCAAAATGGTGATGCCAAGTTGGAAGTGAATGAAAGCAAGTTATGATTTTGCACAAAATCATACTATACCTCCAACACATTAAGATGACAGACATTTAATATTTAATAGGACCCAAGTACAAACAGATTTCAAAGTGTTATTCAAAGTGTAATTCATATTTTTTTTGAAGAGATAAATTGAATTATATTACCCAGTTTTAAATGTTTAACGGGAGGAATATTTAAAACCATCTTTTGCACGGGTATGGTGGTTGCAGACTCTGATTGTCGGGATCAATTCGTTTTACAGTTTTCTGATCCAGTCAGAGCGGATATAACCTTGCGTCACAAGGCAGTGAAAACTAGAGCAGATATCGATATGCTGTAGAGTTAGGGTCTGTGCTCCTCAAAATGATTCCCCACGGTCAGAGGCATCATAGTTATGTCATTAGAAAATCTAAGAATTAGGTTTTTTCGATTCTATGTTCACATATTTGGGAAATTTTTAACCATTGTTTTAGCCGTGTTATAAAGGTACACAGGGTGGCGCCTTCCCTTAGAGTGACTGCGAGGCTATTCCATCGCACGCTTCCCCTGATGGAGAGGACATCCTGTCCAAAAGTGGTCTGCCTACGATGGACCTCACAGTCCCCTCTGGTGTCTGACCTAGTGCCGCACGTCCAGTGTCTCTCTTCCTGTGGATGAAATCTCGCACTGGAGAAGCCAATCCATGTAGACAAAGCAGAGACTTTTAAAATCCTTAAAATTATCAAAGCTTTTTAATGAGTATAATATAAAACAGATCACACAGATTTGTCTCCAATATGTGATTATTTAGTCATCAATAGCCTACATAGAAACAATTTCAACACAACAATGCAGTAGCCTACAGGGAAATACATTTTTAACTAATACATTGTAACAGTATATACATTTATATAATTTGTATCAAAAAATACACATTGAAATATAAATATATTGAGATACACTGCATAATGTTGAGAAGAATGAAGACCCAGGTGTTCAAAGAGTGTTCAAATATTCAGTTTTCCCTGAAATGATGAGTTACAACAGAGTAATTCTAGTAAAGAAATGAGCGGTGTGTATTAAATATTACTGTGTTCTTACAATGATCCTGTATGATGAAATTACATTCATGAACATTTTGAGCAAATTTTATTTTCAAAATCTTTGTATTGAGATTTTAACAGAAACCCAGGGGCGAGTATACAGAACAAATAAAAAATAATCTTCACAAATGGTCTGGATTCAACCAATGACATGAAGGATACATTTTGGTCAGACATAAGTCCAAAGTATCAATGACACCAAATATTGATTGAACAGAGATCCCAACCTCCCCCCACCCTCAATCCCCAAGATTATCCAGGACATAAGGCACAATCTCAAAAAAGAAATAAATAAAATAATGAAAAATAAACAGAGCAGATGAATAAAGGAAATATTGTGTTCGTTGCAATTTAGTGTTAGTCATAACATAAGTACACCACGCTACGTAGTTTGTGTATTGTGATAGAATGCCATAAATGGACCCCAGGTCTTATAGAATATTTTCTCAGAACTAGTAATTGAGAAACACAACATCTCCAGTTTAAGGCAAGACCTTATAACACAAAGCCACTGACCGAGCACGGGCGGGGCAGCATCCTTCCACTTTAGCCAAACTGCACGTCTGGCAAAGTGAGCTAATGTTAACGTGTATACTTGTGTGATTATAATGTACGTGACATCATGCTTGTTGATTGGTTTCTGTGGGTTCATCAACCTATAGGAGGAGATGGTCTCTCCATTGTTTCTGTGAGGGAACCTGAAGATCTTTACACTGAAACATTATTCATGTATGAATGATGATGCATGTTCTTAGGAAAAAGGTGTTTTCATTACAACTGTGTGTGTTGGCAATAGTGTGTGGGAGTTCTTTCTTATTTATTTTTTTAATATAAAACTGCCCACAAAAAGTTTGTAAACTTATTATTTCTTGATTATTTCTCCCTTCAATAATATCAATTTGGTATTGTGTTTTATATCATATTTATCGTTGATTAGTCACCTTTACAACGATGTATAATTTGTAAGGATTGTGCAATCGTGGAATGAGTAACACAGCTAAGCGTGTGGGTAGCGCCTCCCAAAAATGTGCCAAAATCCCCCAATATGCTTCTGTTGGTAATCGCTCTTGTTTTGAGCGACGTACCAGCACACACCTGCAGGTTGCTCAAAACGAGAGCGATTACCTACAGAAGCATATTGGGGGATTTTGGCAATTTCTTTGTTGGCACTACCCACACGTTTAGCTGTGTTGCTTATTCCACGAATGCCTGATCCTTACAAGCTGTACCTTGTTAGCCTGGTTCCAGACCATAGACCCCGCCCACTCTCTGAGTGGACTGCCTCTTGGTCTGGTGTTGTAAATGTGAACCTAGGATTTATTCCGTACAAAATGTATTGTCCAATGAGAGTCGGAGGTGGTGGTGGGGATCCCTTAGGATTGGTTTAGGTAAAGTCTAATCCCCTCCCCCTTGTAATCGCCTACACTGGAGCCAATGTCAGACTGAAGCTCCATGCAGCTTCAGTCTGATAATCAGGCTAGTACCTTTTTGTAAAGGTGACTAATCAACGATAATAATTATATAAAACACAATACCAATTGGTATTATTAAACCGGAGAAATAATCGACTGAAGTTACGTTTCCGAACTTTTGTGGGCAGTTATATAATTTGATATGCTATTGTTATACAGCAGTGAAATGGCATAACCGTGGTCCTTATAGAGCACCGAAGTCTGACGTAATTTACACATCCTAACGGTTTTTCCCCCCTGTTCTGAATCCCCATAGACGTGTTTAATATCGCGTCAAATAAGAACTGTGTTCCAAAAATAAACAAATGACCCCGGCGGTTTTACTCTTATGGATATGAAGCATCAACTGACGATGAGAAAACGCTAATGTTACTTCTGACGAATTAGTGAAATTTTCGGCAGAAACGGACTGTATCAAATATGAGTGACTGACTATCATAAAGGATACAGAGCCACCTCCCTGACGATATCGCCGAGACAGTTTTATTTTTGGACCACAATTCTTATATGAGACGATTCTAAGATGACCCAATGTTATTCTCCATAGCGATATTACTTTACGAACCAGGGGATGGACGAGTGACGTCAGGACTTCTGTACTCTATTTGCACAATGCACTTCCTATGAATTGACAGATGGGTGAAGCATTGTTTCTTTTTAACTTATTGTACTCATCCTGCACCAGCAAATATTTCCCTTAATTAAAGAATTAACAATCAAGATATGTGTGATTGATGTCAAACTACAGTTTCATGACACATCTTCATCGTCTCTCACACTAATCAGTATCTGCCTGGCTGGGAGCTTCACTGAAGGTGTCATATCCTGAAGAAGTTTGTTTCCTCAACGAAGAGTATGCTATTGGTCCAGGATGTACCTCCAACAGCCAACCAGTAACCTTGGCGGTAGGTGTCCAGATGCCTGTTTCAGATGGTGTTCCACCACTCACTGGAACAGAAAATAACAGACATTTACAATGATAATAAAACAAGAAGAAAGAACTGCAACTGATCATTATTATCATCATGATCAATAACAAGAACAAGAATAGTGATAACATAATATATTATCAACATAATGTTACTACATGCATACTGTTTAATTTCACAAGGAGTTCATTTTAAGTTAATAATGAAAGAGGGGTATTTACTATTCATACAAGTTTAGGTGACTCTTTTCAAGTGTTATGTTATCCACATTGCAAAGTTTATCTGATGAAGAAATGTTACAGTTGTAAAGGTCACTGTAAGAACGATCACATTGAATTCTGTAACAAATATTACACTGATACTCACAACTTGGAGTAATAAAATCCATGCTGTGCAGTCTCCTGACAGCTGGCTCCTTCATCACAAACTTCAACATCCTGTCTATCATCTCCTCCTCTCTCCTCCTCCATTCCTCCTCTCTCTTCCTCCATTCCTCCTCTCTCTTCTCCTCTTCCTTCTTCCATTCCTCCTCTCTGCTCCTCCATGCCTCCACTGCCTTCTTTGATTCTTCAGCAGTCAATGTCTGCTTTCCTATCAGTCTTTCCAACAGTGTATTCTGTCTTGTCTCATGTCCCACCATGAAGTGTGCTGTGTCTCTGACAGACCCGTTTTCTCTTGAGACTAAAGGTCCAAAGTGTCCTCTGTTCCTTGTCACCATGTCTTCTATTTTATCCATCAGCTTTGTTACTTCTGAAATGTCCCAGTCAGAGAACTGGAGAACATGGTACCAGTAGCCACATTTCTCCAGGAGCCACCTCAGAGCTTCTCCTTCAGACTCGATGTACTCCTCAACACATCTCGGTCCCAGCCACCATCCCTCTGTGAACAAAACCAGAGCGTGTCTCCAGACTCTGTCCCCCAGCAGCTCCATGTGTTTTTCTACTGATTTCCTGTCAGCTTCAGAGAAACTGGACATGACAGAAACAGTCAGCAGGACAGCATGGGGTCCAGGAGAACACAGAGTCACACCGTGTAGAAGGACGTCTTTGATCTTCTGTGATGGTGGTGTAGTAGTTGACCAGTCTGGACAGATTACCACGCTCACATTTCTTTCAGCAACTTGACTCTGTTGTCTGGCACATTGTGTCAGTTTAGTCTGGGTTTTAAACTCCTGGAATATGAAGATTAATGCATGTTGGTCATAATAATAATACAAATCCTCATTTTATTCTGTCTTAAATGAAGAGTTCTGTTGGAACAGTGGCAGAGGTTCAGACAGAAGTCTCTGAATGTGTTATTCTCCATCACTTTGTAAATAAATAAGACAGTGATTTAACTATTATATGGGGGAATAATTAAACAACCTACTGTAAATATGTGTGAAGGTGGTGAAAACCCCCTAAAAGATAATAAATTACCGGAATAGTAAAATACAGGGATTCATTGGAGTCTCCCACCTGGAATTGGAAATGCCATGTGGGAGATTCCTTGCTTTGTCTCCATGGAACTCTAGTATCTCTGAGTGCCTGCAGGCTATACAGTATGTTGCACAATCACTGTTCCTGGATCACCATTAACCCATTTTGTGCGGGAACCCCTATTTGTAACTATACCTTTCAGGACGGGAACCCCTTTTAGGGTTCTTATTGCTATTTACAGTATATAGCAACAACATCTTTTTGTAATTTTTGAATAAATATTTGAAGTTTTTCAGAAAACTTAGGTCAGGATCTGGTCTAAATGGGTTAACCAAGTAGAACAAGAAAACTGGGTGCTCGCCGTGGAGTCTGCAGCTGTAAACGGCATAGCGTTACAAACGGTGAGATCGCTGGCACTCAACGTCACTTTTTTTAATAAAACTCTGGCACCGAATGTGTTAAGTGTCTACCAGAATACTGAAGACAATGTACAGTAAATGGAATGGCAAAGCGTTCTTATCTTATCTAATGCATTGCAATGCAATGCCAAGGCTTTGCAATGCATCATACATGACAGCCGATAACATTATCATCATAAAACATTTATATTTGATCTCTTTAATTTGAGGCAATTCATATTCACACATTATACGCTTTAAAACACAATCATATACATTATAACAACATTCATTATAATATTACTCACCTTGCATAACGTTTCTGTAAACACAATCTTCTGCAGTATGTGATTTCCCGCTTTGCTCCTCTCATACTGCTCTCCACCAACCAACATAAGCCTGACATCTGGTAGACTCTGATGTTCTCCTGACAGACACAAATTCAACATTAGTTCACTTAACACTGATTTGACTATTTAGGACCTGGATTCAGAGATTCAGCTATATTAATTATTACACATTTATTTTTCCTAAATGTAGAGTTGACAATTATTTCCCCCCATTTTATCACTATTTAGTCATTATGCCAATTACTGAATTCCCCACTCATTTCTGTGTAGTCTTGACACCTCTGACCCCTAAACTGGTTCACCTACCAGTGAAGAGCCTCACATGGAGGACACAGTGGCCCTCATTTATCAAACTTCTATTACCAAAAAATGGGCGTACGGTCATCTCAATGCAACTTTCAGCACTCATGAATTTGAAGTCAATTTTAGCCTAGCCAACGCTCAAATCGCATGTCAGGCCTCAGGCTCATGGTCCCAAAGTCTGCATATAGTTTGAGTGCGCACAATACACCCCCGGGTATAGACTAGTACAATAGATCATAAAAATAAATAAAATTTGACAAAAACATTTACATGTACATACTAATCTACATGTGATTTAATATTGTTATAATAAAAAAAAACTATTTATAGTTAATATCATTTGTAGTGACTAGTCCATACCCAGGGATGTATTGTTCACACCCAAACTATATGCAGAATTTGAGACCACAACCGCGACAACACACTTTTGGAGAAGAGCGCTGCTCATTCGATCCTCATTGATTTATGACCTGACGTTGAATCGTTACCACAACCATGAGAGGTACGTGTTGAAGTTGTTTCAGCAAAAACATATTATCCAAAGTGTTATCCATCTGTGCTGCCGTTCTGTCTATATGGCATGGTGTGTCAGTAGCGCCGAAGCTAGGTCCACTTACCGTCTGGCTGGGTTATGGGACCACGACTGCGGCTACAGATCATATAGCCAGCAGGGGCCGTAACCGTGACAACAGATCTCATAGCCTGTGGCAAGAAATGTTAACAAACCACTTAAATTTGGGGAAAGTGAAAAATGGGCTTTGACTCTCTCTTGATAATGGCAAAGGTCAATGCCTGTGTGCAAGTTCACATCAATACGGTGGGTTAAACCACTGAGGAAAACACTTTTAGACAGAAGCACAGACAGACAGACAGACAGACAGACAGAGGTTTCCTCATTGTTTAGTAGGATACTTTACCAGCCAGAGAGGTAGGATATTGTACATGAGATATGACTGACAGACAGACAGACAGACAGATAGACAGATAGACAGATAGACAGATAGCATTTTTTATAAACGTCACCTTCAAACAAAGCTTTCAGAGCAGTTCTTTGTCTGAGTGTCCCGGTCATGAGTGTCTGGACACGTTTTACTATGTTCCTCTTCCTCTCTGACCACTTCTCTGCAACATCTCCATCAACTTCATAGTGTCCACCTCTGTTTCCTGCTACCATCTCCTCTATCTTCTTCAGCAGCTCTGTAACCTGAGTGTCATCTTTCTTCTCATTGTTGAAGACATAGTACCTGTTCCCACATTTGTCAACAAGCCAACGGAGGTCTTCGCCTTCAGCCTCAATGCGTTGCTCAATGCTTGTGTCTCCCAGACAGTCTCCATTGGTGAACACTACAATAGTGTGACTCCACACTCCCTGTGTCAGAAGTGTCATGTGTTCCTCCACCGAAAGTCTCTGTGCTTTGGTGAATGCATCATGAAGAGGAACCATCAGAAGAACCCCATGTGGTCCAGGAGGACAGAGATACACACTGTTCTGGATCTCCAGTTTGTCCATCTCTGAAGTGGACTGTAGTGGACTGTTGTAGGACCAGCCCGGTGAATCGACCATTGTCAGATGTCTCCCTGCTACTTCACCATGTCTTACCTCACTGTCTACTGACCTCGGACCAGTCAGATCTCTGCCCAGGATGATGTTTCCCAATGAACTCTTTCCACTTGGGTTACCATCACGTGAACTCTTTCCACTTGGGTTACCATCACGTCTCCCCCCGATCAGAACAATTCTCAGTTCTGTCGGGTCGCTGCTCTTCCCTGGTTGGAAAAATAAATGACAATGGAAAAATTAATTCACACATGTGACCAAACAAGTATCAGTTTGCTGATTTTGACAATTTTAATAAAACTCACCTCTGATGCTAGCTGAGGTGCCACTGGACATCCTGTCTACAGCTGTTGAATGAACTGTAAAAACCTACAATTAGTTACAATAATCTCTAACTATTACTGCAGTTATTATGCAAAAAAAAAAAAAATAGCCTACTTAATCTAGTTTTGAGTTTGCTTGTTCACCGCACGCACTTGCTCGGACATATGCACTCACATCATGCTACGGAGTATAAATTAGGCTTTAGAAGTAAAGTTGTGAGCACAGCAGTGCACCGTGTGTAAAATTTATAAAACAGTGGATAAACTTCTCCAACTGTCAGATGTTTCTGATCTGGAGGAGCCGGAGCGGTATTTCCACCCGCAGACTAGGACGAAGCCCTGCAGCTCAAACCATTCTTTGTTTGTTTTGTTTTCAATGGACCCTTCGCTAAGCCCCACCCACTCCACACTGTGACTGGTGGTGCGAAGTTATAGTCACACCCAGGCCTGGCAGCGCCTGGCAAGCTCTGCTTCTCACCCATTATCTTTGATCGATCAATTCAGGCGCAAGAGCTTCAATATTTCTTCTAAATCTAGTCAACAAGGCCTGCAGTAGGCTATGCACTGGAAAATGTGCATGACATTATTTCAATAAACTAAAATGTTATGGGAAATGTTAGATAGAGGGAGTAATAGCCATGGATACACGACGGTCGACTGTCACGACCGTCATGGATGAACTGCAACCTGGTGTTTGCACTTTCTCCATTTAAGCCTGTACATCTACATAAACAAATTCATGCACATGGTATGAATTTGGTAGACATTCCAGTCTACTTTACAATAAGGTGTTTGCTTTCACAACAATCATTTTCAGTTACAAAACTGAAAATTGTTCAGTTAAAACATTTATATTTTTATTTTTGCTGTACTGTACTGTATCACTCTGGTGTACTCTGGCATTACAATAAAAGACATTACTTGCATAAAACAATCCACGTCAATGCCGTATGAACTGTTAAATGAGCCTATAAATTTATACAGTGTCTTATCTTGTCTGATATGCACCACTCCATAGGTCACTGATCAAACACATTGCATTATGTTATAAATATGGACTCAAGGTTGACTGTTTAACTGTTACATTATAAACATAAAACATTTGAGTACATACTGATGGAGGAATGCAGGTACTGTAGAGTACTTAAATGGTAAATATTAATTACTATTAATTGGAGTCGAGTTAAATAATTTTTTTTCAAACCCATTAACATATGGCAGCCTTTTAGAATGCACATTTGGGGGGGGGGGGTGATTTTGTTTTTCTTTGAGGACTTGGCGGGCCGGATTAAGATGGTCAAAGGGCCGGGTCCGGCCCCCGGGCCATATGTTGCCTGTGTGTGGCCTACAATGAGGTTATACGTTGAATGAAATCATTAACACTAATAAGATGGCAAATGCAAGTAGGCTAATAAACTGCTCTGTTACAGCAAGGACAGTTATGATACTGTAATAACACAATTAACACAAAATTGGAAACATGAAATGTCATTCAAATGGCACAACTAAAATGCATAAATTACTTAATACTCCATTCTGGTTCCATATATCATGTGAGAAACAATTAGCCTATGTCACCAATAATTAGCAGAGTTCTTTTTTTTTTCTTAACATACGACGTCACACTGATAAGAACCAGTATGCGTGCAACCAGTATGTGCGCAATGAAACCCATTCTGTCAGGTCTCGCTAGGACGCGCCTCACTAGCCACCAGGGCCGGACTGGGACCAAAATTCAGCCCTGGCATTTTGGTTCGGACCGGCCCACCACCCCCCGGGCCGTTTTGTCAACGGGGGGGTTTCACTGTTTCAGCCCAGCCCTGCACATGAACTCTGCAGCCGCACTGAGGCCCCTACTGGAAAGCATCTCAGCCCAAACATTAACGAAACTAATAAATGGGCCACGCGACCCTGAAATGACCGTAATAATCCTAAAACGGGAGCGAAAATATTTTTTGAAAAAAAAAAAACAAAAAAAAAACTTTTTTTTTTTTTTTTTTTTGTGGTCCAGCGGCCCACTGGCACGCGGCCCACCGGGCATTTGCCCGGTACGCCAAACGGCCAGTCCACCCCTGCTAGCCACAACACACAAGAAGGCCGTTGGGGTGTGCTGAGGTTGGAAATTGATTGCGTGAAACAATCACCTGTGCGTCCAGTCTCAATGTTAGTAAACAAATAATTGGTAGATTAATTGTGAAAGGCAGCTGCGTCAAGAATGTTTGATTAGCGTGGCAATACAATTATATAAAGAAACACAAAGGCAACATGCACTTACTCTGATTCCCTGATTCAATCTGGAACAATAAATTACACCGTTTTCACAAATTATCTCGAAACAATGTTCAAAGAATCGGGTCGGGATATTCATTGTCGGGTAAGTGGAGAGATAAAATAAGGAAACGCTCACTCTGACGTCTGACTGTTCAGCGGGTGCTTTCCCGTCAATGTCAGACAGTCAGATTTATTTCCTGAAGCCTAGACTGGGATCAACTTGCAGTTTGCAGGTTACTGATCCGGTCTGTGTCTAGAGTGGGTGGAAACGGTGCATGCATGGATGTGTGAGTGCCAATGACCGGATACAGTAGACGGGCTTTAAGCCGGATCAGCCTGGAAACCAGGCTTTCCACACTGTAACATGGAAAGTCCCACGCCCCCAGCACCGCGGAGGATTATTGAAGCTGCAGTCTCCTGGTGGTCAAATCTGGTATTGCTAGACGTCCTCATTTAAAACGCAACTGCACATACTCTATCGTCTGAAACGCTAGTGCGCCTGCTCTTTTGACACCAACGTTGGTGTCAAATCAGGAAGTACAGTGTTTTCGGCATGCCTCATGCTCTGGGTGAGCAACTTCATTGAAATGAATTGGTGGGGGCTGGTCCGTCCGTTCTCTAGTTCTCATACTCTTTGGGAAAGTCTGGTGGTGACGCAAAGGTTACCCGAGGCAACAGAGCTCTCCACCATATTTGGCTCTATAACTATAGAGGGCAGGGCGAGGCTCTGACGCATTGAGTTATTATCTGACGCATAATCAGTGGTGGAAAAAGTACTCACATGTTTTACTTAAAGGGATATTTCACTTTCAAAAAAACTTTGGGTCATTTTATCGTCTACTCAGGCTTTTGTGAACCCCCCAGACAGTTTTTAAGTTGCTTGATTCATTATTTAGATATTTGATATTCATTTTATCAGACACGCCCCCTTCCTATACAAACCCATTATAACTTCAAACTCCATTTTTAACATGTTAAATTCATCAAAAACACCCGTCCTTGGTTTTGGTGACTCACCCTGCCCTCCTAATACGCGAGGGGGCCGTGTTTTTTCAATAACTTTTTTCATTTATTTTATTAATTTTTTTAATTGTATTTAATTTTTTTTCATTTTCCAAATTTTTTTTTAAAAATAAATGAAAAAAAATATCGAAAAAACACGGCCCCCTCGCGTATTAGGAGGGCAGGGTGAGTCACCAGAACCAAGGACGGGTGTTTTTGATGAATTTAACATAAAAGTATCAATACTGCAATGCAGAAATACTTACTAGTAAAAGTCCGGGCTTAAACATGTAGTCGAGTAAAAGTAGGCTACAAAAGTATTGGTATCAAAATGTACTTAAAGTACCAAAAATAAAAGTTCTAAAATGTTTGAAAATAGCAGATCTACAAGCTCACAACCAGTTGTGATTCAAGGCGTTGTAAGCTTGTAGATCAATTATTTTCAAATAAAAATAGGGATTAAGTGGTTTAATGCATGTTTTATAAGGTAATAATTTATCTGCAAAGTAACTAGTAACTTAAGGAGCACAACATTTGCCTCTGAGATGTAGTAAGTAAAAGTATAGACAATTGGAAATACTCCAAAAGTAATAGCACCTCAACATTGTATTTAAGTACAGTACTTGAGTAAATGTACTTAGTTACTTTACACCACTGGTTATCACGCAGGTGCACGTGTAAAATTAGGCCACTTCATACAATCTTCATCATGTACATGCACTGATCCTCTTCTTTCACTAATGTCTAGGAACAGATACCAGCTATATGCTCAGGCACCTTATTTCAAAATCTCATGTACATAATCAAATGTTTTTGGATGGATAGGCTATGTGTATTATGTAGATACATTGTCTCTTTTGTATTCCTTCTTTTTTTCCCTTCCATTTTTTAACTTAACTAAATGGTGCTTATTCTTAACTAAACAAATTAATTAAACCCAGGCAAAAACATAAACATATTAACAGAGCACAACTTTAATAAATGCTCAACTTTTAATTCCCTAATATATTTTCTGTCATGTGTGTACACATAGATATAGCATAGGTATAATTACTTCAAAAGCACACACCCTATTAGTAACTAGCATCATCTTATGGTGAGATTTGATATTGTCTCCTGGTATCAGGAATGCAGGCCATGAGCTGCTTGATGGAGAGTGGACAACACATGACTTCCCTTTTTATGAAGTTCACAATATAGAAATACCATGAAAGGGAGGGAAATAACTATTACCAACATGTTTTAGTGTTCTAATATCTATTTCATTGACTACTAAAATGTATTTTTGTCAACGTTATATACTTACTAGGGATTCGAAAAATACCACCTTTACTACCTGTATGGGCCCTTCCTCTCTCCATGGTAACAGCCTGGCGTGGGTCTCTGATTGGACCTCGCCTCTCTGAGGGCTCCTTTACGTGTCTGTTGCTTATATGACCCAGATACCAGATGAAGGTCGTTTAGACCGAACCGTTGTTGTAAACTACTGCTGTAAGTGAATACAGTGTGCGGGACTTCCATTTCTTTCATGTTGCACTGGTTGCCTGCTCCTACGCACCTCCTACGCACCAGTAGGTGTGCAAAAGGACCTTTCTCTACAAAATAGTGACTAAACTGGTGGGTCACTGTTGGGTCTAAGCTGGTGGTAACTGTTTTACCATCAGTGTTTATTGTGTAAATCTGGCTTTCCAATGAGCCAGTGCTGAGCCCTTCTTAACCTATATTTTGAGTATTTTGTCTTATATGATCCTTTCCTAGACAAATATTGTATTTTAGTAAATGTATGCAACTTACTTTTAAGGGTGATAATCACAGCCCCCCACCCCCACCCGTGTCATGCCCACAGCACCCGCCACTAGAAATATGTTCAAGCTACCCCCCCCTCCCCCCGTATTGTCACACTGTATAGAGCATCGCAGTTCCCGCCCACTTCCTGGTGCCGGAAGGAAAAACTCAATGCATTTTTCCCATTGACATTTCCAAAAATATTTATATCAATTAATTTAAGCCTAGAATCAAGCCATCCATGGTCCTGGTGAATCATGACCATAAAACGTTTTTTTCTGTGATTTATTTTATTTTATATTTAATTATATATACCCTTTGTTTTGCCGTTTTCACAAAAAAAAAATAATCACAGAATCAAATGTTTTATGGTCATGATTCACCAGGACCCTGGATGGCTTGATTCTAGGCTTAAATTAATTGATATAAATATTTTTGGAAATGTCAATGGGAAAAATGCATTGAGTATTTTGCGGTGGAACCCGGAAGGGGCGGGAACTGCGATGCTCTATACCTGCAGTCATGTGAAGTGTGACTCAGTGCTAGTGTGCATTGTATACATGCATCAAATACACTTGCTGTTAGAGTTCTGTGGTGGAGTTGCAGATCACTACACAGCTGCAATAATAGAAGAGTACTGATTTCTCAAGCACAATGTACCCTGGGTCACTTATATATTTGTTGTCAGTCTCTCATGACATCATCACAAGGCAAAGCAATCAGTTAGGCCAATCACACGAAGCCCCACCTCTTAAGAGGTGGTCTACAGTACATACGTAAACTGTTTCCACTCAAGACACTATCATGACGATGATGGCAGCATCAAAGATCATCCTGCATCTAATGTGTCTACTTTCATGGGGAAAAGGTAAAATGCCATACATATTATTTACATACAATCAAAACAATCATCCATCCTTAAATGTTGTTACTATATATTTGTATTTATCTACTGTATGCCTCTTTCCAGTTCAATTTGCTCAGTTGTCAGTGCTAGAACAGCAGAACGGTTTCATAATTGCCAATGCTGGAGAAACCGTGACTTTGAACTGCTTCAATCAAGGCAACTTCAAGAACTTCTACTGGTACAAGCACAGTCTTGGAGATAAACCTGAGCTGTTAGTGTCCCGGATCAGATACAAAGGGAACGCTACTTTGTCTGATAAATTTAAGAACGATCCCCGTTACTCTGTGTCCCAAGGAGAAGAAATAAATCATCTCAAGATCTTGGATGTGCAAATGTCAGACTCTGCAATGTATTACTGTGCGATGGGGCATTATTATGAAATTGAGTTCAAAAAAGGAATCATGCTCCAGGTTAAAGGTTCCTCGTCCGGCTTCCAAGCCATTGTCCAGCAGCCTCCAGAGAAGTCAGTCCAACCAGGAGACTCTGTGAATCTGAACTGTACCGTCCACAATGCTGGTGCTGACTATGCTGTGGCTTCATGTGTGGAGATACTGTATGGAAACAGAACTAGGCTGGACATTGAGGAAGATGACTGTTGTCACCAGATGAAGATCCTAGTGTTTCTCTCTATCAGCAGAACTGGAGTTGTTCTCTGCATCGTCCTCATCTTTACCATCATCTACATGGCCAGAAAATACACCTGTTCTATTGAGAAAAGATAAAAACACACCAATATTTTCATATTACTTCATTTCAATTGTTTCATGATGTTTTCTAATGCCAATATTATAATAATTCCATTTGCATCAAAATAGCTTAACTTATAACAGGCTTTATGAACAAACATGTATTATACTTTATTCTATTCTATACTATTCTATATAATATTCTTTATTATGTTTATTTTACTGTCTTTATCATATAATTATACTTTTTTATGTTAAAAAGTTGCAATTATATGAAGAAAAAAATCAAAATTTTCTTCCATTCATGTTGTTGAATTATTGTCTTTCAAATGTTCATTTACTTTGCGTAGCTGCCATTTAAAAAAGGTTCACTGTGTGCATTGAGATGTGTGAGAACAGCTATGATGTACCAGCCAACCACATTTCCTGTGTAATAAACCTCTTCTTGCTATTACATAAGACGGTGGAAAGTACCTGGTGGTCTCTACATCTCTGAGGGGGCCCCATCACTGCTATAGCTATGTCAGCCTGCAGCCACAATGTGGTAGAGATATTGGGTAGTGCATGGGTCATACTGCTGAATATTACATTGTATATACATACCGTGTGTGTGTGTGTGTGTGTGTGTGTGTGTGTGTGTGTGTGTGTGTGTGTGTGTGTGTGTGTGTGTGTGTGTGTGTGTGTGTGTGTGTGTGTGTGTGTGGCAGACATGGGAAAGAGGTAACTGCCAAGAGAAAACAGAAACACATTATTGGTAAAATACACCAAAGTAAAAGTTATTCAGCTAACCCACATTTTGACCATACCACACTGGACCTAAACAGAGCACCTCCCACTAATAGAACACTAGTCTGTAACAATAGCAGCAGGAGGAGGGGCGTTGCATGTGTAATAGCAGTTTTCAAACTTTAAAACATTGTGGAATTGTTTGCACTTTGCAAACATAGATATGTTTGGTCAGTACATGAGTAACGTTACCACCAGGTGGTTTGCTGAGAATTACTGCTTGGCAACTTGGTATATACACCGCCTGCTTTGTGAGAAAACAATAGTGCTGGGGTTCGCTACGTTATTATAATTTATTGTGTAAATCTGTCTTCCCTATGAGCCAGTAGGCTTACCAACCCCACCCCTCACTTGAAATAATATTACTGTATTATTACTACAAAGTATTACTGTGGGATGCAAATATACACTGACATTCAGTTCATGCTTACATGCTCCATGTAAAAGGTTCATCATCCAGCTTCCAAGCTATTGTCCTTTAGCGTCCAGAGAAGTCAGTTCAGCCTGGAGACTCTGTGAATCTGAACTGTAGCGTCAACACTGCTGGGACTGACCACTGCAGGGACGTAACCACGGGTGGGCATTAGGTAGGCCTGGGCCCACCCATTTGGTTTTTCTGCCCACCCAAAAATAAAATAAATTATTTTTCATATTCAGCCATTTTGATAACAGTGTGTATATATACTATATAGGTATCCGAAATCCGTCACAAACCCGCAAAAAACGCTAAAAACGCAGTCTGGGCACACATGCACTCGGCTAGCGTTCTGGCTACGCCACTGGACCACTGTGCTGTGGCCTCAACCAGGCTGGATGATGAGGAAGATGACTGTTGCCACCAGATGAAGATCCTGGTGTTTCTCTCCATCAGCAGAACTGGAGTTGTTCTCTGCATCGTCCTCATCTTCACCATCATCTACATGAGCAGAAAATAGACATACTGTATCACTTGACATTACTATTTGTCTCTCACGTGTTTAGCTTGCTGACCTTCTTCATCTGATGTCATTTTGTTTCATAATGCTCTATAATGCCACCATTATATATATATATATATTTTCAACAGACATTATGAACACAAAATATTATTATTATTATTATATTATTATATTATTATATTCTATACTATTCTATTCTATTCTATATTACATTTAATATACAATGATATTTTTTGTATTATCAAAAAGCTGCGATTACATGACACATTTCTGTATTTCTTCTATTCATGTTGTTGAATCATTGTCTTACAAAGATACATTTTCTTTACTTAGGTGTCATTTACAAAAAAATAAAAGCACACTGTGTGCATTGAGATGTGTGAGAACAATGTGATGTGTGATATACCAACAGACCACATTTTCCTGTGTAATAAACCTCTTCTTGGTATTGAGACAAGAGTGGAAAGTTCCTAGTGGTCTCTACAGGGGGGCACATCACTCTTGTCAGCCTGCAGCCAGCAGTTTGATGTGGTAGATATTGGTTTCGGTTCCTCAGCATTTGCAGCAAGAGTTAAGAATAACAAGACATAATAATAAGGCAAGGCTTGTGCCGTGTGCATGGGTCTTACTGCTAATTGCTAAATATTATATTTATGCATAATGTATACAGTATATGTGTAGGCTACATGCGTGCATTCATGTTTGTTTGTTTGCGTGCATGCATGCATGCGTGTGTGCATGTTTGCATGCGTGCATGTGTGCGTGCTTGCATGTGTGCGTGTACTAAACAGACAGGCTTGTGGTTCGTTCATAAACCTGGTTGTCTGAAGTACAGTAGCTGTCTCGGAGCCTACTGGTTATGTCACAGCTGTCTATTTAATAAAGATCTCCTTGTGAAGTACCCAGCTGGGGCGTGCAACTAAATAAGACAAACACCTTATTTTCATCAATGCTCGGTATACACTTTCTTGGGCATAGCAGCGGCAAACATTTGTTAGGATTCTTGAAGAATCAAGTGTTTGAAATGCCACCTCAGCTGTTGAACATGTACATGAATGTTGTGTTCAGATCAGATGGAATGAAACGTGTTGTGCTGCTGCCTTTCTTCATATGCTCATGTAGATAGTGACAAAACACCTGCTCCTCACTGCACCTTGCGATAAGACCAACTTGGAGCTGGTCTTATCGTGGGGGACGATACGTCCCCTCTTGCGCCGGGCGGAAGATAGGGCCCATATGTCTGTTGTCTACTCTACTGTCCAGTTAATTTGCATTTGACATCTAGAATATCATTTGAGGTCATGAACCAAAAGATGATACATAAAACGTCCATATATAGGTATTGTAATGAATTAAACGTTACATAGGGTGTTTGTCAACTAACGACCTTTGGATCTGTGAAAGATGGCTGTGCTGAAATTAACATTTTCACAATGTAGGCTATCTGTTAGCTGGTGTGTTGGTACAGCTACATGATGGCTGTATTTGTGTTTGCATTGTAGACGTTAGATTACAATTTATATTCATATTTTCATTATTCAGTTAAAAGGTAGCCTATAGAAGGTTTTTCTCTTACCCAAATCACTTTGTTTTTCTTGTTTGCTTGTTTAATGTGAACAACTTTGAGCTGCATATTTTATATGAAATGTGCTTTACAAATAAAGCGTGTTATTGTTAGTATTAGTATTAAAACTGCAATCCACAACTTTCATGTCCTACTACAGGGTTCCAAATGTTTACTGTTGCAATTCATGCAATACCTCTTGTCAACGGTAGGTATCCTACCTGACCACATGATAGAAGAGCAGGGAGATCACCTACAACCATCACAGTAGTTTGTTATTACACTGACATACTCCACCATACGTATAGAATCTATAGCTGGTCAACATAACTTTTTATTCACTTTAAAGGTTATGGATTAGAGCTTTAATTCAGTTTCCCTCTGGTCTCAGCATTATCATAATCCAATTTAAACAATGTAGAGTAGGCCTACTTTATTCACATTCTGCAGATTTCAGGTGTATAGTCAAATATATTGGTTAAACACAAGCAAAGTAAATAAATTGTGCATTAGACTACATTATATACAATATATAAACTATGTGTTCTAAGAACCATATCCAATATCAAAGATCTAGATCTAGAACTTTATATTCCAGCTTAGTCCAGATGCTTAGTCCAGCTATGTGCCCAATTTGATGGCGATAGCTCATGATTTATATGCAGGTTTTTTTGGTCAGTGGCACAACCTTCTTTATCATTAGCATTATTTTAGTTGATAAAAAAGGCAATACAATATGTTTAATACAAATAATTAGTTTGTTTCCTTTTCAAGTTTTTCAAAACACGGGCAAGTGTTCTGGTTACCTCAGGAACTGCAAGGTGGGAATGCATGCCCCATGTATCCGTTGTCAGAGTACCTGTCTGTCTGTCTGTCTGTCTGTCTGTCTGTCTGTCTGTCTGTCTGTCTGTCTGTCTGTCTGTCTGTCTGTCTGTCTGTCTGTCTGTCTGTCTGTCTGTCTGTCTGTCTGTCTGTCTGTCTGTCTGTCTGTCTGTCTGTTTGACTGTCTGTCTGTCTGTACGATGTTATGCCCATACTGTATATGGAGTTCCTTGTCAGTCAAATTGTGAAACGTTGTGAGCTTATATAGATCTGCTATTTTATTTTTGTATGTATTTGTTTATTTATTTCTAACTATTTGAAATGGGGCATACGTGGTTAATTCATATGTTCCTTTCCTAGAAGTATTGTCAATAAAGCTACTAAAAGGATCCAGTCTGTCTCATCCATGGAGTTATAAACACACTAAAAGAGCCTGTTGTCTCATCCATGTAGTTATAAACACACTAATAGAGCCCGTTAAAATTAGAACCTTCTTCACCTCACTCACCCAGAGGAACATCCCTGTCCTGATCATTAGACAGGACACAACATACGGCCAAACATAATGAAATAACTGCAGTTGCAATTATTTCTTTATGTATGTTTTATGTTTTAAATCCAGGAGGTGGCACCCAAAGACCACTCTATTACAGTAACAGTTTGAAGCTGTGTTGAAGCAAGCAGTAACTTTACAGGTTGTCAACATGGCAGCTCAGGTTCCATTTCTGACATGACTTTACTGTTGAAATGTCAATGAGTGTGAATGTTAATGTGTGTTTTCTTTAACCTGTACAGATTTTTTTTACTCACAGTAAAAGTATCAATACTGCAATGTAGAAACACTCTAAAGTAAACGTCCGGTAATCAGAATTTACTTGAGTAAAAAAACTAAAACTAAAATATATATATATATACTTAAAGTACCAAAAGTAAAAGTACTCTGCTCATTATGCAGAATGTCCTGTTTCTCAAGTTATCATATTTATGTATAAAATGTATACAAATCTTTTGAAAATAGCAGATCTACAAGCTCACAACGCATCGCATTGTGACGCATTGTGAGCTTGTAGATCGGCTATTTTCAAATAGCCAAAGTTTAAATAGGGCTGAAGTGGTTACTGTATGTTTTGTAATAATAATTAAAATCTACAAAGTAACTAGTAGTAACTAAAGTTTTCAATTCACTGTAGGGGAGTAAAAAGTACAACATTTGCCTCTGAGATGTAGTGGAGTAGAAGTAAAAGTATTGAAAAGTGGAAAGTAAAAGTAAAGTAAAAAGTAAAAAGTAAAAAGTAAAAAGTAAAAAGTAAAAAGTAAAAAATACCCAACGTACAGTACTTGAGTGCAAGTACTTACTTTACACCACTGGATTCAATTCCCTGCAGGGTCCTGCTGATTGACCAGGCATCATGTGACATACATACATAGGAGGATTATGAGACAATGGGCTCATGACACACACTTGTAAAAGTCCTGATGGTTGAAGCTTGTTTGGTACTCTAGTCTAGAGCAGTGGTTCTCAAAGTGGGGTCCATCCTCAGGGTTCCTTGAGGGGGTTCCAAATGGACCCTTACAGGTCTGTAACTCTGAGAGTGTACAAATGGAACCAAATGGACCCGTAACTAAGTAGTAATCATGTTTATACATTTTTAAATATGAAAATGGCTATGTTAGTTAAGTGTTCTACTATCTACTCCTATTTAGGCTTTTGAAAGCCTGACATATGTTTTTGTTCATTCAAAACTTCTATCAATTATTATCAGGGGCCCTTGGGCAGCCTTGGGCCACAAGACTCACTGTCAAATTTACTAAAATGTATTTAGGTTAACGCTCAAATACGTATAGGCCCCTCTGCTCTTGTACAGTACAAGGTCCCTCCAATATAGCCTTAACAGGGCCCCTGGCCCTCCTATAGGGCCCTTTTAGACTGTCTAAAAGTCTCCAAAGGATGTTTGGCGTTGGTGCTTAGTGATGTACAGTTGTGTGTGTTAATGTAACGTTAAAGAGATCATGAAGCTACAGGGAAACTGTGGTCACTTCTAGCTTCTGTCAGTACAGCCTACGTAGTGTGGTTAAATATCTGAGAAACTAGATTAATTTAGTCAGATAAGATCATGTGTTAAACGACAGAGCCTAGCAGAGGAGAGGTCACGTTGCTGTGTGTGTGTGTGTGTGTGTGTGTGTGTGTGTGTGTGTGTGTGTGTGTGTGTGTGTGTGTGTGTGTGTGTGTGTGTGTGTGTGTGTGTGTGTGTGTGCGTGCGTGCGTGCGTGCGTGCGTGCGTGCGTGCGTGCGTGCGTGCGTGCGTGCGTGCGTGCGTGCGTGCGTGCGTGCGTGCGTGCGTGCGTGCGTGCGTACGTGCGTGCGTCCTGTGTGTGTGTGTCCTGTATGTGTGTGTGTCCTCCAGAGAGTCGGTGTTGGATTGCTTTGTGCTGTTCTAACTCTCCTCAACGTTGTTGTCCCACTCTATCTCTGTAAGTCACGTTTCATAGCCATGTATTTTATTACAATATATTATATATTATAATTATTATATTATCACATTATATAATATATTATAATTGCTCCGGATGAGCAGGTTGGTGCCTTGCATGGTGTCCACCGCCATCTGTGTATGAATGTGTGTGTGAATGGGTGAATGTAATGCACAATCTATGTAAAGCGCTTTGGATAAAAGCGCTATATAAATGCACCATTTACCATTTATAATTTATTGGCACCTTTGACCTCTGACCTTTAGATCTCCCACCATTTTTAATTATATGAAAAACAGTCACATCTGAATTTCTCTTGCAGCTTTTGAGCAATTGCTATGGCGATTGCTATAGCAAGCGTTTGAAAATGCAAACTGTAATAAGTCATGCCTCATTGGCCTACATCAGTATACCGTGCACGCACGCACGCACGCACGCACGCACGCACGCACGCACGCACGCACGCACGCACGCACGCACACTCACACACCTGTCCTTTTTTATTCATTCTCTTCATTATTTAACTTTTATTTAACTTTTTGGGTGTTCACTGAGTGATGGCCAGTTGTGTGTGTGTGTGTGTGTGTAACTTTAGAGAGATCATGAAGCTACAATTAAACTGTGGTCACTTCTAGCTTCCGTCAGTACAGCCTACGCATTGTGGTTGATATTTATGTACAGTATAAGAAACTAGATGAATTATCAGATAAGAGTGTGTGTGTGTGTGTGTGCGTGTGCGTGTGGGTGTCAGTGAGCGTACGTGCGTGCGTGCATGCTTGCTTTCTAGCATGCATGCACGTATGCTCATTATTAGTATTAGTATTATCATTATCATCAATTTTATTATCATTATAAAATGGTCTGTCTACCAACAACCCTTCCTTGAGCACGAATAAGAGCTCACAAAACTAGACTGAATGTGAACATTAGTTTATAACAATTATCACATAGTATACAATATGTTGCTGCTGGAGAGGCTTCCCTCTCTCATTGGCCCAGGCTGCCCTGTAGCCCTCTCCAGCACTTCTTACTCTGTGTCTCAGAAAAGGGCTGTGGACAGTTCAGAAACATGTAATCAGGCAGGTTTGGTAATTCCAAACAAGATTTCAAACAAGATCTCAAGGAAGGTTCTACGAAGAGAATGGCTGTAGTTTATATTAGCTTGGATTCCGCATCATTGATATCATTGGTAGGCAGGTTGCTGAACTGTCCATGTGTGTTGTTTTCAATAAACTATGTATGATATCATAACATATTATTTGTTGTAATAGATTTAATAGCAGCAATAGAAGCTGTAGCAGCATCATTGTTGGTTAGTTGGACAATATTATTACATAACAAAAACTGTATGTAGGTGTTTTTAATTAGTGGATTTCCTATTTTGTAAATATTGTTTCCATACAGATCAGTCCAACTTGGTGGAGAGATAACTAATGAACAGCTACAACCAACTCTACAACCAATTACTGGACAGCAACAACAACCTGACTGAAGAACGAGACCAACTACTGAACAAGATGAACAACCTGTACGACATAGATGACCATAAGAGGAGTCTCTGTGGTCAGTGACACACTGTTTTATTCATTGTTATATCATATTCATCATTTGTCATTCATTTGTGCAAATTAATGAACAGTGGCTAATATTGTTTTGTTGATAGAATCATATGGATTTACATTTGGTGATGGTCTGTGTTATTTCATCTCTGACGAGACAGACTGGTTTAAGAGCAGACAGTGGTGCAGAGACAGACAGTCATACCTGATGGTTATAAGAAGCAAAGGAAAGCAGGTATGGTGTGTGTGAGCGTGTGCACACACCCACGTGCACAAATCACCCTTCTGGTAATTCATTCCCCGCTTCTGGTCTGACTGTCCACCTTCTTCTTCCTTATTGCTATAAGCACTGTATACCTGCCAGTGGTGTAAAGTAACTAAGTAGATTTACTCAAGTACTGTACTTAAGTACTTCTGAGGTATTTTTTACTTTACTGGAGTATTTCCAATTTTTACTTTTACTGAGTACAAAATATTGTACTTTTACTCCACTACAATTATTTAAAAACTTTAGTTACTAAATAGTTTGTAGATTTTGATTGTTATTACAAAAAACATAAATTATCCTCTTCAGCCCTGTATACATTTTGGCCATTGGAAAATAGCCGATCTACAAGCTCACAATGCATCGCAATGTGAGCTTGTAGATCTTATATTTTCAAAAGATTTTGATACATTCTATACATTTGAAAACTTGTGATATTCTGCACAATGAGCACTTTCTACTATTGGTACTTTAAGTACATTGATACAAATACTTTTGTACTTTTACTCAAGTACATTTTGAATTCCGGACTTACTTGTAAAGTATTTTTACATTGCAGTAATGATATTTTTACTCCGGGTGTGGCAAGGGATCTACTTTTTATGTTCAAATATTGTATGACTACGCCACCTTGATGATGTTTGCATCAAGGAATTAAAATAAATGAATTCCTCTAGAAATCGGGTTCCCCAATATGCACAAGTTTGCCAATGAGATTGAGACATGAGTTTCCCCCAAATATGGAAGTTTATTTAAGTTTTAGCACAGAGCAGTATTTCAGTTGCAGTATTAATTAAAGATCTACTTAAAATATCAAATAACAGTGCAATTCATTCATAAAACCAAATGGCTCAATAAATAAAAACGATAAAACTCAGGCTAAACAAAACAGCAGTGGTGAAATCTAAGGGAGTGGAAACAACATTCAGTACACTATATAAACTAAAATCAAATAAAAACAATTTATATTAACAGTTTGTATACCTTAAATGTCATCGTTTCCATCCCATTATCCCCCTTTTGGCATTGTACTAGTCGCGTTGGGACTCGAGCACCTCAACCTGAGTGCCAACAAAACAAATTATTAAAATGCTGCTTTAAAACAATCAGTACAACAGATTAAAAACATACATGCAGCGTGTTACTCACCCAGGCAAGGAAGATAATAAAACACAATAAACGAGACCCCGGTCGCAAGACCTGCAGCCCTCAACCACCAAGCAGACTGTTTGGTGGACTGCAGGGCCTTTAAATACTCAACCTGATTGGCAATGAGGAAGTGCCAATGCAGCAGTCCTACAGTGGCCACTGAGGCTCAATGCTGACTGGCTACATCTACCCCCATTTTTTTTTTCATTGTCGTCCCGACAATGTAGGCTCTTCGTCTGTCACACTGTGGAGGAGCTCAAGGAGCTGGCTCCGCCCTTCCTCTCCATTCTCATCCAACACATCTGCTTCCAGAGGGTGTAGAAGAGTGACTACCGTAACTATGGCTCTCTGGCTGTGGGGGTCCTAGTGGGTCAGCTGCCTTGTTCAGAGTACGCAGCCTTCATCAAGTGGCTGTTTGACTTCTCCAAAACTGCCAAGATGGTGAACCGCCTCTTCTCCATCGACGTGGTGATGGTGTTGCTGGAGCAGCCGGAGAGGACGGCGGTGGAGGAGGACTCGTCGTCTCCGTCCCCGGTGGTGTCCTCCTTCCTCGAACACAAGTTCCTCATCCACGGCCTGCTGTTTGGACACCGCAAGGACTCGTCTCCCACGGTGAGAGGCCACGCCCTGGCCTGCCTCGCACGCTGCCTGGCGCTGTCTTCCTTCAACGTCACCCACACCGTCCACAACCTGTTCCATAGTGGGAGCCAGACAAGAGTTGGAGGAAGCTAGTTCTGAAGGGTCCACTCGCACCTCTATCCCAGGGTCCAATCACACGTCTATCCCAGGGTCCACTCGCACCTCTATCCCAGGATCCAATCACACGTCTATCCCAGGTCCACTCGAGCACCTCAACCTGAGTGGTAACAAAACAAATGATTAAAATGCTGCTTTAAAACAATCAGTACAACAGATTAAAAACATACATGCAGCGTGTTACTCACCCTGGCAAGGAAGATAATAAAACACAATAAACGAGACCCCGGTCGCAAGACCTGCAGCCCTCAACCACCAAGCAGACTGTTGTTTGGTGGACTGCAGGGCCTTTAAATACTCAACCTGATTGGCAATGAGGAAGTGCCAATGCAGCAGTCCTACGGTGGCCACTGAGGCTCAATGCTGACTGGCTACATTAAGTAAAACATTTTAGTACTTTTTACACCACTGTATACCTGCCACAGACATTTTGCTAACTAAGGATATTTAATTAAGTAGCAATCATATATTGTGCCATTTTGATTAAGCTAACCAAGACGAGAAGAATTTACAAGATAGTTACTATTTGTAGTCAAAAGTTACTTTTCTAGCCTCTCATCCTTGTAAGATGTGTACAGATATTGATGCCATTCCAGACTTGACAAAGAATGTTAGACAGAGAGATGGAGACAGAGGGCAGTTGGAGAAGGAGAGGAGAGATGGAGGAGACATTGGTGGACATCTATGAGAGGGTGGTGGTATATATGTCACAGTACGTTTGGAGAACCAGTACGATTGAAGACAGAGCGCTCGTTTTTAGGCACGGGGCTTCGGGGCGATGCGGGGCTTTTCGAGACAGGGTTTATTAGCGAGGCTCGCGAGGAGGAGTCCTTCTCCTCCTCCGTGTGTGTGTGTGTGTGTGTGTGTGTGTGTGTGTGTGTGTGTGTGTCAGGGAGAAACTAAAACAAAAGCCAGCAGAACACAATAAAAGTATCTTAACAGTCCACCTGATTCGAATGCTATCTGCATTGAATGGGGAAATAGGCGAGTTTATTAGACCTTTGAATGGGCGAAATAGGCGACCTACTTACCTACCCACGATTTATCAGACCATTCATTGGGTGTTATCAAGACATACTAACCTACCAACTGACATGACTTAATAGTTCAGTTTAGGTTTCGCTTTTGGTTTTGGACCCTGACGGAGGCGCGCAGTCACAGGCGAACTGTCACCCCGTGAAGGACCACAGAGGGAGCTAAGGCGACCGAGTTGCCGTCCTGAACGGTGTGACGTTCGCCTGTGCCTACTCAGCGCCGTTTGAGTTATGTACCGATAGGCACAGAATCGTAAATATTGTTGTGCGGACTGCTCCGCCTCCAAGTAGGTCAGTAGCTCCTGAATGAATGGTCTGATAAATCGCGGGTAGGTAGTAGCCTATTTCGCCCATTGAAAGGTCTAATAAACTCGCCTATTTCCCCATTCAATGCATTGATAGCACTCGAAGCCGGTCACACACGCGCGCACGTGTGTGTGTGGTCGCGGCAATATATGCTTGTGCACAAGCCTGGCTTGTGGCTCCCTCTAGTGTTGCTTCTACAGAATTGCTGGGTGGGTGGTAAAAACGAGCGAGCCTTCTTCAATCGTACTGGTTCTCCAATCATACTGTAACATATACACAAGTAAACACTGAAGTATTCAGAACTACAAATTACTACGTACATTTTCAAACAACAGCAAATACTAACATACTAAACAAAAATGTAAAACACAGTAAGTAATTGTAGTTACTGTCCACCACCATGTCAGAAGCTGTGACATGTCCTCTGTGGACCACAGTCCTATGGAGAATGCAGCAGGAAGACCAACAAACTGTTTTTCTTAAGTAAAGGTATCAATACCACAATGTCAAAATATTCTGTTACAAGTAAACGTTCCCTATTAAAATAAGTACAAAAGTATTGGCATCAAAGTGTACGCAACCTACTTAAAGTAAAAGTACTCATTGTGCAGAATGTCCCATTTCAAGTTTTCAAAATGTAAATTGTGAGCTTGTTGATCTGCTATTTTCAAATAGCCTAAGTATGAGACTGAAGTGGTTAATTTATGTTTTGTAATAATAATACAAATCTATAAAGTATAGTAACTAAAGTTTTCACATAATTGTAGTGGAGTCGCCTTATTTTGGGGTCGCGGGCTGAAAAGTTTGGGAACCCATGCTCTAGTCTAGAGCAGTGGTTCTCAAAGTGGGGTCCATCCTCATCCAAATGGACCCTTACAGGTCTGTAACTCTGAGAGTGTACAAATGGAACCAAATGGACCCGTAAATAAGTAGTAATCATGTTTATACATTTCTTAATATGAAAATGGCTATGTTAGTTAAGTGTTCTACTATCTACTCCTGTATTTAGGCTTTTGAAAGCCTGAAATATTTTTTTGTTCTTTCAAAACTTCTATCAATTATTACCAGGGGCCCTTGGGCAGCCTTGGGCCACGAGACTCACTGTCAAATTTACTAAAATGTATTTAGGTTAACGCTCAAATACGTATAGGCCCCTCTGCTCTGCCTGTACAGTACAAGGTCCCTCCAATATAGCCTTAACAGGGCCCCTGGCCCTCCTATAGGACCCTTTTAGACTGTAAAGGTCTCTACAGGTTTGTTGGTGTTGGTGCTTAGTGATGTACAGTTGTGTGTGTTTATGTAACGTTAAAGAGATCATGAAGCTACAGGGAAACTGTGGTCACTTCTAGCTTCTGTCAGTACAGCCTACGTAGTGTGGTTATATATCTGAGAAACTAGATGAATTTAATCAGATAAGATCATGTGTTAAACGACAGAGCCTAGCGGAGGAGAGGTCACATTGCTGTGTGTGTGTGTGTGTGTGTGTGTGTGTGTGTGTGTGTGTGTGTGTGTGTGTGTGTGTGTGTGTGTGTGTGTGTGTGTGTGTGTGTGTGTGTGTGTGTGTGTGTGTGTGTGTGTGTGTGTGTGAGAGAGTGTGTGTGTGCGCACGCGCACGCGCGTGTGCATGTGCATGTGAGAGAGAGAGGTGGTTTGTTTTCATTGGTAGGCTATACACAGAACGTGAGCTGTCATATGTGATATAAATATAACAGGGCTGTCTACGTTTAGGACAGTGAAGATACGTATGTCTTCAGTCAAATACCTGCAAGAAGAATTCAAGTCGTAACGGTACTAATGGCTGTAGATGGACGTTTTGACCATATTGAGCTCCAAGATAATATAATCTACGAAACTATTGAGAACACAACTAAGCCTGCAGCTCAGGAGAAAGATCTGTGGAGGAAACAGCAGTCTGGTAAGAGATGTTACTAAAAAAAAAAAACGTTTTAAACGAGAGGTTCAAAGATTTTAACTGGTCTCACTCTAACTTATATATCTGTGTGTGTGTGTGTGTGTGTGTGTGTGTGTGTGTGTGTGTGTGTGTGTGTGTGTGTGTGTGTGTGTGTGTGTGTGTGTGTGTGTGTGTGTGTGTGTGTGTGTGTGTGTGTGTCCTCCAGACTTAAGACGGTACAAGCGGGTTGGAGTCGGTGTTGGATTGCTTTGTGCTGTTCTAGCTCTCCTCAGCGTTGCTGTCCCACTCTATCTCTGTAAGTCAAGTTTCATAGCCATGTATTTTATTATAATATTTTCAGTGGTGGAAAGTTACCACCACACTCAGATCACTCTGGTGCTTTGTCCAAATAAACTGTCCAACAAATCAAAGAGAAGAGGGTCGCACTCAGAAATTAAATCAAACTTCTTCTTTTTTTACCAACAAATAAGGTTTAAATATGTTCCCAATCTGGGAACCCATTGGCAAAAAAAGACAGAAAAAGAGATTACTATTTTCAATTTCAATTAAATTCAATACAATTTTATTAAAGTGTCAACAAGTTGTCTCAAGACACTTTACATGTAGAGCAGAGACCCGATAGTCCCACCCTGAGCAAGCAATTTTGCGACAGTGGCAACGATAAACTCCCCCTTAACTGGAAGAAACGTCAGGCAGACCCTAGGCTCTAGGGTGGGTGGCCTTCTGCCTCGACCGTGTCGGGGGGAAAGAAGAGAGAGAGAGGCCTGATCCTGATGAGCAGGCTAGTGCCTTGCCTTCAGACTTTACACTAAACATAATGAGGCAATACAGATTATGGTTCTTGAAAGCCTTAAACATTGTGTTTTGTATTTTGTGTGTTTGATTGATTGATTGAATATTTTATTAGACAAAAATGTAAAAACAGCACAAGTACATAACACTTTGTCCTGTATTTACATGTATTTGCATGTATTTGTTCTTTCAACGCTTCTGTCCATTATAATTTATTGGCACCTTTGACCTCTGACCTTTAGATCTCCGACCATTTGAAAAAC
>NC_137620.1:9419505-9424505 GCF_963280865.1 Gymnoscopelus braueri | reverse complement strand
AAAGGTGGCGCTATAGCACTCAATTGAAAATGCCAACTTTGAACAGGTACAACTCATGCCCTGTTTGACCTACATCCATAAAACTTCAATACACACATGCGTCTTCTCATGATGAACAACTTTTACCCTCTGACTTTTGACCTCTGACCTTTAGATCTCCCACCATTTTGAATTATATGAAAAGCAGCTAAAACCTATCTCCTCCTGGGATTTTGGGAAACTGGGAAACTGAACACACATGAACTTTGGACCTATGCCGACTCAACGGTGCAAGCGGATTTTCCATAAGTGAAAAAATGAAGCTTTAATGAGCCAATAAATATTGCAGTTTTATGACAATTATTCATCTGCCCCTATCACATACATGCAGACTCACATTTCTTTGAAACTTTGCGGTAATGTTGAGGGTCATTCCAAATATCACTGAAACCAATCTTACTCCAATTGGTCAAAGGGGGGCGCTATAGCGATTTTTTGAAAATGCAAACCTTAAACAGGCAAAAGTCATGCCTCGTTTGGCCGACAGCCATTAAACCTGCTTACACATGTGCCTTGACTCATGAGGAACACATCTATCACGTTGACCAGTAAGCTCCGCCCTTCGATTGTCCGCAATTTGGAGCAGTTTGAAAAACACTTAAACCCAGGATTTTCCAGCTATTTGCGTGAAACTGTATCATCAGTGTGATCTCTTTTTTCACAGTTTCTGTCTGTTGGTCCAATGCCTTCTCCCTTAAACGAATGCCTCACAACACCAAGGTTGCCAGTTCAAGCCTCACTTGATGCAGGCTTCATTAAAGTTGCATTGCACACAACATGACTGTATCAGTGAATACATGTGCAATTGTTAAACATAACATGAAATGCTTAACAATATTTGTTTGTCAATTTTCTGTCTCAATTCAAGCCTCACTTGATGCAGACTTCATTTAAGTTGCATTGCACACAACATGATTGTGTCAATTAATGCAAGTGCAATTGTTAAAGATAACCTGAAATGCTTATTTGAGAGTATGTCTTTTCAATGTATGACATACTTCATTCTGAAAATAGCCGATCTACAATCTCAAAACTTTTCAGATAGCAACGTGTTTCTGAGCTTGTAGATCGGCTGCTTTCACTGGTTCACTTTTATCTTCAACAGACAACCTTAGCCTGGACAAAGCTATAGCACTATAGGTAGTGTTGCAGCCTGTCAATCCGAAGGTTGAGGGTTTGATTCCTGTTAATGGCAATAGGTTGAGATGTCCAATCAATCCATTCTGCTTCCATCTCTCTCTCTCTCTTCAATCTATTATGTTTCCATGTCTCTCTCTCTCTCTTCAATGTATTCTGTTTCCATGTCTCTCTCTCTCTCTCTCTTCAATCTATTCCGTTTCCATGTCTCTCTCTTCAATCTATTCCGTTTCCATGTGTCTCTCTCTCTCTCTCTCTCTCTCTCTCTCTCTCTCTCTCTCTCTCTCTCTCTCTCTCTCTCTCTCTCTCTCTCTCTCTCTCTCTCTCTCTCTCTCTCTCTCTCTCTCTCTCTTGAGGGGCGGCCATAGCAGAGTGATTAGTGAGCCAGCCTAGGGAGCCAGAGGCCCTAGTTACGATGGTACGATTCCAGGCCAGGCCAGCAAATGAAATTTGTCCCTGAGCAAGACTCTTAACCCCTAATTGCTCACAGGCCCTCATTGGAAACAAGACCGCAAGGACTTTCATGAACAGACCTGTTAAAGGAATTATCCTTATCTCTTCAATCTATTCCGTTTCCATGTCTCTCTCTCTCCGATCTACAATCTCACAACTTTTCAGATAGCAACGTTTTGTGAGCTTGTAGATCGGCTACTTTCACTAGTTTTCGTTCCGAGGAGACACAAAAATGCCTTTATTGGTAAATGGTATGTGAACCAGTGATCTAGAGTAATTCGGGACACAGAGGCTTGGTTCATAATGGACGGAAATACTTAGAAATATCAACAGACACTACCAGGGAGGCCATATATCTAGCTCAAAGAGAAGAGAGGTAACCTCGGAGTCCGTAGATCGCTGGTTCAATCCCTGTCTACGACAATGTATTGAGGTGATCATGATTTGGCATTCTTGGGTTTACACATAGTGTTTCTTGAGGATAGGCTTAGGCGTTGTTTTACTGAGGTTAGGGTTAGTGAGGGTTTAAAATGCTCATTTGTTAATTGCATGGTCTTCTTTCTCTCAAGTTCATTCTTCTATGTTTCTATGGCTTATTGTGCATATTACTTATCATTGCTTCTTTCTGTTTTCTTTCTGCATTCCCTGGCCCCGCTTATCGCTGCTTGCAGCTATATTTATTATTATTATTAAAGCTGCAATCCGTAACTTTCATGTCATACCATGTTTACTGTTGCATTTCATGCAATACCTATTGTCAACCAGTAGGTGTCCTACCTGACCACATGATAGAAGAGCAGGGAGAGTAGACCACCTCCAACCATCACAGTAGTTTGTTATACTTGTTATATTGCATTGACTTACTCCACCATATAGATTGGTTAAAATAACTTTTTATTCACTTAAAAGGTTATGGATAGCAGCTTAATTCAGTTTCCCTCTGTTCTCAGCATGATCATAATCCCATTGTAAAAATGTACAGTACTTTATTTACATTCTGCAGATTTCAGGTGTATTGTCAAATATATTGGTTAAACACAAGCAGAGTAAAGAAATTGTGCATACAGTAGGACTATATAAAATATTTTTAAAGAGATATAATTTAAAGACCATATCCAATATCAAAGATCAGAAAAATAACTATATTCCGGCTTAGTCCAGATATGCTATCTATGTGCCCAATTCAATGCAGATTTATTAAATCACGTTCTGTTGGTCAGTGGCACAATCACATTCTGCTGACTCAAGAAAGTGAGAGTCACACAGATCAAAAACATACTGCTAAATATTCTATCACAGCAGGGGTTTCCAAATATTTTTTATCCTTTATTTTTTATAATTCTTTTAGTGATTTACTGGTTTCTGAAACCAAGCTCCTCCTTTACCCAACATGTTGCTGAGAACAGTGGTTCTCAAACATTTTCGTGCCAAGGACCCCCAAATTGATACGTAGGCTATTTGGCCGCGGACCGGCCATCTTAAAATGTTCTGTGCCAGGGACCCCCAGAAGAGAAGATTTGTGTTTTAAAGAAAAAAGAATTATTCAAAACACTTTCAAGATTTTGCACAAATTTTCAAAAATAGCAGATTGTATATCTGCTATATTTAAATAGCCATGGTAACACATTTTGCTGGGGACCCCCTGAAACCCCTCCAAGGACTCACCCCTCCCACTTTGAGAATCAATGAAAACTGCTAGAGAAAACCATAGCTATAGCATTATGAAGCTATGAATGAATGATAACCACCTTTTTAACGATATAACATTAAAAATAACAAAATGGAGTGAAAGCATTGCTACTAGTGCCTGCTGGGCAGATTTATTTGAAACTATTGCCATGACATTTCAGTAAATCAATATGTTCAAATATAAAACAGCACAATGGCATATAGTCAAGTTTTTCTTTCATTTAATTTGGTTGAGCACTTTACCGATCAGCAGGTTCACACAAAGTGTGTCAATCGTTAATCATCATGATTAATCATGATGATTAATTAGAGGGAGCTCCACGGATCTCGTTCAACCCAGATTCGGCAAAAACATGGGGTTGTATTCATTCTACTATTATGCCACCAAAATGTAGCCAGCCATCAAAAAGTGTGACTCCCTACCCTCCTTCAAAACCGCAATAAAAGAGCACCTGTCTGCAATTTACAACTGGACCTAGACAAGTCTTCTAGCTTGCCAAAATAAATGACCCCCCACTGTTTCTATGTAAATATACTTTTACTGCTCCTAGTATTGATGATCTCTTGTATAGTATTGTATGCATGTCTTTATATGTCTTGATGAATTGAATACACAGGACCACAATGGAAACAATCGCTCAGGACTTTTTGTGTTATCCTTTTAGCATTATTGTACAACTGTACCTCTATACTTTTTTGCAAACTGTTAATAAAGTATTCAAACAACAACAGACACATCCTCCAACCTGTTCACTGAAGACCTGAACCTCCCCTCTGTGTCCCTATAGAGAGTAGTGTGTGTGTGTGCGCTCGCGTGCGTGCGTGCGTGCGTGCGTGCGTGCGTGCGTGCGTCCTTTACTCCTTTACCAAAAGGAGTAAAGAAGTGTAAAACCCTACTCACTTTCAAAACTGCCCTAAAGATACACCTTCAGGAGGCTGCAATTCGAAAATGGCCCCTGTCCAAGTCCTAACCTACCCCCCCAACCCCCCCCTCCCCATTTTTTTCTTCTCTTGTACATTTTATTTTCACTCTTCATACCAGTAACCTGTAACCTGATTGTATGACGCTCTGTATAGAAGTGTGTATATCTGTCTGTCTCTTATATGTCATCATGATTTGTGTGCATGGGGATCTCATCTTAAACAAGCTCAGTGCTTAATGAGTCTTCCAGTTTAGTAGACCTTGTATTGTGAATTTGTACTTCCATGTACTGTTGTTCTCATGTCTTACTAAATAAAGTACATCCATCAATCAATCAAGCAGTAACTTTACAGTTTGTGTGTGTGTACGTGCGTGCGTGCGTGCGTTTCTCCTCCAGACATAAGACGGTACAAGCGGGTTGGAGTCGATGTTGGATTGCTTTGTGCTGTTCTAGCTCTCCTCAACATTGCTGTTCCACTCTATCTCTGTAAGTCAAGTTTCTATTACAATATTTTCACTGGTGGAAAGTTACCATCACACTCTGATGCTTTGTCCCAATAAACTGTCCAACAAATCAAAGATAAGAGGGTCAGAAATGATTTTTTGTTTTTGTTTACCAAGAAATAAGGTTATCACCTCCATACAACATCCTCAGGGAGCATCCACCTCTAACTCCTATGCTCCTCATGAGCATCTAGTGTCTTGCCTTCAGACTTTACACTAAACCTATGAGGCTATCTTGTGATGCAGATTATGGTAG
>NC_137620.1:9387005-9414505 GCF_963280865.1 Gymnoscopelus braueri | reverse complement strand
TTGGCATTCAATGTGTTAAAAGGAGCTGGGTAATTGGACTGCACCATGTTCCCTTTGCATATGGGCAGGGGTTTATGAGTTTGAATTTATTATTAGGATTTTGAAGACATTTATTTTGATATTTCAGTTTCATGCAGATTTTTTTTACATTGTATTGCAAAGCACTCTGTAACTCTTTGGAAAAACGTGCTAAAGTTCATAATCCTTTTATCATAATAATTCAAAGTGAGCTCACCCATTAATGGAATGAAATAACCTTGCATACTGTGGTATCTGAGCCCATTTTGGAAGACGGAAGCAGACATGTTTCTCTGGGTGGTAATAAATCACACTCCTTTAAAGTCCGAGGTAGTCATTTCCAACAATCTTTTTATTGTCAAAAAGGCAACAAATACAGGGTTCAATGTTGTATTTCGCATCTTTGTTCATAGGACCTGCTTTGTCCTGTTGAACGTGACAACTGTGTGTAGCCGAAAATCACAGAGAGTCCTGTTCCTCACCTATAGCACCATGTTATAAGCAAACAGATATTTTCCTTAGGACCTCCTTCTGACCACTCACAAACAGGTTTCTAGAAACAATAGAATCATTGGGCAGGGCCTAGGAAGTCAACACAATGGGTCACACAATCTGTCTTGGTTTTAACACATAACATTTATCTATCAAACTGCATTTTTACACAAGCTCATTTTACGAAATCTTTGTTTAACACCTTGTTACCTTCAAAATAAGACCACACATATGTATTCAACTTTGTATGAATGATTTAGACAGAAAGAGATGATTTAAAAGGGACTTGGCGTTTTCCCTAGATTCAAGAAGAAAAGTCTACATGCAACTAACTGGTTTCTCCCCAACCACATTTGTTCACACTTGTGTATTTACTATAGAATAAGCTTTTACTGTGAGCTAGTTATAATTTACAATAATTCAGTTTAAGTCTATTTCTTTTAACAGCCGGCTGTAGAGAGAGAGAGAGAGACATGGCAACATGCGTGATTAGATCGCATAATTACAATGCCTTTTTTGGGAACAAAGAACTCGGCTGGGTGTGGTCTTTTAGGTTAGCACCTAAGACAATAGACAGGATAGCTAAACTGTTTACCTTAGATCACTACAGCTGTTCTCCCCCACTCACAACCCTCTGGCCTCCTTGTTTTGGTCTCACTCTGACATGGAACTTCTTGACAATTTGTGTTCATAATGTATTAATAGCATATTAACTTAATATTCATCAGTCTTGAATACTGATACACGACAATACTCTTCTTCTGTGCGGTTGATTCTGCTTAAACAAAGAGAGAAGAAAGAAAGAAAAGCCTGCAGAGGTGGACAGAGTACTCGACCCCAGTACTTGAGTAAGAGTACAGATCCTCGGTTAAATTTACTCCACTAAAAGTAAAAGTAGCTCAGTCAAAATGTTACTCGAGTAAGAGTAAAAAAGTACTTGCTTTTAAATGTACTTGAGTAATCAAGAGTACATGCTTTTAAAAATACTTTAAAGTACAAGTAAAAGTAAAAGTAAAAGTACATTTCTTATTTTTCACATCAATTAATTTCTGTAATTTCTTATGTATGTACAAAATAACCAAATAACCACAAAATATTCAATTTAAATATACTGTCTTGAGCAAATTAAAATATGTCTAAAACCTCAGCAATTCCAATGCAACAAAAATAATTCCCCATCTAAGCAGTAGCAGTGATGTTAGGTTTTCAATGTAATAGTGGGTGCCAGGAGTGGTCATTTGAATGGGTCCCAGGGACATTGTGATTCTATGAGTCCTAATAAAATAAAAACGTTTCCCTATTTCAGACAGTGCCATACTGTCTGAATTAAATGCATTCAATGCTGCCATACTGAGTATGGCAACATTGTATGCCTTTCATTGTTTTCAAGACGAAAAACCAACCTTGTCACCCTCTGCCTTTCATGAATATTCAAGGCAAAAAAAATACCATATTTCACTGCTATGTGCTAACTGCTAGCACCAAATTCCTCTGGAATTGATAGTTCTAAACTCTCTAAAGGGATCTAAAATGTTATGCTTACCATAACTGTTGTCCCTATCTACTTCAATGTACTACTTTGTTTGGGCACTTTGCTGGATCCTTTTTTTGCGAGCAGTCAACAACGCAAGCAATTGCAATGTGGAGTGATCGTCTGTGTCACGCACTGACGCGCGCACGCACACACACACACACACACACACACACACACACACACACACACACACACACACACACACACACACACACACACACACACACACACACACACACACACACACACAGTACAGAAACAGAGACCTGTGCTCTGTGTCTGAGGGGACTGACAGAGGCTGATTGGAACAGTGAGTGGAGATGTCAGATGTGCGCATCAACGTTCGGCCGTGTGCACGTGGGCGTAGGAGAAAAAGACTACAACCAGCGAATCTGAAAGTAAAGTAACGAGCACTTTTCAGCCTTCCTAGAAATGTACTCGAGTACAAGTAAAATATTTGTCTTGGAAATGTACTCGAGTTAGAGTAATAAGTATCAAAGAAATATAATACTCAAGTAAAGTACAGATCCTCAGAATATGTACTTAAGTAAATTTACTCCGTTACTGTCCACCTCTGAAAGCCTGTTAGATGTCATCCTGTTGAACCGGGATGACCGGAGGCAACGATGGAGGGCTCGTCTCTCTCTCTCTCTCTCTCTCTCTCTCTCTCTCTCTCTCTCTCTCTCTCTCTCTCTCTCTCTCTCTCTCACACCTCTTCAGACTCCACCTTAGCCCTTGGCACTTGCCCTATACCCTCGACGACCTTGCAGGCTTATGCAAAGGCTAAAATGTAACTTAGATAGCATGTTATGTAGACAGAATTAAGGTGATTGTTGATCTGGCATCCTACAGTGTGTATAGTTCCAATGTACAGATGATTGATTTTTTGGATATTCTACGGTTAGACTGATGATAGGTTCCTGGTTTACGTATACATATTAGTTTATTAGTAGATCACAATTTCTATGTGAGTGAGTGAGTGTGTGTGTGTGTGTGTGTGTGTGTGTGTGTGTGTGTGTGTGTGTGTGTGTGTGTGTGTGTGTGTGTGTGTGTGTGTGTGTGTGTGTGTGTGTGTGTGTGTGTGTGTGTGTGTGTGTGTACCTGACAGGCACCACTCTGGCACCAGCAGACTCCAGGAATTTGACGAAGCAGCCAGCGATGTAGCAGGAGCCACGGGCGTAGGTGTCACCTGGAAAGTTCTCCTGAGCCAGTATACCTAGTATACCAAAACAGATGGATTAGAGCCAATTACATGTGGTGTATTCCAGACTGAAGCATATGAAATTACTATGATATTAATACATTATAAACACAAACCGTTAAAGTGTCTCATAACAGGAGGGGACCAAGAAGTCACTAGTCGCTATTTGGGAAGATTCTAGCGGTGACTGCCAGTCACCGCTAGAAACCCATTAGGGTCCATTTGGTTCCATTTGTACACTCTCAGAGTTATGGGGGTCCTTGAAAATAAGAGACCACTGTGCCACACTAAATGGAACAGAGCCTTAATTAGTATTATTGGTAACACCTGTGAAGGAAGTAAGAAGAGGCCCAATTCATTCCCAATATGGCTGCTGTGCATAGAGCCTATTGTCAGATATCATGAAAGCTGTGAAGAGGCTGTGAAGAACACCCTGCTCTACTTCACCATCCTTAGGTTCGATGGATTTCACACGGAACAGTGTTCTCACGCAGTCAGGAGTTTTTACTTCTCCAAAACTGCACAGAGCTGGCTGACAATTTCAATGACGATGTCTGGGTTGTGAGCTGAACAGAATTTTAAAGTTCTATGCAAGGCCACAATGCACGTGCCATTCACGTTTCTATATGACAGAATGGAAAGCATTCTAAAAAACTAAGAATATACAGTATGGGGTCCCTGCTTCATCTCTCTATCAGCTAAGGGGTCCTTGGCCCCCAAAAAACGTTGAAGACCCCTGATCTACATAAAAGCAGAAATACGTCATCCAGGCACGCAAACCTATCCATATATCCACCACTTTTTTGAGTTCTTGTTTCAACTCAAAACAAAACAAAACGAGCTGAGTCTGATCAGCAGCTGAATCAGTCTGACAAACCTCCAAGAACACCCCATGGCCTTATCTGAAGGCATGAAAAGGCATGAAAAACGCACACACAGACATAAAAGAAACCAGTGGTGTAAAGTAACTAAGTACATTTACTCAAGTACTGTACTTAAGTACAATTTATAGGTACTTTTACTTTACTGGAGTACTTCCAATTGTCTATATTTTTACTTCTATTCCACTACATCTCAGAGGCAAATATTGTACTTTTACTCCACTATAATTATTTGAAAACTTTAGTTAGGGACCAGTCGAAATTTACAGAGGGGGGTCCCTGGAGGAAAATAGGGGAGGGTCATGCCTTTCTAATTTTAGTCCAAGGGAGGGTCAGCCAATTCTACTTTGAATCCAAGGGAGGGTCATGCAATTTTGAATTGATAAAATAGTCCGTTTTTTATATACCTTTTTAGTACAGCAAAACAGTGGTCAACAGTGGGGGAAAAGAGTGGGAGTGAAACCCGTTTTTATTTAGAACTTAATATATATTTACATTAACTTAAATAGACTTTAACGCGTGTGTGCGGGCAGGGGTGATGGCCTCCATAAGAAGAATTTGAGGGCGGAACACACACGTGTTGCATGATGAACTACATGTAAAAACGTCAGAGGCTTGACATGTTTGACATTTCAAATCTGTCTCAATATGCAAATAAATCGATCTGTATTGTTAGAAGGGTACATTCCAGATCATTTAAGGAGTGCTGCATACTGTACATCCCTAGGTATGTGCAGAAACCGGTTTATAATTTCATGGTACAGAAAGTACATGACGTGAATATGCGTGCAAAATGCACATGCAACGGCCACGTGAATGGCAATGACATGCAGTACAGCACGTTAAGTTACATTTCTTTAATAAGACTTTCAGAGGTCCTCTCTCTCTCTCTCTCTCTCTCTCTCTCTCTCTATTCCAGGAGATAATAAAACACCTTTCTATCTACTCAGATAACACCCAATACAAATTCATTAATATTAATATATAATAGTTTTGTTTTAAATGTTCTAGCCTTGATGACCATGCAGTCTTATGCAAACGTTAAAATGTAATTTAGATAGCATTTTATTTAGACAGATGCCAGGTCATTGTTGACCTGGCATCCTAAGTGTGTGTATAGTTTCAATGTACATACTTTTTTAAATTTTTTATATCATTATAATGTTTAGACTGATGATAGGTTATTGGTTTATCTATGATCCTAGATTACTGAGTTTATCTTGCTGCTTACTGTAAATCACGTCTGCTAAATGCCAAAATTGTAAATTGTAATTTGGCTTTTGTAATTTACACGGTGTCCTAGTTATTTGTGTTTGTGATATAGCCTTATTTATTATTAAATAATAGGCTATGGGGGGGGGGGGGGGCACCAGGTAAAATGCTGCCTATATAGGCATCAAATTCCTCAGGGCCAGCTCTGACTACTGTTACCAAATACTCAACTTTCTTCAATCTGAACAGGATTCAATGGGTTTCCCACATCGAAGTTGAGAACACTATCCATTCTGCTACCACTACTACAGATACTACACTGTGCATTTAGCAAGACTGACTACAGTAATGTGGAAAGCAAAACATCGGACGGGATGATGGGGAGGGTTAGGGGTGTCAAGATACACTAATTTCACGATACAATACATGATGTTGGGCATATGATATCGATATGATACATTATTAATGTTCTTTTCTCATGTATCATCAACATTGGCCATCATCTTTAGTTTAAACTAACTTTATAAAGCACTTTAAAAAACAATTACAAAGTGCTTTGTACACACAAATAAATACATTTGTGCAAGCTTAAGGGAGAAGTGAAGTTCTCACTAACTATAAACCCAATGTTTCAGAGGATAGATAGACTAATATAACAAATATAATATAATATAACAATGCATGACTATAAATTCCACAAACCTCATATTCTTGTCATCTGGACTTTACCAACCAAGTGCAGCCTAGTTATTTCCAACAGCTCAAAAAAATCTATAATACCAGATACAGTATAATACCATGTAAACCATCTTAGATTAGATGTAGGCCTATTTGAGAGTGCAGAGGCATAATTGCTTTGATTAACGAGCGTCAACGAGCATCAGCTGACCCACAACACCTCCTCTCAGCAGTGCTTTAAACTGAAAGTGACTGGAGTCTGTTTCTCCAAAATACCTTGAATATGATGGAAGACATGATTAATAATTACTGTGATTATGATAAGCTTTACATTTCATATCATACACCATACAGTAAGAACTCCTATAACTTTCATAGGCAAAAAAAAAAGGAAAGTGTTTTAATAACAAAAAAATTATTACGATACAGTATGACATCATGACAATACCTATCGTCACATTTTAAAACCATGATAGGCTATATCGTGGGACAATATATCGTGACACTCCTAGGCGGGGAGGGTTCATATTTTTTTTTTAATCACTTGGTACCCTTCTTTAAAAATCGACCTGTCCCTTACTAGTTACTTTGCAGATGAAAATGATTACATTATAAAACACACATTAACCACTTTAGCCCTATTTTATACCTAGGATATTAGAAAATAGCCGATCTACAAGCTCACAACGTGTCGCGATGCGACGCGTTGTGAGCTTGTAGATATGCTATTTTCAAACATTTTAGTATACATCACTGAAAAAAACATACATTTTCAAATGCTGTGTTTACCGAAGACACCAATGTAAAGTACTTTGACTGCCAGAGAAGTCAATATATAACAATCTTGGGTGTGAAACCTACCTATGATGGGCCGGCAGTTTCCTCTAGCGCCCCCTTTTGGCCCTGGTGGCTGCTGGGGGCTCAGCCTCTCCATTAGTGGGTCAGGAGGAGAATCCAAGGAGGCCAGAGACGCCAACATAATTAAAACCGACAAAACTAAAGGAACACGTTCAGAGCTGAACTTAGCTTGTCAAGTAGCTTGTCAAGCAGATTGTCATGTCTACTGTTCTGACAAGCTACTTTTATAGGTATAGCTCAGTGTTGCCAGATTTTGCAAAAGAAACAAGTAAAGCGGCCAGGTTTGATTGATTGATTGATACGTTTATTTAGAAAGACATGAGAATAGTACATGACAGTACATAACAGTACATGGAAGTACAAATTCACAATACAAGGTCTACTAAACTGGAAACCCTCATTAAGCACTAAGCTTGTTTAAGATGAGAACCCCATGCACACAAATCATGATGAAATATAAGAGGCAGGCAGATATACACACTACTATACAGAATGTCATACAATCATCTTTCAGGTTACTGGTATGACGAGAGAAAAAAAATAATATATATATATATACAAAAGAGGAAAATGAAGGAGGGGGGGGGGTAGGGGGGGTAGGGGGGGGTAGGTTAAGACTTAGACAGGGGCCATTTTCGAATTGCAGCCTCCTGAAGGTGTATCTTTAGGGCAGTTTTGAAAGTGAGTAGGGTTTTACACTCCTTTACTCCTTTTGGTAGGGCATTCCACATTTTTGTTGAATAGCATGAGAACGAGTTCATACCCTTAGTTGAGCCAAATCTGGGTTGAACATGATCCGTGGAGCTGCCTCTGGTGTTATGATCATGGACTGCATTAACATTTTGGAAGTATTTTGACAAATACAGGGGGATCCCAATGTTGTGGTGTATCTTGAAGACCAGGCCCATAGCAAGTTGCTGTACTCTGTCCTCAACCCTAAGCCATCCAATCCTAGCAAAATGAGCAGGGGTTAGATGGGTTCTGTGATTGAGGCCAAGAAGTAGCCTTACAAGTTTGTTTTGGGATGTTTGGAGCCTTGTTTTTAAGGCCTTGGAGGTGTTATGATACCATGAAGTGCATGCATAATCATAATGACCTTGAATGAGGGCCCCTGCAAGAATCTTCAGAGTATTCTTACTGACTAGGCGATCAATCCTCCACAAATAGCGTGTTGTTTGGTTGATCACTTTTTCGACGTTTTTGTTACCAGAGAGGTTTGCCTCCAAGATGGAGCCCAGGTAGGTAATTTCATCCTTTCTTTGGATGACATCATCACCCACTTTGATCGTGAAACTCTCTGCCTTGCTAAGGTTAGGACTGGACCCAAAGAGGATGGATTCTGTTTTACCCAGGTGTAATGAAAGTTTGTTGTCAGAGAGCCAGATGCAGATCTTGTTGAGTTCGGAGCTGAGAGTTTTCTCAACCTGCAGCCTGTCCCTGTCCGAGACTAGCAGGGCCGAGTCATCTGCGAACAGGAACAGCTTGCAGTCGCAGGCCGATGACATGTCATTCACATATATCAGGGACAGTAAAGGTCCTAGTATACTTCCTTGTGGGACACCACAAGTCACAGGGAGGGGGGGGGACTGGGTGCCGTTTACTTCCACCACTTGCTCCCTCCCTTCCAGGTAGGATCTCATCCAGTTCACTGACGTATCATTAAAACCTATTGCTTTGAGCTTATTGATCATAATTGGGTGATTGACGGTGTCAAAGGCCTTCTGGAGGTCCAGCATGACCATGCCGCAATATTTGCCCTTGTCGACATCTTGTTTGATAGAGTCGTTCAAATAGAGAAGGCATGTGTCAGTGGAGTGGTTTGTTCTGAAGCCAGATTGGAATTTGTAGATTCGATTTTTTTCGGCAAGATACTTATCGACCTGTTCATAGACTATTTTCTCCATGACTTTCGAGATGGAGCTAAGAATAGAAATAGGGCGGTAGTTGCCAGGGTCTAATTTGTTTCCTTTTTTGTACAGAGGGGTCACCCTTGCTTTTTTGAAATCGTTAGGGACCCGTCCCTGTATGAGGGAGAGGTTTATTATGTGGGTAATGATTGGAGCAATGGAGGCGGCTGAGTCTTTTAGAAATTTGGCGGGGATATTGTCGAGGCCTGTGGCTTTGTGTTGATGAAGAGCACTCCATTTTTTAAACACCTCTTCTGTTTTCACAGGGGAGAGTTTAAAATCATCTTTGCGTACACCCTGTTTTTTGTAAAATGAGTCAATATGCTCTTCACCATAGCACCCAGAGTGAGGGGGTAGTTTTTCAACCAAATCTGAGGTTATGGTCGTGAAGAATATGTTGAGGATTTTACTCACTTCATGTTTGGATGTGAAGAGAGTGTCATTCACCTTGAGGCTTATGTTTGTAAACCTGGTTTTCAATTTCTTGCTGCAGCCTAGGTCCATGAAAACAAACCCAAAAGAAGCGACTAGGCTAAGTTTCACCACCTTACATCAGCCATTTGAAAATAGCAGATCTACAAGCTCACAACGTGTCGCATCGCCACCCACAACTGCCAATATTTACAAGCGACTTTACAGAAAAACAAGCCCAAAGTCGCTTATAATAAGCAGACATGGCAACACTGGTATAGCTATACCTACCTATTATGCAGTGGTGACCGCCCCTTTGCTGCTGTTGCCCCCAGACTTTGGACACAGGTGCCTGACCTTAAGTAGGGCAGTGACAAACTGCCAAAAAGGCCTTTAGTTTTCGAGATACCCTAGATGGAAAGTGGGGTCCACGTGCTTAGGGTGGATTATTTTCTGCCACTTGGTTTTTCTTCATCCTTAAAGTGTGTATTCTGCCAGGTAACAGGCTGAAATGATGTCCCATGGGGTTCATTTTTAACCCTTTATTACACATATCCTGAACCCAAACCTGAAAATGGAAGAAATAGAAAAGGCCACAACATTTGAAGGACACAACCAGAGACACACAAAAAATATCCCATACAATTTGGACCCAAGGAATTAATTAAATTATTATTAAGATTCAAGTACATCTTGACTCTATTAGGCTACAGGACAAAAAGCACAAAAAAAACTGAGCCGAAAATGTTCATATCACATATATTTTTCAGTTTTTACTAAATATATTTCTCTTACTAACTGCATTTTCTTGCGTGTGTGTGTGTGTGTGTGTGTGTGTGTGTGTGTGTGTGTGTGTGTGTGTGTGTGTGTGTGTGTGTGTGTGTGTGTGTGTGTGTGTGTGTGTGTGTGAGAGAGAGAAAGAGAGGGAGAGAGAGTACACACGTGTGTGCGTCCCTGCATTCCCAGTAGGCTATGAAGGCTTACTTTGTGGGTCCTAGAATCTCCAAGAGAGAACTTTCAACTATCAGGCTCCTCTCCTGTGGAACCATCTTCGAGGTTTGGTCCAGGAGGCAGACACTATAAGTTTAAGAGCAGGCTAGGCTTAAAACGCTCCATTCCGTTCCATTTGGGGAACAACAGCACCATCATCATCCATAGTCTCTAATGTCATCATCACCAGGGCAGTGCCACGTTTGATTACCTCATTAACAGATGTCATGACCTCAATACCTGTGGAAGGGCATTCCATAGGTATGGAAGGTCCAGTATGGAATGCCATTCCACATTCCACATAGTCTTGAGAGCTGCAGCCTCTGTGGACATTTTTAAGAACCACTTCTGGAATGTCTTAGAATTCTTTTTTTTTTTTTTTATCATTTGAATGTTTGATGCTGTGTTTTTATTTCTGTTGTATGTAAAGCACTTTGTGAGTTCTCTCTGTGAGAAGTGTTATATACAAATACAATGCACATACTTACTTACTTCACCACAAGGGTGCCGATACTGTGGGTGCCTCGGGGCTAAAGCCCCCAGGAGAAATGACGAGCACCCATCACAAACTCAGTGGCGGGCGCCCAGATTTACAGTACCATTACAGTAGCTACTAGCTGTCTAGCTCCGCCTCTGCCATAAGCCGAATTAACCGAATTAACCGACTTAAAGTAACAAACCCCCCCCAAAAAAGAAACAAAATGGCCCCTGTCTAAGTCTTAACCTACCCCCCCAACCCCCCCTCCCCATTTTTTGGGCGGTGAAACCGCCCCTATAAGTGAGATTTGGAAAAATTTACATTTTCCTGCGCTGTGATCTGGGCCCAGGAAATTAGTAGAATTATCCTGCGCTGTGATTGGCCAATCACAGCCTATTCAGGACCGTGATTGGCCAGTGTCACATGACACATGTGCATAGCCCTATATAAGCAACCATAACTTGAAAAAAACCAAAATTTGGTTTTTTTCAAGTTATGGTTTTGTCCATCATAAAGAGTGTTTCAATAAATGTATTTATCCTTTGTACATGATTGATCGACTCCATTCAGTATTGTGATTAGCTAGCAAGACACCGCCCACTTCACACAGGGTGTGATTTTTTCTTCTCTTGTACATTTTATTTTCACTCTTCATACCAGTAACCTGTAAGCTGATTGTATGACGCTCTGTATAGTAGTGTGTATATCTGTCTGTCTCTTATATGTCATCATGATTTGTGTGCATGGGGATCTCATCTTAAACAAGCTCAGTGCTTAATGAGTCTTCCAGTTTAGTAGACCTTGTATTGTGAATTTGTACTTCCATGTACTGCTGTTCTCATGTCTTACTAAATAAAGTACATCAATCAATCAAGCAGTAACTTTACAGTTTGTGTGTGCGTACGTGCGTGCGTGCGTGCGTTTCTCCTCCAGACATAAGACGGTACAAGCGTGTTGGAGTCGGTGTTGGATTGCTTTGTGCTGTTCTAGCTCTCCTCAACATTGCTGTTCCATCTCTGTAGGTCAAGTTTCTATTACAATATTTTCACTGGTGGAAAGTTACCATCACACTCTGATGCTTTGTCCCAATAAACTGTCCAACAAATCAAAGATAAGAGGGTCAGAAATTATTATTTTGTTTTGTTTACCAAGAAATAAGGTTATCACCTCCATACAACATCCTCAGGGAGCATCCACCTCTAACTCCTATGCTCCTCATGAGCATCTAGTGTCTTGCCTTCAGACTTTACACTAAACCTATGAGGTTATCTTGCGATGCAGATTATGGTAGATATTGTATTAAGGCTCTGGAAAGCTTTAAACATTTAGTTTTGTATTTTGTGCCCTGTATTTTCATGTGTTTGTTCTTTCATAGACTGCCCCAACGCTCCTGATTTCGTGTATAGAGGGGCGGGTGTATAGAGCCGGCGAGAGATTGCGCCTGATCCCATTGGTTCACCGATCTGTCCGTCAACCCCCGCCCCGTTAACACAACATTACGAGCGACGCCCACTGCACTCTGGTTGGTTGGGAAATTAAACACTTCCTCATACCGAGTACACCGACGCGCTGGGCTAGGCTTTTATTTTTTAGCAAAACTAAACAATAAAAGCCTGGAGATCGAGGCTAGTTCTTTCAAGGCTGTATGTATAACATTTTATTCACATTCTGCAGATTTCAGGTGTATTGACAAATATATTGGTTAAACCCAAGCAAAGTAAAGAAATTGTGTACATAGGACTACATTATATAATATGTATATATTTTTTATTGAAGAACCATATCCAATATCAAAGATTTGAAAAAATACTTTATATCCCGGCTTAGTCAGATAATGCTATATGGGCCCAAGATAATTCATGACATGATTAAATCAGGTAGTGTTGGTTGTGGCACAATCACGTTCTGCTGACTCATGATAGCAAGAGTCACACAGATCAAAGGCACACTTAAAAAAATATTCTATTCCATTTCATGCCATTGCATTTGTAAAATCTCAAGGTGTTTGGGTGTAAAGTTCAATGGCTACACACATACACTCCTACACCAGTATGCCTGCGCATAAGGACCAGGCCAGGGTTTGAAGTTTCATAGAATGATTTATTCGGACATATGCATATGAGGATGAACAAATGGTGATGATTGAACTGGGTATGAAAGGAAAAATAGTAACAATCAGTACAAACAATTAAACAATGGCATAAATGTCAAATAAACAACAGAACTTACTTATAATGCATAAAGTGTACATATAACATGGAGTACTAGCCAGCAGTACCTCTTCCCCCACACAAATGTTTGATCTAATACTACCTGGGCCTATAGAGACCTACCTCAGGTGTGCCAAATTAGGCTAAAACCAGGCTCCACCCACCACTAAGTGAAATGATTATAACCAGAGTCTTATATTAGAGAGTTCCGCCACTGAGGGGGCAGAAACAGTGTCGGTCACGTGGTTCATGTAACTGGAAATAGTTACGAACGCCCATAGACTCCAATGCATTCCGTAAACGTCCGGTTTAGGGCTTTGTCACTATTCGCCAATAGAAGGCTATGTAGGAGACCTGGCCTGAAGAAATGGACGGAGGTGACGTAACTCTCCTTGAATGGCTCTGATTAAAACCACAGAATCCAACTCCACCCACAACCAGCCAGAGAGTGAGGGGATTTTGTACAGCATTGAACTGATACGGAACGCACTTTGTTCCGCATTTTAAGGTTGGGGAATCAATATGAATGACAGGGCGATTTATGTGCTGTCCTGTCTCGTTGCTGTGTGACTGTCAGTGAGAGTGTGAGCTGTGCGAGTCCGAGTCAGCGTTGCCAAGTCTCGTGAGAAAAATAAACCAACCGATATCCCAAAACAAGCCAAAAACAAGCCAAATCCAAACGTTTCGGTGTTGCTAAGATACGTTCCCCCCCACATCCCCCCTCCATTCAAACCACAACAATCTGCAAGCAATACAATGTGCTACTGGCTCAGAACAAAAGTTGAATGTCCAAAGAAAAAAGTAAAGACGTCAGAAGTATAGAACTGAGTGGGGAAAAAAATAAGAAAGTGTGACAGAATATTATGTACAAACCAGGCAAACCTTTTCAGTTAGCCATGGTAGAATCCATGATGTAGCCTAAACAACATAAAGTGAGAAGAAGCCAGGGAGCACTGACACAGTTCCTTGAATGCCAAGCGACCCCAGACTGGCTAAGCATTTTGATCTTAAAATAGTGGGCACCTGAGAACCTCTATGCTTTGGAAAATTGTCTGAATAAGGTAAAGTATACATGATTTGAACCTTTAAGGCCTAATTTCAACTATTATTATAAAACTTGTGGATGTCATTATGGCATAAACAATAAGTTGAAGGGTAAATTTAGCAGGTTCAAATCACTCATACTTTCCATTATTTCATACAATTTTCCAAATTATTGTATTTACTTTTTCATATTTTGGAAACAATTGCCAATTTCAAAATTCAACACATTCATACACAAGACGTGTGTGGTGTGTGGCTGAAGTATTGCCTTTCCTTGTGATTTCATTTATACCCAATTCTTTTTATTATAGATTTCATAGATTTAATTTTTTTTTAAATAGATTTCTATGCGTTTCAGGGGTTTGGGGGGCTGGCTCCCCAAAAAAGGTTTGGCCCGCGCGGGCATAATAAGTGTCCCTTATTTCATTTTCTGAAAGGTGGCAAGCCTACCTGGCTATGTTTTTACTTGCCAATTTATTGTACTAGACATAATTGTGATTTATTTAATTGGGGTTTTGGCATTGAACATTGGAACATGTAAATCAAAAAAAAAAATTTCTTGCTGTGAGTTCAGTCAAAATAGTATTTCTCCATGAAGATGTGTTGTTGTCCTCTGAAGACAGGAGAGAAGTTATAGATGAGAGCTTTGTCTTCTTCTAGAGGACTGGAGAACTGGTGATTACTCTTCATGGCTGGACGGAGGGGGAGAGAGAGAGAGAGAGAGAGAGAGAGAGAGAGAGAGAGAGAGAGAGAGAGAGAGAGAGAGAGAGAGGAGGCGAGAAGTTCAGAACAGCAATCATGACATTCTCACTCCCAACTCGACATATAATGCAGTTGTTCTCAAACAAGGACCAGCAAATTAATATGTAATTGGTCGTGGACCCCCATCTGACCCATCTGGACCCACCATTCAAAACAATTCAAAAATATCAGATGCACAATTAAGCTCGCTGTGAGCTTGTAGATCTGCTATTTTTGAATAGCCAACATATAAATGGAAAAAGTGGTTAAACTGATTGTGATGCTATATAAACTTTTGCTATATAAAAATTGGTCAGCAGGGGGAGCAGGAAATGGATTCCTAATGGAGCGGTGCCAGACCCAAATCATCGCTGAGTGCAATTTTCTTTTTATGCTGGCAGATTTGTCTGGTCCCAGGCTACTCCTCTGAGACACATTATTATAATGAGCATTGGTGAGGACCAATTATATGAAGATAGTTTGAAAATGGGTGAAGTCGTCCATTCACGCACACATACACGCACACATGCACACAAACACACACACACACACACACACACACACACACACACACACACACACACACACACACACACACACACACACACACACACACACACACACACACACGTGACGCACACACACATAACTACCATGCCCGTCTCACCTTCTGACACAAAGAAGCTGGCAGCGTAGAAGGAGATAGTGATGGCAGTGACAGAGTGAACCATGCCAGGCTTGTCAATCCACTCAAAGGGGGCTTTCTCTGGATGCCACTGTACTCCATAGAATGGATACCTGTAGGCTGAAAGACAACACACTGTACTGTAATGGATACTTGTATTATATACTGCACTCCAACAATAATTATACAGTATTACAAGTAAATAATTCATTATAAGTACGTTTATAATGTATTATAGACACAGGCTTCATAGGAGTGTTGTCATAATCATATTGTACCTTCCATCGTAGAGATGAAGTCCATCTTGCCATCACTGTTGGTGGACAAAACCTTATAGAACGTCTTCAACTTGATGTTATGGTTGTAGTCCTGTTGGATCACAGTCATTTCTATGTTTACCAGTGATGGAAGAAGTAGGCTACTCAAAATGTATTAAAAGATGTTTTGAAAATAGCAGATCTACAAGCTCACAATGCGTCACATTGCGATGCATTGTGAGCTTGTAGATCGTCTACAATTTTCAAATGGCCGCAATATATATAGGTATATAGGCATATAGCTGAAGTGGTTAATATATGTTTTGTAATAATAATCAAAATGTACAAAGTAACTAGTAAGTAAAGTTCTCATACAATTGTAGTGGAGTAAAAGTACAATATTTTCCTCTGAGGTGTAGTGGGGTAGAAGTAAAAGTATTGAAGAAGTAAAAATACCTCAAAATTGTAAAGTGATTAAGTACAGTACTTGAGTATGTACTTAGTTACTTTACTTTTTTTTTTTTTTTCTTAAATTTTTTATCCCGCGATTTTTGTAACCCATTTTTTTTTCACCCGGTGCCAATTTCCTAAGTGATCCTGGGCGCTACACCAGCCCTACACCAGCCCTACACCAGTCCCCCACAGTAGGGAGGCCAGGGCCGAGCTCATGCTTCCTTCAGGCATGAGAGCTTCTTGTCACCCGACAGGGGGGGAGTTTCCCTGGTTGGACGTAGCGCGTGGAAGGAACACGTTATTCCAACCAGTTCCCTTCCCCTCCATCAGGCGCCCCGGCTGTCATGGGGGAGGCAGTATAGCGACCAGGATTACTACATGTTTTTGTGAGGGTATTAACTACCCTAGGAGACACGGGGAGAACATGCAAACTCCACACAGAGTAGGCCCTTTCGCCAACCCCACCTAGGGTATGGGCGCTGATGACGCGGAGGAGAAGACACGCCCCTAGCGCCCACAGCGTCCCCGGCGGGAATCGAACCCAGGACCTTCTAGCTGTGAGGCGACAGCGCTACCGACTGCGCCACCGTGCCCCTCATACTTAGTTACTTTACACCACTGATGTTTACATTTCTATTTAGAATAGGCAGAGCACTTTTCTCTGTATATTAAAGTACATTTATTAAGACATACTGTACTATAGGAAAGCTGACAGGGAGACAGTGTAGGAGAGACAGACAGTTTGGGAAGCTGAGAGGAAGACAGTGTAAGGAGAGACAAACAGCAGGAAAGCTGGGAGGGAGACAGACTGTGTAGGATAGACAGATAGGGAAGCTTTCTTTCTATTTCAAGAGGAGAGGAGAGGAGAGGAGAGGAGAGGAGAGGAGAGGAGAGGAGAGGAGGTACCTGCAGTGAGATACCCCATTTGTGGAAGTTGGGTGTGATGTTCTCCTCGGCCAGAGACTGCATCAGGTGTCTGGGAAACCCTTTGAACAAACGGCTGGACTTGGCCTCTGGAAGACACAGACACACACGCACACACACATGCACGCACACACAAACGCACGCGCACGCGCAAACGCACACGCACACGCACACGCACACGCACACACACACACACACACACACACACACACACACACACACACACACAAGACTCACTTTGTAGTTTGTTTTCCAGTTCTGGTTGAATACATGGCAGGCTGCATAAGGCTGACCTTATAGTACACTGATCAGATTCGACTATACAAATCCTTAGTCGGGGACAGGGCTTATAGTATGATGATTATTACCTGCTGTGAATGTGAGAGGCAGAGCCACAGCCTCTGTATCTGTCCGGACGCGGATTTCCTGTTGATGTCCGTCTGTGAGGACTAGGAGCAGCTGGTGACCCAGACAGCCCCCCCAGATGGGGAAGTAATCCCCCGCATCGTTGGCCTGAGGACCACACAGAGGGCAGGAGTGGCACATTGTTCTCAACGTTACAGCATTATTCATGAACAGACTTCTTAATATTACTAGCTGCATCGAGTAATATGAGTGAAAAACATCAAGTCAAGTACATTGTTTTTCATTCGCCAGGGACGGCGGCCTGTTACTGAACTCCACGGATCAAAGGACCCTGAGGAGAACGATGCTCCTACAGGAGGCTCCGAGGAGATGAAGGGGAGAGCCAAGCCCTTTTTCCAGCAGCCTCTATGGCCACAGCAGTGTCTGGTGACATCAGTTCCCCCACAAGCTTCAGAAATATTCAAGCATGTTGAAAAGCTTTGGCAGCTCGACACTCTTCCATGTGGGAGTGTGAAGAAGCCGTCATGTCGAGTCTGCGGAGCACAAAACGACGACTGGCTAAAGATCCAGAGCGTGCCAAAGCCTACAGCACAGAGATCCAGAAGCTGGTGGATGAGGAAGTCAACCAAGTGGGAGAAGAGTGGTACATTCCTCACCACATGGTGAGTCATAACAACAAGAAGAGAATCATCTTCAATTGCTCCTATCAGCAGAGAAACGATTCACTGACGATTCACTGCTGCCTGGACCCACCCTTGGAGCATCCCTCCTGGGAGTTCTACTGCACTTCCGGGAACACGCCATCGCCCTAAGTGCAGACATTGAGGTGGATGTTCCACCAAGTTCGCCTCCTCCCTGAAGACCGTTCCCTCCTACGGTTTGTGTGGCGTGACTTGACTAGAGATGAACCTCCAGCAGTGTTCGAGTGGCAGATTGTACCGTTCGGCACCACCTGCAGTCCCTGCAGTCCACTTCAAATCTGCTGTCAAATGTGTCCTGACCGACGCCCCGGGGGCGAATGAAGCATAACCCTACAGAACCAGTCCATATATACAATCCTTGCTTTACAAACCCTCCCCAACAATGGGACATCTTACCTTCAGAGCCAAATCATAGAATATCTTTGCTGTTCGGGCAAACTCTGATGTCAGAAGGTCAGCATATCCTCCTGGCAGCAACAAACTGATGAAGAAGAGAGGAAGTGAAATGACTTAATGTATTAAGAAGAGAAGAATCCCTCTTGAAAATATCATAGTGTAATGGTGCAATTATTACATCTGTGATGGCCACACCAAAAGCCACACAAAGTCAGTAAAACATGGTGAACACTTCTCTTTTGGTTTATTAATTTACTCTATATTTATTTTCAGCACTACAGTACATTCTACAAACAAAGGACTACACACAAAACTGTGTCTGTGCTGGAGTTTATATGGCTGGCCAAAGGAAGCTGGACCAGTTGTTTCAGATCTGCTTAAAAGGAGCTGGGTAATTGGACTGCACCATGTTCCCTTTGCATATGGGCAGGGGTTTATGAGTTTGAATTTATTATTAGGATTTTGAAGACACTTATTTTGATATTTCAGTTTCATGCAGATTTTTTTTACATTGTATTTCAAAGCACTCTGTAACTCTTTGGAAAAACGTGCTAAAGTTCATAATCCTTTTATCATAATAATTCAAAGTGAGCTCACCCATTAATGGAATGAAATAACCTTGCATACTCTTCTTCTGTGCGGTTGATTCTGCTTAAACAAAGAGAGAAGAAAGAAAGAAAAGCCTGCAGAGGTGGACAGAGTACTCGACCCCAGTACTTGAGTAAGAGTACAGATCCTTGGTTAAATTTACTCCACTACAAGTAAAAGTAGCTCAGTCAAAATGTTACTCGAGTAAGAGTAAAAAAGTACTTGCTTTTAAATGTACTTAAGTAATCAAGAGTACATGCTTTTAAAAATACTTTAAAGTACAAGTAAAAGTAAAAGTAAAAGTACATTTCTTATTTTTCACATCAATTAATTTCTGTAATTTCTTATGTTTTTTTGTTTAAATCACAAGTCAAATTAGTGCAGCATTGGTTCAAAACTAGTAAACTAAATTAATATCTTTAAAGCCCTAGTGGTGCAGCACAAAATAACCAAATAACCACAAAATATTCAATTTAAATATACTGTCTTGAACAAATTAAAATATGTCTAAAACCTCAGCAATTCCAATGCAACAAAATAATTCCCCATCTAAGCAGTAGCAGTGATGTTAGGTTTTCAATGTAATAGTGGGTGCCAGGAGTGGTCATTTGAATGGGTCCCAGGGACATTGTGATTCTATGAGTCCTAATAAAATAAAAACGTTTCCCTATTTCAGACAGTGCCATACTGTCTGAATTAAATGCATTCAATGCTGCCATACTGAGTATGGCAACATTGTATGCCTTTCATTGTTTTCAAGACGAAAAACCAACCTTGTCACCCTGCCTTTCATGAATATTCAAGGCAAAAAATTACCATATTTCACTGCTATGTGCTAACTGCTAGCACCAAATTCCGCTGGAATTGATAGTTCTAAACTCTCTAAAGGGATCTAAAATGTTATGCTTACCATAACTGTTGTCCCTATCTACTTCAATGTACTACTTTGTTTGGGCACTTTGCTGGATCCTTTTTTTGCGAGCAGTCAACAACGCAAGCAATTGCAATGTGGAGTGATCGTCTGTGTCACGCACTGACGCGCGCACGCACACACACACACACACACACACACACACACACACACACACACACACACACACACACACATAGAAACAGAGACCTGTGCTCTGTGTCTGAGGGGGCTGACAGAGGCTGATTGGAACAGTGAGTGGAGATGTCAGATGTGCGCATCAACGTTCGGCCGTGTGCACGTGGGCGTAGGAGAAAAAGACTACAACCAGCGAATCTGAAAGTAAAAGTAAAATATTTGTCTTGGAAATGTACTCGAGTTAGAGTAATAAGTATCAAAGAAATATAATACTCAAGTAAAGTACAGATCCTCAGAATATGTACTTAAGTAAATTTACTCCGTTACTGTCCACCTCTGAAAGCCTGTTAGATGTCATCCTGTTGAACCGATATGACCGGAGGCAACGATGGAGGGCTCGTCTCTCTCTCTCTCTCTCTCTCTCTCTCTCTCTCTCTCTCTCTCTCTCTCTCTCTCTCTCTCTCTCTCTCTCTCACCTCTTCAGACTCCACCTCAGCCCTTAGCACTTGACCTATAGCCTCGACGACCTTGCAGGCTTATGCAAAGGCTAAAATGTAACTTAGATAGCATGTTATGTAGACAGATGCAAGGTGATTGTTGATCTGGCATCCTACAGTGTGTATAGTTTCAATGTACAGATGATTGATTTTTTGGATATTCTACGGTTAGACTGATGATAGGTTCCTGGTTTACGTATACATATTAGTTTATTAGTAGATCACAATTTCTATGTGAGTGAGTGAGTGTGTGTGTGTGTGTGTGTGTGTGTGTGTGTGTGTGTGTGTGTGTGTGTGTGTGTGTGTGTGTGTGTGTGTGTGTGTGTGTGTGTGTGTGTGTGTGTGTGTGTACCTGACAGGCACCACTCTGGCACCAGCAGACTCCAGGAATTTGACGAAGCAGCAAGCGATGTAGCAGGAGCCACGGGCGTAGGTGTCACCTGGAAAGTTCTCCTGAGCCAGTATACCTAGTATACCAAAACAGATGGATTAGAGCCAATTACATGTGGTGTATTCCAGACTGAAGCATATGAAATTACTATGATATTAATACATTATAAACACAAACCGTTAAAGTGTCTCATAACAGGAGGGGACCAAGAAGTCACTAGTCGCTATTTGGGAAGATTCTAGCGGTGACTGCCAGCTGCAGTGAATTGATCAAGATAACACTTCTAGCTATCCTGTCTATTGTCTTAGCTGTGAATCTAAACATAGGATCCGGCTGAACTCTTGGTTCTCACAAAGCGCATTCTAATATTAGGCAAGAGTGCCTGTTTGACAATGTTTACTAGGCTCTTCTAAATTCAAGATAGATAGGACTACACTACATCACTATAACGATAGAAAGCGATACATGATTTTTTTTTTACACTCATCTTTTAATTCCCTCTGTCCCCCTCCCTCTCTCTCTCTTTGGAAAGCAATTTAATGGACTTGCTCGTGTGTTTTTGTTTTTTATGCTACACAGGTTACAGGTTAAACTGCATGCAACAAAGTGACTAGGGAGTGACTCGTAAGGTTGCCAAAGACATTAAGTGCTGAATTGTCAGATATCATGAAAGCTGTGAAGAGGCTGTGAAGAACACCCTGCTCTACTTCACCATCCTTAGGTTCGATGGATTTCACACGGAACAGTGTTCTCACGCAGTGTGGAGTTTTTTCTTCTCCAAAACTGCACAGAGCTGGCTGACAATTTCAATGACGACGTCTGGGTTGTGAGCTGAACAGAATTTTAAAGTTCTATGCAAGGCCACAATGCACGTGCCATTCACGTTTCTATATGACAGAATGGAAAGCATTCTAAAAAACTAAGAATATACAGTATGGGGTCCCTGCTCCATCTCTCTATCAGCTAAAGGGTCCTTGGCCCCAAAAAACGTTGAAGACCCCTGATCTACATAAAAGCGGAAATACGTCATCCAGGCACGCAAACCTATCCATATATCCACCACTTTTTTTAGTTCTTGTTTCAACTCAAAACAAAACAAAACGAGCTGAGTCTGATCAGCAGCTGAATCAGCCTGACAAACCTCCAAGAACACCCCATGGCCTTATCTGAAGGCATGAAAAACGCACACACAGACATAAAAGAAACCAGTGGTGTAAAGTAACTAAGTACATTTACTCAAGTACTGTACTTAAGTACAATTTATAGGTACTTTTACTTTACTGGAGTACTTCCAATTGTCTATACTTTTAATTCTATTCCACTACATCTCAGAGGCAAATATTGTACTTTTACTCCACTATAATTATTTTAAAACTTTAGTTAGGGACCAGTCGAAATTTACAGAGGGGGGTCCCTGGAGGAAAATAGGGGAGGGTCATGCCTTTCTAATTTTAGTCCAAGGGAGGGTCAGCCAATTCTACTTTGAATCCAAGGGAGGGTCATGCAATTTTGAATTGATAAAATAGTCCGTTTTTTATATACCTTTTTAGTACAGCAAAACAGTGGTCAACAGTGGGGAAAAAGAGTGGGAGTGAAACCCGTTTTTATTTAGAACTTAATATATATTTACATTAACTTAAATAGACTTTAACGCGTGTGTGCGGGCAGGGGTGATGGCCTCCATAAGAAGAATTTGAGGGCGGAACACACACGTGTTGCATGATGAACTACATGTAAAAACGTCAGAGGCTTGACATGTTTGACATTTCAAATCTGTTTCAATATGCAAATAAATCGATCTGTATTGTTAGAAGGGTACATTCCAGATCATTTAAGGAGTGCTGCATACTGTACATCCCTAGGTATGTGCAGAAACCAGTTTATAATTTCATGGTACAGAAAGTACATGACGTGAATATGCGTGCAAAATGCACATGCAACGGCCACGTGAATGGCAATGACGTGCAGTAAAGCACGTTAAGTTACATTTCTTTAATAAGACTTTCAGAGGTCCTCTCTCTCTCTCTCTCTCTCTCTGTCTCTCTATTCCAGGAGATAATAAAACACCTTTCTATCTACTCAGATAACACCCAATACAAATTCATTAATATTAATATATAATAGTTTTGTTTTAAATGTTCTAGCCTTGATGACCATGCAGTCTTATGCAAACGTTAAAATGTAATTTAGATAGCATTTTATTTAGACAGATGCCAGGTCATTGTTGACCTGGCATCCTAAGTGTGTGTATAGTTTCAATGTACATACTTTTTTTTATTTTTTATATCATTATAATGTTTAGACTGATGATAGGTTATTGGTTTATCTATGATCCTAGATTACTGAGTTTATCTTGCTTACTGTAAATCACGTCTGCTAAATGCCAAAATTGTAAATTGTAATTTGGCTTTTGTAATTTACACGGTGTCCTAGTTATTTGTGTTTGTGAAATAGCCTTATTTATTATTAAATAATAGGCTATGGGGGGGGGGGGGGCACCAGGTAAAATGCTGCCTATATAGGCATCAAATTCCTCAGGGCCAGCTCTGACTACTGTTACCAAATACTCAACTTTCTTCAATCTGAACAGGATTCAATGGGTTTCCCACATCGAAGTTGAGAACACTATCCATTCTGCTACCACTACTACAGATACTACACTGTGCATTTAGCAAGACTGACTACAGTAATGTGGAAAGCAAAACATCGGACGGGGATGATGGGGAGGGTTAGGGGTATACACTAATTTCACGATACAATACATGATGTTGGGCATATGATATCGATATGATACATTATTAATGTTCTTTTCTCATGTATCATCAACATTGGCCATCATCTTTAGTTTAAACTAACTTTATAAAGCACTTTAAAAAACAATTACAAAGTGCTTTGTACACACAAATAAATACATTTGTGCAAGCTTAAGGGAGAAGTGAAGTTCTCACTAACTATAAACCCATTGTTTCAGAGGACAGATAGACTAATATAACAAATATAATATAATATAACAATGCATGACTATAAATTCCACAAACCTCATATTCTTGTCATCTGGACTTTACCAACCAAGTGCAGCCTAGTTATTTCCAACAGCTCAAAAAAATCTATAATACCAGATACAGTATAATACCATGTAAACCATCTTAGATTAGATGTAGGCCTATTTGAGAGTGCAGAGGCATAATTGCTTTGATTAACGAGCGTCAACGAGCATCAGCTGACCCACAACACCTCCTCTCAGCAGTGCTTTAAACTGAAAGTGACTGGAGTCTGTTTCTCCAAAATACCTTGAATATGATGGAAGACATGATTAATAATTACTGTGATTATGATAAGCTTTACATTTCATATCATACACCATACAGTAAGAACTCCTATAACTTTCATAGGCAAAAAAAAAAAGGAAAGTGTTTTAATGACAAAAAAAATATTACGATACAGTATGACATCATGACAATACCTATCGTCACATTTTAAAACCATGATAGGCTATATCGTGGGACAATATATCGTGACTCTCCTAGGCGGGGAGGGTTCATCTTTTTTTTTTAATCACTTGGGGAGGGTCATTGATTTATTTTTTTGTCAAAGGGAGGGTCATGCCATTTTAGATCAGGGCACATACATTTTCTCCAGGGGTACCCTTCTTTAAAAATCGACCTGTCCCTTACTAGTTACTTTTCAGATGAAAATTATTACATTATAAAACACACATTAACCACTTTAGCCCTATTTTATACCTAGGATATTTGAAAATAGCCGATCTACAAGCTCACAACGTGTCGCGATGCGACGCGTTGTGAGCTTGTAGATATGCTATTTTCAAACATTTTAGTATACATCACTGAAAAAAACATACATTTTCAAATGCTGTGTTTACCGAAGACACCAATGTAAAGTACTTTGACTGCCAGAGAAGTCAATATATAACAATCTTGGGTGTGAAACCTACCTATGATGGGCCGGCAGTTTCCTCTAGCGCCCCCTTTTGGCCCTGGTGGCTGGTGGGGAATCAACCTCTCCATTAGTGGGTCAGGAGGAGAATCCAAGGAGGCCAGAGACGCCAACATAATTAAAACCGACAAAACTAAAGGAACACGTTCAGAGCTGAACTTAGCTTGTCAAGTAGCTTGTCAAGCAGCTTGTCATGTCTACTGTTCTGACAAGCTACTTTTATAGGTATAGCTCAGTGTTGCCAGATTTTGCAAGAGAAACAAGTAAAGTGGCCAGGTCCATGAAAACAAAACCAAAAGAAGCGACTAGGCTAAGTTTCACCACCTTAAATCAGCCATTTGAAAATAGCAGATCTACAAGCTCACAACGTGTCGCATCGCCACCCACAACTGCCAATATTTACAAGCGACTTTACAGAAAAACAAGCCCAAAGTCGCTTATAATAAGCAGACATGGCAACACTGGTATAGCTATACCTACCTATTATGCAGTGGTGACCGCCCCTTTGCTGCTGTTGCCCCCAGACTTTGGACACAGGTGCCTGACCTTTAGTAGGGCAGTGACAAACTGCCAAAAAGGCCTTTAGTTTTCGAGATACCCTAGATGGAAAGTGGGGTCCACGTGCTTAGGGTGGATTCTTTTCTGCCACTTGGTTTTTCTTCATCCTTAAAGTGTGTATTCTGCCAGGTAACAGGCTGAAATGATGTCCCATGGGGTTCATTTTTAACCCTTTATTACACATATCCTGAACCCAAACCTGAAAATGGAAGAAATAGAAAAGGCCACAACTTTTGAAGGACACAACCAGAGACACACAAAAAATATCCCATACAATTTGGACCCAAGGAATTAATTAAATTATTATTAAGATTCAAATACATCTTGACTCTATTAGGCTACAGGACAAAAAGCACAAAAAAAAACTGAGCCGAAAATGTTCATATCACATATACTTTTCAGTTTTTACTAAATATATTTCTCTTACTAACTGCATTTTCTTGCGTGTGTGTGTGTGTGTGTGTGTGTGTGTGTGTGTGTGTGTGTGTGTGTGTGTGTGTGTGTGTGTGTGTGTGTGTGTGTGTGTGTGTGTGTGTGTGTGTGTGTGTGTGTGTGAGTGTGTGTGTGTGTGTGTGTGTGTGTGTGTGTGTGTGTGTGTGTGTGAGAGAGAAAGAGAGGGAGAGAGAGTACACACGTGTGTGCGTCCCTGCATTCCCAGTAGGCTATGAAGGCTTACTTTGTGGGTCCTAGAATCTCCAAGAGAGAACTTTCAACTATCAGGCTCCTCTCCTGTGGAACCATCTTCGAGGTTTGGTCCAGGAGGCAGACACTATAAGTTTAAGAGCAGGCTAGGCTTAAAACGCTCCATTCCGTTCCATTTGGGGAACAACAGCACCATCATCATCCATAGTCTCTAATGTCATCATCACCAGGGCAGTGCCACGTTTGATTACCTCATTAACAGATGTCATGACCTCAATACCTGTGGAAGGGCATTCCATAGGTATGGAAGGTCCAGTATGGAATGCCATTCCACATTCCACATAGTCTTGAGAGCTGCAGCCTCTGTGGACATTTTTAAAAAGACTGGAATGTCTTAGAATTCTTTTTTTTTTAATCATTTGAATGTTTGATGCTGTGTTTTTATTTCTGTTGTATGTAAAGCACTTTGTGAGTTCTCTCTGTGAGAAATGTTATATACAAATACAATGCACATACTTACTTACTTCACCACAAGGGTGCCGATACTGTGGGTGCCTCGGGGCTAAAGCCCCCAGGAGAAATGACGAGCACCCATCACAAACTCAGTGGCGGGCGCCCAGATTTACAGTACCATTACAGTAGCTACTAGCTGTCTAGCTCCGCCTCTGCCATAGGCCGAATTAACTGAATTAACCGACTTAAAGTAACAAAACCCGCCCAAAAAAGAAACAAAATGGCCCCTGTCTAAGTCTTAACCTACCCCCCCAACCTCCCCATTTTTTTCTTCTCTTGTACATTTTATTTTCACTCTTCATACCAGTAACCTGTAAGCTGATTGTATGACGCTCTGTATAGTAGTGTGTATATCTGTCTGTCTCTTATATGTCATCATGATTTGTGTGCATGGGGATCTCATCTTAAACAAGCTCAGTGCTTAATGAGTCTTCCAGTTTAGTAGACCTTGTATTGTGAATTTGTACTTCCATGTACTGTTGTTCTCATGTCTTACTAAATAAAGTACATCAATCAATCAAGCAGTAACTTTACAGTTTGTGCGTGCGTGCGTGCATGCGTTTCTCCTCCAGACATAAGACGGTACAAGCGTGTTGGAGTCGGTGTTGGATTGCTTTGTGCTGTTCTAGCTCTCCTCAACATTGCTGTTCCACTCTATCTCTGTAAGTCAAGTTTCTATTACAATATTTTCACTGGTGGAAAGTTACCATCACACTCTGATGCTTTGTCCCAATAAACTGTCCAACAAATCAAAGATAAGAGGGTCAGAAATGATTTTTTTGTTTTGTTTACCAAGAAATAAGGTTATCACCTCCATAGGCTACAACATCCTCAGGGAGCATCCACCTCTAACTCCTATGCTCCTCATG
>NC_137620.1:9329505-9382005 GCF_963280865.1 Gymnoscopelus braueri | reverse complement strand
CACACACGCACACACACAGGATTCAGTTTGTAGTTTGTTTTCCAGTTCAGGTTAAATACATGGCAGGCTGCATAAGGCTGACCTTAAACTGTAGAACGCTAATGGAGGCAACACAGCTGCAGCTAATACAATTAATAATGGATGTGTTAGGGGTCATTGACATGAAAAAGTTTCAGAAACGCTGGCTTATAGTATGATGATTATTACCTGCTGTGAATGTGAGAGGCAGAGACACAGCCATGGCTGTCTGGGTGTTATCATTATTAATATTATCATTATTATTACCTGCTGTGAATGTAAGAGGCAGAGACACAGCCATGGCTGTCTGGGTGTTATCATTATTAATATTATCATTATTATTACCTGCTGTGAATGTGAGAGGCAGAGCCACAGCCGCTGTATCTGTCGGGCTGCGGATGTCCTGTTCGGCTGTGAGGGCCAGGAGCAGCTGGTGACCCAGACAGCCCCCCCAGATGGGGAAGTAATCCCCCGCATCGTTGGCCTGAGGACCACACAGAGGGCAGGCGTGGCACATTGTTCTCAACGTTACGTTATCATTCATGAACAGACTTCTTAATATTACTAGCTGCATTGAGTAATATGAGTGAAAAGCATCAAGTCAAGTACATTGTTATTCACTCGCCATGCAGGGACGACGGCCTGTTACTGTCCTCCACGGATCAAAGGACCCTGACCGACGCCCCGGGGGCAAATGAAGCATAACCCAACAGAACCAGTCCATACTGTAAATACAATCCTTTACAAACCCTCCCCAACAATGGGACATCTTACCTTCAGAGCCAATTCATAGAATATCTTTGCTGTTCGGGCAAACTCTGATGTCAGAAGGTCAGCATATCCTCCTGGCAGCAACAAACTGATGAAGAAGAGTGGAAGTGAAATGACTTTATGTATTAAGAAGAGAAAAATCCCTCTTGAAAATATTGCAGTGTAATGGTGCAATTATTACAACTGTGATGGCCACACCAAAAGCCACACAAAGTCAGTAAAACATGGTGAACACTTCTCTTTTGGTTTATTCATTTACTCTATATTTATTTTCAGCACTACAGTACATACTACAAACAAAGGACTACACACAGAACCGGTTAAATTACATACTTTGTTTATTCAAGTTTGATGGAAAGGTTACTGTCTGTGTTGGAGTTTCTATGGCTGGCCAAAGAAAGAAGGACCAGTCGTTTCAGATCTGCTTAAAAGGAGCTGAGTAATTGGACTGCACCATGTTCCCTTTGCATATGGGGAGGGGCAAGGGTTTATGAGTTTGAATTTATAATTAGGATTTTGAAGACATTTATTTTGATATTTCAGTTTCATTGTAATTTCTGCTCTTTTTGGGCGGTGAAACCGCCCCTATAAGTGAGGTTGGATATTTGTACAATTATCCTGCGCTGTGATTGGCCAAAAAGTACCCCGCCTAACCCTGCACCGTGATTGGCCAATCACAGTCTATTCAGGACTGTGATTGGCCAGTGTCACATGACACATGTGCATAGCCCTATATAAGAAACCATAACTTTAAAAAAACCATAAATTTGTTTTTTTTTAAGTTATGGTTTCGTCCATCATAAAGAGTGTTTCAATAAATGTATTTATTTTTTGTACATGATTGGTTGACTCCATTCAGTATTGTGATTAGCTAGCAAGACACCGCCCACTTCACACAGGGTGTGATTTTTTACATTGTATTGCAAAGCACTCTGTAACTCTTTGGAAAAACGTGCTAAAGTTCATAATCCTTTTATCATAATAATTCAAAGTGAGCTCACCCATTAATGGAATGAAATAACCTTGCATACTCTTCTTCTGTGCGGTTGATTCTGCTTAAACAAAGAGAGAAGAAAGAAAGCAAAGCCTGTTAGATGTCATCCTGTTGAACCGGGATGACCGGAGGCAACGATGGAGGGCTCGTCTCTCTGTCTCTCTCTCTCTCTCTCTCTCTCTCTCTCTCTCTCTCTCACCTCTTCCGACTCCATCTCAGCCCGTAGCACTTGACCTATAGCCTCGATGACCTTGCAGGCTTATGCAAAGGCTAAAATGTAACTTAGATAGCATGTTATGTAGACAGATGCAAGGTGATTGTTGACCTGGCATCCTACAGTGTGTATAGTTTCAATGTACAGATTATTGATTTTTTGGAAATTCTACGGTTAGACTGATGATAGGTTCTTCGTTTATGTATACATATTAGTTAATTAGTAGATTACATTTCTATGCAAGTGAGTGTGTGTGTGTGTGTGTGTGTGTGTGTGTGTGTGTGTGTGTGTGTGTGTGTGTGTGTGTGTGTGTGTGTGTGTGTGTGTGTGTGTGTGTGTGTGTGTGTGTGTGTGTGTGTGTGTGTGTTAGCCTCGCATAGCCAGACTATATCACTGTGTTTTTTTTTTGTACATAGTTGTATTTTTTCTGTATTATCTGTATTTTCATGTTGATTTTTGAACTGTTTGGTTGCTACTATATATGTCTATGAAATTAATTCAAGGAACCCAACGGAAACAAGTCCGCAAGGACTTTTTTGGCCGGACCTTTTTGACAAAAGCATTATAAATGTAACTGTGTTGTTTTACATTCTTTTGCCTAATAAAAATTTCAATCAATCAATCAATGTGTGGATATGAGTCGTGTGCATCTATGAGGACGTTTTTTTTTCACAAGGATCAAAACAATGTTTCTGGACGCAATTGGTTAGACTTACAGCCAACTACCAATTACAGTCTCCCATATTTGAATACTGGGCCCTGATTGGTCACCCCAGACTTAGGGAGCAGGAAATGGATTCACAACGGAGCGGTGCCAGACCCAAATCGCAGAGGACATATTTTTTTTGCACTGGCAGATTCGTCAGGCTATGTGTGTGTGTGTGTGTGTGTGTGTGTGTGTGTGTGTGTGTGTGTGTGTGTGTGTGTGTGTGTGTGTGTGTGTGTGTGTGTGTGTGTGTGTGTGTGTGTGTGTGTGTGTGTGTGTGTGTGTGTGTACCTGACAGGCACCACTCTGGCACCAGCAGACTCCAGGAATTTGACGAAGCCGGCAGCGATGAAGGAGGAGCCACGAGCGTAGGTATCAGCTGGAATGTTCTCCTGAGCCAGTATACCTAGTATACCAAAACAGATGGATTAGAGCCAATCACACCAATTCTTATCGGTCGTATGGGAGTAAATACCCCTTTATTTTTTGTTTCCTACATGTATTTTTTAATTATTATTATTAGGTTTATTTTTCCCTATATACAGTAGTAGATACTAGTCTTGGATTGATTGATTGAATACTTTATTAGCAGTTTGCAACACAAAAAAAAGCGTAGCAAAGTACAGTTCAATACAAGGTAATCCTCTTATACAGTTCAAGAGTTATAGGCCAAAACGTGAATCTGCCTGTTACAGCGCCACCGTGAGGCTGATTTGAAAAATGTAGGGTGGCATTTCTTCCTTGGTCTAGTGGGGATGTGTGTTCAAAGTGTCACGGAAATCGGAAGCTGCGTTCATGACTATTTACCAATGGACCGAATGCCCCCCCCCGCCCCCCCCACTTAAAAATCACTAAAATCACTATAACGATAGAAAGCGATACATGATTTTTTTTACACTCATCTTTTAATTCCCTCTGTCCCCCTCCCTCTCTCTCTCTTTGGAAAGCAATTTAATGAACTTGCTTGTGTGTTTTAGTTTTTTCCTGGCGCGTTGCGGGGCGGGACGAGTCGTTGATTTATATTCATTGTTGCGGGACGGGTTGGGGCGGGTTGGGTTCCCGTGTTGGTTATGAGAAAACCTGACCCCCGCATCACTGCTACACAGGTTACAGGTTAAACTGCATGCTACACAGGTTACAGGTTAAACTGCATGCAACAAAGTGACTATAGGGAGTGACTCGTAACGTTGCCAAAGACATTAAGTGCTGAATAGGCTCTATGCCTAGCAGCCATATTGGAAAGAAATTGGGCCTCTTCTTACTTCCTTCACAGGTTTTACCAATGATACTAATGAAGGCTCTGTTCAATTCTGGTCAGGGTGCTGATATTGTGCATGTTGGCTCACTAGAAACACTCCATTTTGATTCCCAAATGGCCTCTTATGTTGGGTGTGTAACTCTGAGAGTGTACAAATGGAACCAAATGGACCATAACTCTGTACACTCTCAGAGTTATGGGGGTCCTTGAAAATAAGAGACCACTGTGCCACACTAAATGGAACAGAGCCTTAATTAGTATTATTGGTAACACCTGTGAAGGAAGTAAGAAGAGGCCCAATTCATTCCCAATATGGCTGCTGTGCATAGAGCCTATTGTCAGATATCATGAAAGCTGTGAAGAGGCTGTGAAGAACACCCTGCTCTACTTCACCATCCTTAGGTTCGATGGATTTCACACGGAACAGTGTTCTCACGCAGTCAGGAGTTTTTACTTCTCCAAAACTGCACAGAGCTGGCTGACAATTTCAATGACGATGTCTGGGTTGTGAGCTGAACAGAATTTTAAAGTTCTATGCAAGGCCACAATGCACGTGCCATTCACGTTTCTATATGACAGAATGGAAAGCATTCTAAAAAACTAAGAATATACAGTATGGGGTCCCTGCTTCATCTCTCTATCAGCTAAAGGGTCCTTGGCCCCAAAAAACGTTGAAGACCCCTGATCTACATAAAAGCGGAAATACGTCATCCAGGCACGCAAACCTATCCATATATCCACCACTTTTTTGAGTTCTTGTTTCAACTCAAAACAAAACAAAACGAGCTGAGTCTGATCAGCAGCTGAATCAGCCTGACAAACCTCCAAGAACACCCCATGGCCTTATCTGAAGGCATGAAAAACGCACACACAGACATAAAAGAAACCAGTGGTGTAAAGTAACAAAGTACATTTACTCAAGTACTGTACTTAAGTTACATTTTGAGGTACTTTTACTTTACTGGAGTATTTCCAATTGTCTATACTTTTACTTCTACTCCACTACATCTCAGAGGCAAATATTGTACTTTTACTCCACTATAATTATTTGAAAACTTTAGTTTCTAGTTACTTTGTAGATATAAATTATTACATTATAAAACACACATTAACCACTTTAGCCCTATTTTATACCTAGGATATTTGAAAATAGCCGATCTACAAGCTCACAACGTGTCACGATGCGACGCGTTGTGAGCTTGTAGATCCGCTATTTTCAAACATTTTAGTACTTTTACTTTTGGTACTTTAAGTACATTTTAATACCAATATTTTTGTACTTTTACTCAAGTAAATTTTTAATTCCGGACTTTTACTTGTAACAGCGTACTTCTACATTGCAGTATTGATACTTTTACTTAAGTAAAACATTTGAGTACTTTTTACATCACTGAAAACATACATTTTCAAATGCTGTGTTTACCGAAGACACCAATGTAAAGTGCTTTGATTGCCAGAGAAGTCAATATATAACAATCTTGGGTGTGAAACCTACCTATGATGGGCCGGCAGTTTCCTCTAGCGCCCCCTTTTGGCCGTGGGGGCTGCTGGGGGCTCACCCTCTCCGTTAGTGGGGCAGGAGGAGAATCCAAGGAGGCCAGAGACGCCAACATAATTAAAACCGATAATATTAAATGAACACGTTCAGAGCTTAACCCAGCTTGTCAAGTAGCTTGTCAAGCAGCTTGTCATATGTCTACTGCTCTGACAAGCTACTTTTTTAGGTATAGCTCAGTGTTGCCAGATTTTGCAAGAGAAACAAGTAAAGCGGCCAGGTCCATGAAAACAAGCCCAAAAGAAGCTACTAGGCTAAGTTTCACCACCTTACATCAGCCATTTGAAAATAGCAGATCTACAAGCTCACAACGCGTCGCATCGCCACCCACAACTGCCAATATTTACAAGCGACTTTACAGAAAAATAAGCCCAAAGTTGCTTATAATAAGCAGACATGGCAACACTGGTATAGCTATACCTACCTATTATGCAGTGGTGACCGCCCCTTTGCTGCTGTTGCCCCCAGACTTTGGACACAGGTGCCTGACCTTTAGTAGGGCAGTGACAAACTGCCAAAAAGGCCTTTAGTTTTCGAGATACCCTAGATGTATCTGCCAGGTAACAGGCTGAAATGATGTCCCATGGGTTTCATTTTTAACCCTTTATTACACATATCCTGAACCCAAACCTGAAAATGGAAGAAATAGAAAAGGCCACAACTTTTGAAGGACACAACCAGAGACAAAAAATATCCCATACAATTTGGACCCAATGAATTAATAAAATTATTATTAAGATTCAAGTACATCTTGACTCTATTAGGCTACAGGACAAAAAAATCACTAAAAAGACTGAGCCGAAAATGTTCATATCACATATATTTTTCAGTTTTTACTAAATATATTTCTCTTACTAACTGCATTTTCTTGCGTCTGTTTGTGTGTGTGTGTGTGTGTGTGTGTGTGTGTGTGTGTGTGTGTGTGTGTGTGTGTGTGTGTGTGTGTGTGTGTGTGTGTGTGTGTGTGTGTGTGTGTGAGAGAGAGAGAAAGAGAGAGAGAGAGTGAGTACACACGTGTGTGCGTCCCTGCATTCCCAGTAGGCTATGAAGGCTTACTTTGTGGGTCCTAGAGAGAACTTTCAACTATCAGGCTCCTCTCCTGTGGAACCATCTTCGAGGTTTGGTCCAGGAGGCAGACACTATAAGTTTAAGAGCAGGCTAGGCTTAAAACGCTCCATTCCGTTCCATTTTGGGAACAACAGCACCATCATTATCCATAGTCTCTAATGTCATCATCACCAGGGCAGTGCCACGTTTGATTACCTCATTAACAGATGTCATGACCTGCCAGGTGAAACATGTTCTCATGTTCTCTTATTAACATGTAGTGTAGTGAAAGTAAGTAGGCCTAAGTATGTATATTGTATTTGTATATAACACTTCTCACAGAGAGAGCTCACAACGTGCTTTTACATACTGTACAACAGAAATAAAAATACAGCATGAAACATTTTTAGTTTTTTTTACCTTTTTTCGTCCCACGGGGGAACTTCAGTTTTCACCTCACCCAGCTTTAAAAAAACACAGGACCACAATGGAAACAATCGCTCAGGACTTTTTGTGTTTTCCTTTTAGCATTATTGTACAACTGTACCTCTGTACTTTTTTGCAAACCGTTAATAAAGTATTCAAACAACAACAGACACATCCTCCAACCTGTTCACTGAAGACCTGAACCTCCCCTATGTGTCCCTATAGAGAGTAGTGTGTGTGTGTGTGTGTGTGTGTGTGTGTGTGTGTGTGTGTGTGTGTGTGTGTGTGTGTGTGTGTGTGTGTGTGTGTGCGTGTGTGTGTGTGTGCGCGCGCGCGCGCGTACGTGCATGTCTCTCTCTCTCGCTCTCTCTGTGGAATGCCCTACCAAAAGGAGTAAAGGAGTGTAAAACCCTCCTTACTTTCAAAACTGCCCTAAAGATACACCTTCAGGAGCCTGCAAATCGAAAATGGCCCCTGTCTAAGTCTTAACCTACCCTCCCCCCCAACCCCCCCCCCCCTCCCCATTTTTTTTCTCTTCATACCAGTAACCTGTAACCTGATTGTATGACGCTCTGTATAGTAGTGTGTAAATCTGTCCGTCTCTTATATGTCATCATGATTTGTGTGCATGGGGATCTCATCTTAAACAAGCTCAGTGCTTAATGAGTCTTCCAGTTTAGTAGACCTTGTATTGTGAATTTGTACTGTTCTCATGTCTTACTAAATAAAGTACATCAATCAATCAAGCAGTAACTTTACAGTTTGTGTGTGCGTACGTGCGTGCGTTTCTCCTCCAGACATAAGACGGTACAAGCGGGTTGGAGTCGGTGTTGGATTGCTTTGTGCTGTTCTAGCTCTCCTCAACATTGCTGTTCCACTCTATCTCTGTAAGTCAAGTTTCTATTACAATATTTTCACTGGTGGAAAGTTACCATCACACTCTGATGCTTTGTCCCAATAAACTGTCCAACAAATCAAAGATAAGAGGGTCAGAAATTATTATTATTATTTTTTTTTTACCAAGAAATAAGGTTATCACCTCCATACAACATCCTCAGGGAGCATCCACCTCTAACTCATATGCTCCTCATGAGCATCTAGTGTCTTGCCTTCAGACTTTACACTAAACCTATGAGGCTATCTTGCGATGCAGATTATGGTAGATATTGTATTAAGGCTCTGGAAAGCTTTAAAAATTTAATTTTGTATTTCGTGCCCTGTATTTTCATGTGTTTGTTCTTTCAAGGCTGTATGTATAGTATTGTATTCACATTCTGCAGATTTCAGGTGTATTGCCAAATATATTGGTTAAACACAAGCAAAGTAAATAAATTGTGTACATACTATTTTCTATGCATTTCAGGGGTTTGGGGGGCTGGTTCCGTGCGGGCGTAATAAGTGTCCCTTATTTCATTTTCTGAAAGGTGGCAATCCTACCTGGCTATGTTTTTACTTGGCAATTTATTGTCTTACACATAATTGTGATTTATTTAATTGGGGTTTTGGCATTGAACATTGGAACATGTGAATCAAAATTACATTTCAATTTTTTTTTTTTTTTCTTGCTGTGAGTTCAGTCAAAATAGTATTTCTCCATGAAGATGTTTTGTTGTCCTCTGAAGACAGGAGAGAAGTTATAGATGAGAGCTTTGTCTTCTTCTAGAGGACTGGAGAACTGGTGATTACTTTTCATGGCTGGAGAGAAAGAGAGAGAGAGAGAGAGAGAGAGAGAGAGAGAGAGAGAGAGAGAGAGAGAGAGAGAGAGAGAGAGAGAGAGAGAGAGAGAGAGAGAGAGAGGAGGCGAGATGTTTAGAACAGCAATCATGACATTCTCACTCCCAACTCGACATATAATGCAGTGGTTCTCAAACATTTTCATGTCAAGGACCAGCAAATTAATATGTAATTGGTCGTGGACCCCCATCTGACCCATCTGGACCCACCATTGAAAACAATTCAAAAATAGCAGATGCACAATTAAGCTCGCTGTGAGCTTGTAGATCTGCTAGCCAACATATAAATGGAAAAAGTGGTTAAACTGATTGTGATGCTATATAAACTATATTTTTGCTGGGGACCCCCTGGAACCCACTTTAAGAACACATGTACATGGTACACGTTTAGTGTCATTTATCAACATTCAGGGTATTCCGAGTCGTGTGACTGATGACAGAATGCCGTGAATAAGAACAAAGCAATATTGGCATAAAAAAACCCACATTGAAAACACCTTTAAAACAATTTTAAATATTTAAAAAAACACCAACTACCAATTACTGTCTCCCATATTTGAATACTGGGCCCTGATTGGTCAGCAGGGGGAGCAGGAAATGGATTCCTAATGGAGCGGTGCCAGACCCAAATCATCGCTGAGTGCAATTTTCTTTTTTCACTGGAAAATTTGTCTGGTCCCAGGCTACTCCTCTGAGACACATTATTATGATGAGCATTGGTGAGGACCAATTATATGAAGATAGTTTGAAAATGGGTGAAGTCGTCCATTCACACACACACACACACACACACACACACACACACACACACACACACACACACACACACACACACACACACACACACACACACACACACACACACACACACGTACGCATGCACACACAACTAGCCATGCCCGTCTCACCTTCTGACACAAAGAAGCTGGCAGCGTAGAAGGAGATAGTGATGGCAGTGACAGAGTGAACCATGCCAGGCTTGTCAATCCACTCAAAGGGGGCTTTCTCTGGATGCCACTGTACTCCATAGAATGGATACCTGTAGGCTGAAAGACAACAACACTCTGTACTGTAATGGATACTTGTATTATATACTGCACTCCAACAATAATTATACAGTATTACAAGTAAATAATTCATTATAAGTACGTTTATAATGTATTATCAGACACAGGCTTCATAGGAGTGTTGTCATAATCATATTGTACCTTCCATTGTAGAGATGAAGTCCGTCTTGCCATCACTGGTGGTGGACAAAACCTTATAGAACGTCTTCAACTTGATGTTATGGTTGTAGTCCTGTTGGATCACAGTCAATTCTATGTTTACCAGTGATGGAAGAAGTAGGCTACTCAAAATGTATTAAAAGATGTTTTGAAAATAGCAGATCTACAAGCTCACAATGCGTCACATTGCGATGCATTGTGAGCTTGTAGATCGTCTACAATTTTCAAATGGCTGAAATATATATAGGTATATAGGTATATAGCTGAAGTGGTTAATATATGTTTTGTAATAATAATCAAAATGTACAAAGTAACTAGTAAGTAAAGTTCTCATACAATTGTAGTGGAGTAAAAGTACAATATTTTCCTCTGAGGTGTAGTGGGGTAGAAGTAAAAGTATTGAAGAAGTAAAAATACCTTAAAATTGTAAAGTGATTAAGTACAGTACTTGAGTATGTACTTAGTTACTTTACACCACTGATGTTTACATTTCTATTTAGAATAGGCAGAGCACTTTTCTCTGTATATTAAAGTACATTTATTAAGACATACTGTACTATAGGAAAGCTGACAGGGAGACAGTGTAGGAGAGACAGACAGTTTGGGAAGCTGAGAGGAAGACAGTGTAAGGAGAGACAAACAGCAGGAAAGCTGGGAGGGAGACAGACTGTGTAGGATAGACAGATAGGGAAGCTTTCTTTCTATTTCAAGAGGAGAGGAGAGGAGAGGAGAGGAGAGGAGAGGAGAGGAGAGGAGAGGAGAGGAGGTACCTGCAGTGAGATACCCCATTTGTGGAAGTTGGGTGTGATGTTCTCCTCGGCCAGAGACTGCATCAGGTGTCTGGGAAACCCTTTGAACAAACGGCTGGACTTGGCCTCTGGAAGACACAGACACACACACACACGCACACACACATGCACGCACACACAAACGCGCACACGCAAACGCACACACACATGCACACGCACACGCACACACACACACACACACACACACACACACACACACACACACACACACACACACACACACAGACTCACTTTGTAGTTTGATTTCCAGTTCTGGTTGAATACATGGCAGGCATAAGGCTGACCTTATAGTACACTGATCAGATTCGACTATACAAATCCTTAGTCGGGGACAGGGCTTATAGTATGATGATTATTACCTGCTGTGAATGTGAGAGGCAGAGCCACAGCCTCTGTATCTGTCCGGACGCGGATTTCCTGTTGATGTCCGTCTGTGAGGACTAGGAGCAGCTGGTGACCCAGACAGCCCCCCCAGATGGGGAAGTAATCCCCCGCATCGTTGGCCTGAGGACCACACAGAGGGCAGGCGTGGCACATAGTTCTCAACATTACAGCATTATTCATGAACAGACTTCTTAATATTACTAGCTGCATCGAGTAATGAGTGAAAAGCATCAAGTCAAGTACATTGTTTTTCATTCGCCAGGGACGGCGGCCTGTTACTGTCCTCCACGGATCAAAGGACCCTGAGGAGAACGATGCTCCTACAGGAGGCTCCGAGTAGATGAAGGGGAGAGCCAAGCCCTTTTTCCAGCAGCCTCTACGGCCACAGCAGTGTCTGGTGACATCAGTTCCCCCACAAGCTTCAGAAATATTCAAGCATGTTGAAAAGCTTTGGCAGCTCGACACTCTTCCATGTGGGAGTGTGAAGAAGCCGTCATGTCGAGTCTGCGGAGCACAGAACGACGACTGGCTAAAGATCCAGAGCGTGCCAAAGCCTACAGCACAGAGATCCAGAAGCTGGTGGATGAGAAGAGGGAGAAGAGTGGTACATTCCTCGCCACATGGTGAGTCATAACAACAAGAAGAGAATCATCTTCAATTGCTCCTATCAGCACAGAAACGATTCACTGACGATTCACTGCTGCCTGGACCCACCCTTGGAGCATCCTCCGGGAACACGCCGTCGCCCTAAGTGCAGACATTGAGGTGGATGTTCCACCAAGTTCGCCTCCTCCCTGAAGACCGTTCCCTCCTACGGTTTGTGTGGCGCGACTTGACTAGAGATGAACCTCCAGCAGTGTTCGAGTGGCAGATTGTACCGTTCGGCACCACCTGCAGTCCCTGCAGTCCACTTCAAATCTGCTGTCAAATGTGTCCTGACCGACGCCCCGGGGGCAAATTAAGCATAACCCTACAGAACCAGTCCATATATACAATCCTTGCTTTACAAACCCTCCCCAACAATGGGACATCTTACCTTCAGAGCCAAATCATAGAATATCTTTGCTGTTCGGGCAAACTCTGATGTCAGAAGGTCAGCATATCCTCCTGGCAGCAACAAACTGATGAAGAAGAGAGGAAGTGAAATGACTTAATGTATTAAGAAGAGAAGAATCCCTCTTGAAAATATCACAGTGTAATGGTGCAATTATTACAACTGTGATGGCCACACCAAAAGCCACACAAAGTCAGTAAAACATGGTGAACACTTCTCTTTTGGTTTATTCATTTACTCTATATTTATTTTCAGCACTACAGTACATTCTACAAACAAAGGACTACACACAAAACTGTGTCTGTGCTGGAGTTTATATGGCTGGCCAAAGAAAGCTGGACCAGTTGTTTCAGATCTGCTTAAAAGGAGCTGGGTAATTGGACTGCACCATGTTCCCTTTGCATATGGGCAGGGGTTTATGAGTTTGAATTTATTATTAGGATTTTGAAGACACTTATTTTGATATTTCAGTTTCATGCAGATTTTTTTTTTACATTGTATTGCAAAGCACTCTGTAACTCTTTGGAAAAACGTGCTAAAGTTCATAATCCTTTTATCATAATAATTCAAAGTGAGCTCACCCATTAATGGAATGAAATAACCTTGCATACTCTTCTTCTGTGCGGTTGATTCTGCTTAAACAAAGAGAGAAGAAAGAAAGAAAAGCCTTTGAATGGGTCCCAGGGACATTGTGATTCTATGAGTCCTGATAAAATAAAAACGTTTCCCTATTTCAGACAGTGCCATACTGTCTGAATTAAATGCATTCAATGCTGCCATACTGAGTATGGCAACATTGTATGCCTTTCATTGTTTTCAAGACGAAAAACCAACCTTGTCACCCTCTGCCTTTCATGAATATTCAAGGCAAAAAATTACCATATTTCACTGCTATGTGCTAACTGCTAGCACCAAATTCCGCTGGAATTGATAGTTCTAAACTCTCTAAAGGGATGTAAAATGTTATGCTTACCATAACTGTTGTCCCTATCTACTTCAATGTACTACTTTGTTTGGGCACTTTGCTGGATCCTTTTTTTGCGAGCAGTCAACAACGCAAGCAATTGCAATGTGGAGTGATCGTCTGTGTCACGCACTGACGCGCGCACGCACACACACACACACACACACACACACACACACACACACACACACACACACACACACACACACACACACACACACACACACACACACACACACACACACACACACACACACACACACACACACAGAAACAGAGACCTGTGCTCTGTGTCTGAGGGGACTGACAGAGGCTGATTGGAACAGTGAGTGGAGATGTCAGATGTGCGCATCAACGTTCGGCCGTGTGCACGTGGGTGTAGGAGAAAAAGACTACAACCAGCGAATCTGAAAGTAAAGTAACGAGCACTTTTCAGCCTTCCTAGAAATGTACTCGAGTACAAGTAAAATATTTGTCTTGGAAATGTAGTCGAGTTAGAGTAATAAGTATCAAAGAAATATAATACTCAAGTAAAGTACAGCTCCTCAGAATATGTACTTAAGTAAATTTACTCCGTTACTGTCCACCTCTGAAAGCCTGTTAGATGTCATCCTGTTGAACCGGGATGACCGGAGACAACGATGGAGGGCTCGTCTCTCTCTAGCACTTGCCCTATAGCCTCGACGACCTTGCAGGCTTATGCAAAGGTTAAAATGTAACTTAGATAGCATGTTATGTAGACAGAATTAAGGTGATTGTTGATCTGGCATCCTACAGTGTGTATAGTTCCAATGTACAGATGATTGATTTTTTTGGATATTCTACGGTTAGACTGATGATAGGTTCCTGGTTTACGTATACATATTAGTTTATTAGTAGATCACAATTTCTATGTGAGTGAGTGTGTGTGTGTGTGTGTGTGTGTGTGTGTGTGTGTGTGTGTGTGTGTGTGTGTGTGTGTGTGTGTGTGTGTGTGTGTGTGTGTGTACCTGACAGGCACCACTCTGGCACCAGCAGACTCCAGGAATTTGACGAAGCAGCCAGCGATGTAGCAGGAGCCACGGGCGTAGGTGTCACCTGGAAAGTTCTCCTGAGCCAGTATACCTAGTATACCAAAACAGATGACAATTACATGTGGTGTATTCCAGACTGAAGCATATGAAATTACTATGATATTAATACATTATAAACACAAACCGTTAAAGTGTCTCATAACAGGAGGGGACCAAGAAGTCACTAGTCGCTATTTGGGAAGATTCTAGCGGTGACTGCCAGCTGCAGTGAATTGATCAAGATAACACTTCTAGCTATCCTGTCTATTGTCTTAGCTGTGAATCTAAACATAGGATCCGGCTGAACTCTTGGTTCTCACAAAGCGCATTCTAATATTAGGCAAGAGTGCCTGTTTGACACTAGGACAGTTGCCCTTTTCAGTCAAGCCAGCCGAGATGAGTTAAAACAAACAGGATTTAATATACAATGTTTACTAGGCTCTTCTAAATTCAAGATAGATAGGACTACACTACATCACTATAACGATAGAAAGCGATACATGATTTTTTATTTACACTCATCTTTTAATTCCCTCTGTCCCCCTCCCTCTCTCTCTCTTTGGAAAGCAATTTAATGGACTTGCTCGTGTGTTTTTGTTTTTTTTCTGGCGCGTTGCGGGGCGGGACGAGTCGTTGATTTACATTCATTGTTGCGGGACGGGTTGGGGCGGGTTGGGTTCCCGTGCGGGGCGGGCGGGGCGGGTTATGAGAAAACCTGACCCCCGCATCACTGCTACACAGGTTACAGGTTAAACTGCATGCTACACAGGTTACAGGTTAAACTGCATGCAACAAAGTGACTAGGGAGTGACTCGTAACGTTGCCAAAGACATTAAGTGCTGAATTGTCAGATATCATGAAAGCTGTGAAGAGGCTGTGAAGAACACCCTGCTCTACTTCACCATCCTTAGGTTCGATGGATTTCACACGGAACAGTGTTCTCACGCAGTCAGGAGTTTTTACTTCTCCAAAACTGCACAGAGCTGGCTGACAATTTCAATGACGACGTCTGGGTTGTGAGCTGAACAGAATTTTAAAGTTCTATGCACTGGCCACAATGCACGTGCCATTCACGTTTCTGCATGACAGAATGGAAAGCATTCTAAAAAACGAAGAATATACAGTATGGGGTCCCTGCTTCATCTCTCTATCAGCTAAGGGGTCCTTAGCCCCAAAAAACGTTGAAGACCCCTGATCTACATAAAAGCAGAAATACGTCATCCAGGCACGCAAACCTATCCATATATACACAACTTTTTTGAGTTCTTGTTTCAACTCAAAACAAAACAAAACGAGCTGAGTCTGATCAGCAGCTGAATCAGCCTGACAAACCTCCAAGAACACCCCATGGCCTTATCTGAAGGCATGAAAAGGCATGAAAAACGCACACACAGACATAAAAGAAACCAGTGGTGTAAAGTAACTTAAGTACATTTACTCAAGTACTGTACTTAAGTTCAATTTTGAGGTACTTTTACTTTACTGGAGTATTTCCCAATTGTCTATACTTTTACTTCTACTCCACTACATCTCAGAGGCAAATATCGTACTTTTACTCCACTATAATTATTTGAAAACTTTAGTTACTAGTTACTTTGCAGATATAAATTATTACATTATAAAACACACATTAACCACTTTAGCCCTATTTTATACCTAGGATATTTGAAAATAGTCGATCTACAAGCTCACAACGTGTCGCGATGCGACGCGTTGTGAGCTTGTAGATCTGCTATTTTCAAATATTTTAGTACTTTTAATTTTGGTACTTTAAGTACATTTTGATAGCAATACTTTTGTACTTTTACTCAAGTAAATTTTGAATTCCGGACTTTTACTTGTAACAGAGTACTTCTACATTGCTGTATTGATACTTTTACTTAAGTAAAACATTTGAGTACTTTTTACATCACTGCAAAAAACATAACATTTCAAATGCTGTGTTTACCGAAGACACCAATGTAAAGTACTTTGACTGCCAGAGAAGTCAATATATAACAATCTTGGGTGTGAAACCTACCTATGATGGGCCGGCAGTTTCCTCTAGCGCCACCTTTTGGCCCCGGTGGCTGCTGGGGGCTCAGCCTCTCCATTAGTGGGTCAGGAGGAGAATCCAAGGAGGCCAGAGACGCCAACATAATTAAAACCGACAAAACTAAAGGAACACGTTCAGAGCTGAACTTAGCTTGTCAGTCAAGCAGCTTGTCATGTCTACTGTTCTGACAAGCTACTTTTATAGGTATAAGAAAACTGGCGGAACTCCGTGGTGTCACGCGAAGCGCCCAGTGCACCCCTGAGCACCACCTCAGGTGTGTGTTTATGACAAGGAGCACCCACAGCATCGGCGCCTATGACCTCAGGTGTGTGTTGTACCTTGTGATATTAACTATGTACACTTCTCTGGGGCATGACGGGATCTGTTTACTATATGGGTTGTACGTATACTTGTCTAAAAAGCCTGTAGCACTTGCCCTAGCCTTGACGACCTTGCAGGATTATGCAAAGGCTAAAATGTAATTTTGATAGCATGTTAGGTAGACAGATGTTTTCATAATACCATAGTATAGCATTATTTTAGGAGTCCTGTTGTGACTGTTGTATTGAGGGAAACATTTTGTTGACATGATGGTATTAGTCCATGGGCCCAGGCCAGAATGTTCACTAATCAGGGACACTCAAGGTGGCAAACTCTAGTTTGGTATTTTGAAAAGGTCTACATATCTAGATAATATTTCAACATGATAGCCCTTCCCAAGTAGTAGCTTAGTCCCAGTTATCAGCCTTCAATGACACCAACCATAGTTCCAAAGAATGAAAGAATTATCTAACTTTTTTTTAATAGAACATGTCATACAGAGGGGAAAAAAACATTATTCAATCTCTTTCATTCACTTATTGTTGCCAGACCCAAGGGGTCGGGCTTACTTGAGGCTTTGTACCTGTTTCGTCCATACATGGGCAGGGGCCATTTGTCCTCTGGCCCCAGCCAAAAAAGTCTGTCCCCCTTTCGTCCATACATGGGCATACACAGGCTGACACGTCATGTGAAGTCCGGCTTAGCCGTGACGTAGTGCATGTTTTGTACCTGTTTTCTCCATACATGGGCATGCCCCCTTTGTCCTTAGGCATGCCCCCTTTCCTTAAGCTCCAGCCATAAAAGTCTGTCCCCCTTTCGTCATTCTACATATATGGGGATGTCGGAATTGAATCCTTCTTTGCCAGACCCAAGGGGTCGGGCTTACATGAGGCTTTGTACCTGTTTCGTCCATACATGGGCATGGTCACTTTGTCCTCCGGCCCCAGCCAAAAAAAAATCTCTCACTTTGTCCTCCGGCCCCAGCCAAAAAAAATCTGTCCCCCTTTCGTCCCCTTTCGTCACGAACTATTCATGACATCATTATTATGTCACAAGTATGTAATTAAGTAAAGCTCATCATACTAGAACTTCATTCTGGGTCTGGCAGAACCAGGTCTCCTGGTCTTGTTTAACCACATGAACCCTAGCATGCCTATTCTGGGGCGAACATTCAGCAAATGGCATGTCTACAATCTCACAACACCTCAGGCCAAGGAAACACCTTTGCCCTGCATTTTTCACATATCGATGGCCAAAACGCAAAACCTCCTATGTGCAAATTTCATGATTTTCGGATTTCACTGTGGATGAGGACTTTAGGCTATGCTCTGCACATGCTCAATCGGTCTGCAAGATAGTCCCGCCCCTCATTTTGTCAGAAATGTCATTTGACTAAAACCTCCTATCTTGTTCAGTGCCAATTAATGCTAAAATGTTGAAGCGCAAAACCTCTTATCTGCACCAGAACTAGTTGAGCAGCAGACTGAGCTGAAACTTGGGAATTCTATGTTATGTAGACCGTCTAAATGTCTTTCAGTTTGTAGTAATCAATTATTTTCAGAATAAAAAAATGTCTTCCACCCTTACTATTTAAGTATTTGTTAGTAACTGTCAAGTTCATTGCATTGCCTTGTTGATTGCTAATGATTAGTGTCAGGTGGTTAAACTTTTATCACACCAAGAGTGTGAGTTGATCAAAAATGTGAATGGTAATACTTGTTACAGTACTGTAGAATGTCTTGATCTCAAAATGAGTATAAAAAATCACACCCAGTGTGAAGTGGGCGGTGTGGTCACAGTGGTCATCACAGTGATGGAAGTTCACTTAAAGAAAAGTAATATTGTGGACCAACCATTGTACCTATTTATAGGGCTATGCACATGTGTCATGTTTCACTAGCCAATCACAGTCCTGAATAGACTGTGATTGGCCAATCACGGTGCAGGGTTAGGGGGGTACAATGGTGGCCAATCACAGCGCAGGGTTGGGGGGGTGCAATGGGTGGGGGGGGGGGGGTACAATGGTGGCCAATCACAGTGCAGCGAATGTCGATGTCCAAACCTCACATATAGGGGCGGTTTCACCGCCCAAAAAGCATTATTTAACAAAATAATGTTTGTTTGTAAGCCTAACTGTTTCTAGATAAAAACCTCCTACGTGCATCTATGTAGATAGGAGGTAATTTTTGGGCGGTGAAACCGCCCCTATATGTGAGGTTTGGACATCGACCACCCATTGCACCCCCCCAACCTGTGATTGGCCACCAGTGTACCCCCCTAACCCTGCACCGTGATTGGCCAATCACAGTCTATTCAGGGCTGTGATTGGCTAGTGAAACATGACACATGTGCATAGCCCTATAAATAGGACTATGCACTTAAAAAAAACACATTTATGGTTTTTTTTAAGTTAGGGGTGTACAATGGTTGGTCCACAATATTACTTTTCTTTAAGTGAACTTCCATCACTGTGATGACCACTGTGACCACACCGCCCACTTCACACTGGGTGTGATTTTTATTAGGTATAGATAGGAGGTTTTGGCGTTGAACATTTTGAACTTGTGGTTAGAGGTTGTCATTGCTGCTTAGATGTGAACGTCCATGTCGTGATTTTTTATTAAATAAAGATCAAAATCACACGTGAACACCGTGGCAGCCAATAACCCTGTGAGAATATTGTGTTGTGTCGGTTGGGGGGTATGAGGGTATGGGTGGGATGGGGTTTGGAGTTATGGGGTGTGGGAGGTGTGGGGTGGCGGTTGGAGGGTTTTCGGGTGGGGGGTGCATGAGGGCTTGGGTGGGTGGAGTTTGGGGGTTGTGGTGTGCTGGTTGGGGGCATGGGGACCGGGGGTTCTGGTAGTGGGGGTAATGGGTTGGGTGGGATTTGGGGGTATGAGGGTATGGGGGGTGGGATGGGGTTTTGAGTTATGGGGGTTGAGAAGTGTGGGCTGGCAGTTGGGGGGTATGGGGTTTGTGGAAGTGGGGGAGTATTGCAGGTGGTGGAGTTGGGACCCCCCAACTCCACCATCTGAAATAGGGAGGATTATGTCGAGGGGTGCCTGGGCCTGTTGTTTTGTAGTCCACCTAATTGTATTCCTGTTGTCCCTTTTGTAAATTTTATTTGTTAGCACTTTTATTTTAGATTCTTGCTGTGGACTGTTCTATTATTTTGTGAGCATTGCCCTGCAAACTTTGTTTTGTTTTTGAATAAAATAAAAAAGCATTCAATGCAACTCAGTGGTGTGTTCTACCGTGTTACGCTGTATACGCCGTATACAGTGCAGATTTTTTGGGAAAAAAGCGTATACAGTCTACTAACCATTTCATCCATTGAAAACGCGCTAGCGTATACCCACGACCACGCGCATCTCGTGCAGGGAATGATTATTGTATACCTCCGGAAAAAAACCTAGACCACACCAATGATGCAACTGTTTGCAGCTGCAAATGTATGTATGTACAGCCAGTATTATTTGTCATTATTTAGTTATGCAATCACTTAACATTGAAATGCAAAAGCTCCTATCTGCAGAATTATCCAGGAAAAGTGGGGAAAAACCTCCTATCCTCCTACATTTGCAATATGAGATCAGTGTAATTAACATATAATATTGTAATATAGTCCAGAAATACAGAAACAGTGTATTATGTGATGGGTATCATAAAAAAATAGCATTGTGCTAAAAAAAAGATTTTTGGTGGCCGGCCCCAATGTCCGGCATGATTAAAATGTATCGGACATCTGAAAAAAAAAAATGGTCATAGATATTTTTAAGCATTAATGACAAGCAGGGGTGTAAATGCAGCCTAACACTTACAGCATGATATTTTGGATTGAACATAATTAGTAATATACACATTTTACAGCTGGGTCATCTTGCACAAATACATTAATTACCTAATACCTATTACCATTTGAGCATTGAGCGCATGCAGCGTGAGTAATGGTTTCTCAATAATCTGTTGCGTTTGAACACATTTCCTTCAGAATAACAAACAATCAAAGGGTAGCCTACTGTACAGGAATGCCGATCTACAAGCTCACAATGCGTCACGAAGCGACGCATTGTGAGCTTGTAGATCGGCTTGTAGATCGAGCTTGTAGATCGGCTATTTTCAAATGGCCGAAATGTATATAGGGTTGAAGTGGTTACTGTATGTTTTGTAATGATAATCAAAATCTACAAAGTAACTAGTAACTAAAGTTTTCAAAAAATTGTAGTAGAGTAAAAGTACAACATTTGCCCCTGAGTAGAAGTAAAAGTACTGCAAATTGGAAATACTCCAGTAAAGTAAAAAATCCTCAAAAGTATATTTAAGTACAGTACTTGAGTAAATGTACTTAGTTACTTTACACAAGCAACATATGTTTGTTCAGAAAACTGGCGGAACGCCGTGGTGTCACGCGAAGCGCCCAGTGCACCCCTGAGCACCACCTCAGGTGTGTGTTTATGACAAGGAGCACCCACAGCATCGGCGCCTATGACCTCAGGTGTGTGTTGTACCTTGTGATATTAACTATGTACACTTCTCTGGGGCATGACGGGATCTGTTTACTATATGGGTTGTATGTATACATGTCTAAAAAGCCTGTAGCACTTGCCCTAGCCTTGACGACCTTGCAGGATTATGCAAAGGCTAAAATGTAATTTAGATAGCATGTTAGGTAGACAGATGTTTTCATAATACCATAGTATAGCATTATTTTAGGAGTCCTGTTGTGACTGTTGTATTGAGGGAAACATTTTGTTGACATGAGGGTATGTTGTATGTACGGAATAGAAAAGCACTGGACTGGATGTAGAACTTTTGTGTGACTGTTGGTATATTGAATAATGATTTTAACTGAGTTATTGAAAAATGACATTGACTTTGATATTTCAATGACAAGATGCTCCTTCATGGTCAAAACAATATCAGAAAGGAATTATACATGTCAGAATTAGTTGAATTAGTCTTATTGCACCTGTTTTTAGGCCTAACAATGGCCAAGTTATGGCCAAGGACCTTTCAAGGTCAACATCACCCAAAGTGGTCATAACAATATCAGAAATGAATTCCCCACCCCGCAATTAGTCAAAATGGAGGTATTGCATGTGTATATACACTCAGAAACAAAGAAAAATGGTGCAAAAGAGATTTTGCCACCTTTCGTGTCCCTGACTTCTGGTCTGGCCCATGGACTACCACGGGGGAACTTCAGTTTTCAGCCTTAACCAGCTTTTTTTTTTTAAATAACTAAAACATTCCACAAATGCTTGTTTAAACAGTAGTGTTTGTAGGTGGTTCTTAAAAATGTCCACATTGGCTGACCTTTTTACATCCCCGCTCTCAATACCTGTGGAAGGGCATTCCATAGGTACAGTATGGAAGGTCCAGTATGGAATGCCATTCCACATTCCACATAGTCTTGAGCGCTGCAGCCTCTGTTATGCGGACATTTTTAAGAACCACTTCTGGAATGTCTTAGAATTCTTTGTTTGTTTTTAATCATTTGAATGTTTCATGCTGTGTTTTTATTTCTGTTGTATGTAAAGCACTTTGTGAGTTCTCTCTGTGAGAAGTGTTATATACAAATACAATGTAGCTACATACTTACTTACTTCACCACAAGGGTGCCGATACTGTGGGTGCCTCGGGGCTAAAGCCCCCAGGAGAAATGACGAGCACCCATCACGGGCGCCCAGATTTACAGTACCATTACAGTAGCTACTAGCTGTAGCTGTCTAGCTCCGCCTCTGCCCATAAGCCGAATTAACCGAATTAACCGACTTAAAGTAACAAAACCCCCCCCAAAAAGTAACAAACCGGAAAAAAACATGCATTTCACATGCATGCGTCCCTGGTTGCGCCCCCAGCTTCACCACATGTTCATAAGAGTTGTTGAACATGTTTCACCAGGCAGGTCATGTCATTTGTTAATGAGGAAATCAAACGTGACACTGCCCTTGCTATGACGACATATAGAGACTATGGATGATGATGGTGCTGTTGTTCCCCAAATGGAGGGAACGTTTTCGTTTTAAGCCTAGCCTGCTCTTAAACTCAGGGTGTATGCCTCCTGGACCAAACCTCGAAGATGGTTCCACAGGAGAGGAGCCTGATAGTTTAAAGTTCTTGCTAGGTCGAGATTCTAGGCCCCACAAAGTAAGCCTTCATAGCCTACTGGGAATGCAGGGACGCACACACATGTCTCTCACGCACGCACGCATGCACCACGTGCACACAACCTTATTTCAGCCTGGTACCAGGCAGAATCTTTAAATACACACTCCAAGGATTATGAGAAAATAGTCGGCAAGAAAACTATCAACAAGTATTTCGTAAAAAGACAAATATAGAAATATAGTAACCTGAACATCTTTGGCTCAGTAGTTTTTTGGGACCTAAAATAGTATTCTGCCCTTATACCATGAATCTCCTTATACCATGAATCTGTACAGTACTAGACAGATAGCGAACGAGAAATCCACATCTCCAAAAAAGAGGGCAAGGGGTAACTTTTCTTGAACTTTACTTGAAGAATGTCAGATTTATATCCGTAAAAAGACAATAGCTTCCAAGGCTCTATGTAGAACAGAAAAACAGTGTGTAGGCAGGAGATAACAAAACTGTGTGGCTGAAGCAGTGTGGCTCAATTCCTTGTGGCTGTGGAAAGTATCACACCTGCTACTTACTAATGTGATTGCACTGTCACACCTGTTACTACTTCAATGATCATCAAAGCACTGGGTTGAATATTTGACCAAATTACCAAAAATAGCCACAAGAGGGAGTTATCCTTACAGACTCATTGTAAGTAAATAGAAAACATAATACAGGATACAATAAATGTATGCAAATAACACAGATATTAAACAAATCTGAAGCCAGTGGCAGCACAAATAGTCAAGATATGCTTGAATCTTAATAATACCAATTTCAATTAATTCCTTGAGTCCAAGTTGTATGGAATATGTGTTTGTTTGTATGTTGTATACCTCCAGAGATTTGCTATGTTTCCCTTTTTGGGTGTAACATAGGGTTAAAAAATAACCATGGGGGACATTAGTTCAGTCTGGTACATGGCAGAATCTTAAAATACACACTTCAAGGATTACGAAAAAGCAGTTGGTAAGAACTATTTACAGCAGCTATTGAAAGTGTGCTCAAATTATGGCAATGATCATGACATAATTTATAATGCAAAATAGAGTAGTGTCATGATAGTGAGAAGCCATTTACCATGAGGGCAAGAAATTGGCCTTCCGAGCCAGTCGCCACATTTTCACTGATTATCTCCATGATGATAGAGATATCTCTAGAGTGCCCTAAATTTTATGGCCAGGCTAGTATGCTGCTTTGCAGGTTTGGTATGTGCTCAGGTCCTGTCAAGTGTGCATTTTTTTTAAAGCATTCCGCACTCCCATATATACAGCTTTCCTGTGGTGCACATACAAGAAAGGTAGCATGCAGAGGCTTAAAGTGGCCTACAATGATGCCCTGAGGATACTACTTAAGGTCCCTAGAGGCATAATAACAATCACCTCCACACATGTGAGTTTCTCTTAAGGCACTCCATATGGATTCATGTCTCGGCTGGATGAGTCCCGGAACAGTATTATTGAGGATATAGTCAATCCTGGGAAGAGCTGTCTCCGGTAGGAAACTCGTCCAGGCTGCGTAAACACTGGAGAGTCAGCCTCTATTGATGATTTTATGTTTTTTTATTTTCTTATTTATTGTTTAATTTGTTGTGTGATGTTGATGATTTGTATGTACTCTATAGACCCCCTGTGTGTCTGGAATAAAGTTTGACTTGAATTGACTTGAAAATTTAGCTCAGTTGTTTTGTTGCTGTTTTTGTCCTGTAGTCTAATAGAGTGAAGATGTGCTTGAATCTTAATAATAACCACTTTATTCTTTGGGTCCAAATTGTATGGGATTTATTTTATTTTATTTGTCTCAGGTTGTTTCCTTCAAAAGTTATGCTCTTTTCTATTACTTCCATTTGCAGGTTTGGGTTCAGGATATTGGTAATAAAAGGTTAAAAATGAACCCCGTAGGACATCACTTCAGCCTGTTACCTGGCAGAATCTTGAAATACACACTTCAAGGATAAAGAAAAACCAGGTGGCGGAAAAAAATCCACCCTATGCCATCTAGAGTAGCCCTACTACCGGAGAGGTTTCCTGTGCAAGTGCTGACATATTTACCACTGAGCTAATAGAGCCTGCCTGCTTGCTCAGGCAACACGTGTCATTAGCAAACGTACAATGGATACAATTGTACCCCCCCCCCCCAAACAAATAGCAGCAATATGTCAATGTTTTGACATTGACATAATAGATATTGACACACACACACACACACACACACACACACACACACACACACACACACACACACACACACACACACACACACACACACACACACACACACTCACAAAAACACACTTCTTCAGAGGGTCCGGTCCATACAACACAAAAGACAACAGTAGAGAAAGGTCTTCACCTTTCAGAGTAACACAATAATAATGTCAGAGTTGTGGGTGGTTTATGTTCATTCATGGAGGTTGCCCTTTGCATCTTGACCCTGAGACGCTTTCGAAGCCTTACAGGTCAGTAACACAACGTGTTATAGAGACATGGGGTCAGCCAGTGGTGGGAAAAGTACTCAAATGTTTTACTTAAGCAAGTAAAGTAAGTATCAATACTGCAATGTAGAAATACTCTGTTAGGGCGCGGTCCCACAAAAACATGGTCGGCCGCTGTTAAACGCAGGTTTACAGTCCAGTACAGGCCACAGTTTTTTGCAGCCAGCGCATTCTAAATAAACGGAGTGACCCACCTGTCACTCACACTCACTTTCAGGACCCTCCCTGCAACAGCTACAACCAGTTGCTCTATCGCAAGCACCATGACGCTTCCTGAGTCTTGGGACGGTCCGCCTTCGACTCACCTGATTGGACAGAGGAGGAAAAGCAGCATAGAGCGCATAAACGCAAGATGCGCGCGACAAGCGGAAAGATGCGCTCTTGCGTGAATCCACGCATTTACATTGACAAAGCATTGGCAGATTCCGCCCCAGACCCCCAAGGTCTGGGGCCTTAGTAGTTAACTTAGAATTTATGAATATGAAAAATCGCTTAAAAAACTATTAAATTCATTATGTATGACTCAATGAGTTTTACAAAGGCTTAGAATTGTTAGCTTTGCATTTATGAATATGAAATATAGCTAAAACATTTTTTTTTAATACATTGATTATGTATAACTCATTGCGTTTACTATGATTATTGTTGTGGGGGGTCTGTGGTCTAATGGACCCTACATTTTCTATCAGTGAAAAAAGAAGTGAAACACATTGATGTTGCTATCATGGAAACCCCCTGCGGGGGTCAATATCTATCTAAATTAATGAGAAATCAAGAGCTTTTTTCTCTTATTTTCTATCTGTAATTGATTAGATAATGAATACTAACAAGGGATCAGTTATTGAAATAAAACAGTTCATTTATGTATTTAAAGATAAAAACTTCAATTGCCAAACATATATATAAAACTAGAAAAAGTGCTCCTCGGAGCACAGGTCTCCGCCAGGTCAGGTAGGTTATTGTGGCCTCCTGGTGGCGCTATAATAGGCCAATGTTTAAAGGGTGCCATTTATTCTTAGGCCTTGCACGGCAATCGGACACTGCATTCATGGTTTGAGGCATTTTGTGCAAAATTTTTTTTTTGCTAAATTAGACCTGCTGGTGGCGCTATAACAGGCCAATGTTAAAAGGGTGGCATTTGTTCCTCAACATAGTGTGAATGTGCGTGCAAAGTTTGACCGCAATCGGACGGTGCGTTCATGATTTGTGGAATTTTGTTCAAAACAAGCCACTACTGCAAACGTTAGATGTCAATCTTAGCCAATGTGGATGGAATATGAAAAATCAAACACATCCGTCTTGATCACATGACTATGGAGATCATGTGTAATGATTTGCGTGAAATTTCGATAACATCGGAAGGAGTAATATAAAAAAAATGTTTTACATAAGTCGGCCTCCTGGTGGCGCTATAAAAGGCAAATGTAAAAAATGCAGGGCAAAGGTTTTTCCTTGACCTCTAGGGAGTGCGCATACAAAGTTTTACACAGATCGGTGCAGTGATAGGTAAAAATATGAATCGGCCTGTTATAGCGCCACCATGAGGCTGATTTGAACATTTTCAAGTGGCGTTTCTTCCTCGGCATAGTGGAAATATGCGTGCAAAATTTCACGGAAATTGCATGCTGTGTTCATGATTTGAGGCATTTTGTTTAAAACAAAGCACTCCTGCAAACTTTGGAAGCCATTTTTAGCCAATCAGGATGGAATATGAAAAATCTGAAAGACCTGTTTCGTTTAATGACTATAGAGATACTGTGTACCGATTTGCGAGATTTTTTAACAAAATCTGTAGGAGTACTGTCAAAAAATATGTTTTGCACAAATCGGCTTCCTGGTGGCGCTATAAAAGGCCCATGTAAAAAATTTGGGGCATAGGTTCGGAATTGGCATCCAGGGAGTGCGTGTGCACAGTTTCGCTGCAATCAAGCCAACGGTGCCAGAGATTAGCTGGTCACAGACGGACACACACACGGACGGACGGACGGACGGACGGACAGACAAATGGACGGAGGGTAAAACCTACTCTCTCGCCATGCCTTTCGGCCTGGCGGAGACAATTAATAAAATCATACAAACACAAATTAAAGATAGTGTAAGTGATATTTTTGGGTTAAAACAAAAAGTATTTTGTTAAAAGGTTAAAGCACTATATTCTGATAGTAATCATTGCTATAGTTTGTTCAGTAACAGGAGTCTCCCTGTCTCTCCAGCTCTTTAATAAAAAGAAAATACATTTTCCGGTAGGTGTCAAAATCTCAGCCAATCAGGAGAAAGTACCCATTTTTAAGCTTCATTTTTATAGTGTTCCAGTTCCAATTTTGCCTGCTCATTTCTTAGTGTCATCACTTCCAATTTCACTTGTTTAATCTATATCCTGATTGAGTTCTCTATCATAAAGTACTCCCCCAGTGCCAGCGATTTGTGTGTTTTTTAATTTTTTAATTTTGTAATTTTTCATTCAAATAAATTCTCTGATTGGGGTTTTAAACACTTACGACAGTTCTACCAGTAGAGAGCAGCAAATCGACACATTGATCGCCTCGTTGACTCGCTCGCCCCCTCCCAAACAGGCTTACGTCAAATCCGGTCATTAACCGGATGTGACTTTTTCGACAATCGCTGATCGGGCTAAATTACGATGTGATACACGACTACGATGACTGTTAGTCACCCAGACCAAAGAGAATAGAAGTAGACCTCTCCGTTCGTTTTTTATACCGTGTGAAAAACCGTGACTTTCCCTATTCTGGCCAAAAATGACCGCGGGAAAAAAAAGAGAACCGGAAACGGAATCTGCGTCATGAAACCGGAACCCAATGAGTCTGAAGGAATCAGAAAGCGAAAGTGATCATGAAAAATAAACAGAATAGCGCGACCACAGTAAAAAGTAAAAACTCTGGATTTCTCGTTCTGGCAGGGAGGGTATTCAGAGAAAACTCGGGATAACTCGGGGCTTGGCACTGAGAGAGTTAAGTAGAAAACATAAATGGAAACATAACCGACCGAAGGCACATACAACTTTGTTCTCAACCTTTGTAATCAAGGACCCCCAGTTTAACATGCATTAGGCCATGGACCCCCATTTGATAACTGGGACCCTTCACCTACACTGGAAAATACTTACTCTTGAGAGAATGAGAGCCGAGCGGAACCGAGTCATTGCGTGAACCGAGTTCCGAAACCATTGTGTGCTGACACAATGGTTTTGGGGATGAATGTAGCATGTTTTGCTATGACTGCCTCAAGTATCCCTATAAATTATATCGTCAGACTCAGAACTTTTATGCACAGGGGAAAGGGGGATTTGATGGTGTGTCTTTGAGGTTCTAAAGTATTTTCAAGGCTAATCCGAGTGGTGCATGATGTGTCTGCATTAGTGGACCTCTCAGTGCTATTGTAATAATATCTGGAGTGCTAGTGTGTTGTTGTGTTCCACTATTACGCATGATTGTCATGCAATTCATCGCTTCTGTTAATAACTTTATTATGGTACGAGCCCCCATGACTAATGCTGTAGTTTCTGAGATTGCGAGTAGTACCAGGTCTGATTTTTCTATTAATACAGACACCGTCTGTTCCTCTGACTCCTCTATGATGGGAGGTGTTCTACTCCAGGGTTGGGGAATACGGACAGGGGGAGAATACCCAAACGGACTGGGACCCAGGGGGAATGGACCCACTTGTGAAAATGACCCAGATGTACTCCATAACAAGGCACTCACACACACAGAGAAACTCTAGAAAGATGCTCCCTCTGCCAACTGGTCCTGGAACTCTATGCACAAATGCAAGCAGAGCCACCAGATACCAGAAACCCCACTGGACTAAACCAAATTATAAAACAGCAAAAGGAAATCTGACACATTGGAAAGAAACAACCCAAAAGCGGAGAAAACTAGAATAGTATTTGGCCCTAAACAGAGAATACACCGTGGCAGAATACCTGAGCACTGTGTGACCGACCCAAAACAAAGAAAAGTCTTGACTAGGTACGGACTCAGTGAGGACAGTCTTGCAATCGAGAAAGGCTGTCATACAGTAGGCAGACCTGGCTCCCTAGAGCAGACAGACTATGCACCCACACACACGCACAAAATGAAGTGGAAACTGAGCTACACTTCCTATAACCACCTGCCCACGGTACCAAGACATCAGAGACACATACTTCCCACAGATTACAATCACCCAAGGAGAGTTTGAGAACATGACTAATGACAAAAAACTCCCATATCTGCTGGGCGAAGTACAACAATGTGCAAACACAGCAGCAAGATTTGTGAGCTGCTGTGATAGGAGAAGGATATAGAATAGAATACAACCACCTTAAAGACTACTAATCAGTGTGTGTATTCCTGCACTGTCTGCATCGAGTGACCTCGTTACATATGGATCACAATATCTGAGAAGGGTCATTCCTATGTTCCCAGAGTCCTACTGTATGTTCCACGGATTTCTATTCTGTTAACACACATAGTCAGTATATCACGCACATGTTACTGATTAAGGGATTTTTTTGTATTGTAATCAGTTCAATATTTCCTGCGTAATCGATGAATAAAACTGACGTGTGTAATTTGGAGAGTATTGCATTGCGCGACGCACGAATTGTCTTCTTTGAATAGACTATCATCTTATATAAACACAATTGACACAAGGTATTGACACCCTCCCTTCTGCTGATTATAGGAAAATTTGAATCACAGATTTTGTTGACAATAATAGCCCATTCACTAGTAAGAGACCACACCTTCTGCTCAAGTTAAACAGCATTTATTGAACACAATGAAATGTATGTGTATTGATGGGGAGCCCGAGGTGGGGCGAGACTCAGGGTGGGGGTATAGTCTCGGGAGCCAGGCGACCGCCGCGGTTGCTCTGCTCAGGAGCGGTCTGTCTGCTCAGGAGCGGTCTGTCGCCTTCGCTCCGACACTGCCCCCAAAAGGCTGGCTTGGAGGTGGGAAAGGCCGAGAGGTGGAGACGGGTGGCGTCCGGGTGAGCGAGGAGCGTGGGCTGCTTGCAAGTCGACCTGGGCTACCTCGGCTCCGAAATCTGGTAGAAACTGTGTTATGTACCGTGGAACCTCTGGGCAAGGGGCCGAGTCAGTCCTGGCCCAGGGCTTCGGCCGGTCCGAGGACGGGATGCTGGGCAGTGGGATGTACCTCGGCCGGGACCTGGAGAAAGCCGGTGGCTTCTAGGCGGGCAACTGTCGTGTGATTCCTCCTGTCCTTGGACCCTCGGTCGGGCGAGGAAAAACTCCCTCCGGGGAGGATGGAGGAGGAAGAAACCTCGGGAAGGATCGCGAAGGAAGGGACCCCCTTCCGGGGCGGACAGGCTAGGAAACGAGCGCCAGTTACGGTCGGCCTAGGTGGAGATGGGCGTTGCGCAGGTTGTGGACGTTCGTCCTTATGTAGGAGTGGTAGGCTTCCGAGGACCATCGGCCGAGGATGCGGACGAGGTGGTCTGACAGGCCGTGTCTAGATGCGGTGGAGGCGGCACCGATGCGAAAGGAGTGGCCGGAGTAGAGCTGAGGTGGAAGGCCGGAGAGGGCGAGGATTTGGCGGAGGTGATGGTGGAACCAGAAGCGGGTGGCGATGGAACCGGTCTCGGTGATGAATAGGGGGTCGTGAGGAGCTGCGTTGAGGGATCGTCTGGTGGTGATGAAGCGGATGGGCTCGTAAAGGCTGAGGGGCGAGTCCAGCTTAAATAGATGAATGGTGGATGCGTGCCCCTGGTCTGATTTGCTGCGCTTCAGTGTGAAGGTGAGGGAGTCGGAGGAGTGGAAGGCGATGTGTGCCATGCTTGCGTGACGTGACGGGTCGTATCGGGAGGAGGAGGACGTCATCTCGGAGCACCGCAGGAAGCCAAAGAATGCCAACAGGAACATGCATTCCAGGGTTGAGGAGATCAGTGGCGTGAGGTAGCCGGCACGGAGTGTGCGGAGGCAGTGGAGTAGTAGGTCGGAGGTTAGAGGGTGGCGTCTGGGTGGAGTCCGGACTTCGGGTGCGTGGGAGCCCTGGGCGTACATGGAGGATAGGAAGGAGAACAGCTGAGCTGGGTCGGGTAGTGGCGAGGTCTGAGTGGAAGGTGCCGGCTGAGGCAGGGGAGGCGGAAGGAAGTAGGTGGGCGGCAGTGCGCCGTGAGCGAGGGGCGGGGCTTGAGGCAGGGGAAGTGCCGCCTGAGCGAGGGGCGGGGCTTGAGGCGGGGGGAGTGCTGCCAGAGCGGGGGGCGGGGCTTGAGGCGGGGGAAATGCCGCCTGAGCGAGGGGCGGGGCTTGAGGTAGGGGAAGTTCCGCCTGAGCAAAGGGGTCGTAGGGCAGCAGGGGAGGTGCCGCCTGAGCGAGGGGTGCCGCCTGAGCGACGGGGTCGTAGGGAGGGTAGAGGGCCGAGCACTCACCTTACGTTGGGAGGGAGGGTGGGGAGCAGCGGGAGGCGTGGCTGAGGATGACGGGCGGGCAGCAGAGCTGGAGCGAGAGGCCCGAGCCGATCCTGCTGCGGGGGAGGGGGGCACGGTGCGCTCCGTGCGGAGGTAGGCCAGGTAGGCTGCGAACAAGTCGGTTTTGCTGCCGTTTTTTGGGAAGGGGACACCCCTCGCCATAAGGACCCGCTGCAAACCGACGACCGTCCAGTCAGATATTGATTGCAGATGCAGGGCTTGCGGACGGCCGCCGGTTGCTAACGCTCCGTGGCGAGAGGTGGTGGGTGTCTGGCTAGAATGAGGAGCGGGTCCGCTGTCCTGCTCTTCTTGGCGCGGCTGGGCTGGGGGAAGCGAACGTTCGTTTCCCGTGCTGGTCTCCCTGAGGACGGAGCGGCTGGAGCGGCTGCTGTCGGAGACGGCGGATCTGGACACTTGTGAATAGTCGGCCCGAAACTAAACTAAACTAAACTACCTGGCTTACCTGGCTTACCTGCTGTGGAACGCTTGGATATAACTTGTTGAATGTGCTGAACTGGCGAAGGCTAAATAGTAGTGATGAGCGGGTCGACCCGTAACCCGCGGGACCCGCGGGTCAACCCGCGGCGCGGGTAGGTCGAGTCAGGATTTCAGAGAAAATTATGCGGGCTGAGGGTGAGCGGGTCAGCCGCTCTCCACGAAAAAAAAAAAAAAAAACCCTATTTTGACCAACATGCTTGTTTATTCAGCCCATGACAATGTTGTGCTACTGTAGACATGTAAAGGGACTTTGGGTACTTAAAAGAGCGCTATATAATATATATATATATTCCCACCGCGGGTCGCGGGGCGGGTTGAGCCATAGATTTATATATGGGTTCGCGGGGCGGGTTGAGGCGGGTCGCGTTCCGTCGCGGGTTGGGGCGGGGCGGGTCATGAAAAAACCCGACCCGCACATCACTACTAAATAGCTTTGAACGAGTCTGCACGGGGAGTGTAGCTAAAGATTTTAGCGGCTTTAGATACAAGGAACTCTCGGTGGAGACGTGCGGTTGTTTGGATTTACTAGCAGTGAAATCAAACAGGTAGGTGATACGGTCGCAGGTGTATTTATACTGTGGTGATTGCGACGTGGATTGGCTCAGCGCAGCTGGACATGATGATGTGATAGGGAACGGGAGTGGCCAGGTTGAGCAGAGGGAGGTCTCTACTCCTGAACATGCGTTGAATACAACTACATGTAGAGAGAGGTGCCGCGCTGTGTGTCCTGGCCATCTCCAGGAATCCATTGCAGCTTGTGCTCTCTACTTGGCATTGCGGGTGGTTTTAGAGTCCGCTGTGCGCTTTCCTAAAGGTGTGTGGGCAGAAAAGCAATTTTGGGGATATAGCCCACGGGAACACCTCCATCCGCAAATAACAGAGTCGGCATAATGCAGAGCGGGTATAGCAGGCGCAGAATAGCGTTTAGGGACAGTGCCAGCTCCCTTATCCGTATTTCACAGGTAATGGGCAGAAAATCACGGGTAATGGTTAACGGGTGCGGCTTTAGATTGCCACAGAATAGAGCGGATAGAATTAACTTTTTAAAAGGTTGTTGGGTACTATTTCTCCATGGGCCCTGTGTTCAACTGCGTGCTATGTTCCTGGAACATTCCCAAACATACAAACATCCTTTCTTACTTTCTGAAGTTAATATTATGTACAATTATGTTTGGACAGAATTTGGTTCAAATTACATGTGCTTGCTAACATACATTATCTGGTGCGCTATATCATAGAGGGGTGGCTCTGACCCCGGACAGAGCCCAGGCAGAGGGGGGGGGGGGGATTGGTGGGGTAGGTGAGTGAGGTGTGGTGTGATAGAGGTGCATTGGTACCCCAGGAGCAGGGATGTGTGAGGGGGCTGGAGGTAGGTCTGTCGGTAGGTCTGTCACATCAAGATGCAATGTGAAGTTATACAGTAGATCACTGTAGAATTATCCAGGGCCTTCCAGTGCTTGAAGTTTGCGGTTATTATTGTGATTATTATTATATGTGTATATTTCCTGCTTATTTAGGATCTTATACCGGAGTGATAGGCTGAGTTATTATTCTAGGAGTTGATACATGCTTATATGAAGGTTAATACTGGTTATTTGGAGTAATAAATTGAAGTTGCAATCCGAAGGTGCAAATATATACAAATTCTAAAAGCCACAGTGGACTTTACACATGTCACCTGAGTGTCACATGAGTGCATATTGATTGATTAGGTCAGATTAGGAGCTGGGGGACAGTGCCTACTGTTTAGAACAGTGCTGAAGCCGAAACAGAAGGTTACACTCACATGGGTAGACCAAACCGATATAAATGGAGTGGATGCTCACTATCAGGACGAAGTGTTGTATGCCTGCACCAGTGTTACTACAGTAGTTACCAGGGTGTTATTGCTGCATTCGTCATTTTCCATTGCGAGCTCCGAGCTGCGAGCTCTTTGCCGCTATGAATCTTGATCTTTTTGGAAAGACTCTGGGCTTCTATTTTGATGGGTTAGGGTTGTACTACCAATGTAATGATTCTGATCTCCAGTATATTGTAATGTTTGTCATCCTCATTGGTGGAGGTGTGGTACACAAATGAAAATAAATTTACTTTTCGTTTTTATTACAGCTGGATTCTTTGGTTCTTTGTTTCTCTTAACTTCGTATTACACTGCTGCTACTACTACTTCTCAATACTACATTTGTACTGTTTACTATTCTCAAAGATTAAATATAACAATGTAAAATAATCACAGGTTGCATGTTAAAATAATAAAAAAAAGGGGACAATAACACACGTCTCCTGAACATTAATACTACACAATAACACATCATTGAACTAGGAAAAAGTGCTCCTCGGAGCACAGCTCTCCGCCAGGTCAGGTAGGTTATTGTGGCTTCCTGCTGGCACTATAGCAGACCAAGGTGAAAAAAGTTAGCATTTATTCCTCTGCCTAGTTCATGATTTCAGGCATTTTGTTCAAAACGAGCCACTCCTGCAAAAACACACAGTTGTGCTACAACTTCTATCTACACATTTTTGTCCAAAACTCACATTATCCCTGAAGCAGTGTTGGAAAGTAACTAAGTACATGTACTCAAGTACTGTACTTAAGTATGTTGAGGTATTTTTACTTTATTGGAGCATTTCCAATTTTCTGTACTTATACTTCTACTCCACTACAATTAAGAGGCAAATATTGTGCGTTTACTCCACTACAATTATTTGAAAACTATGGGTTACTTGCGTAACCCCGGTTTTGTAAATTGCGAACGAGTTGTTCACATATGGGAAACAGCGCCCTCTGGCGATGATACAGAAGCTTCACATTCACTCCCTCAGGGCCAAAACCCTTTTTGGCCCGATGGGCCTTCCGTCGCTTTCCGGTAGCCCCTTCCCCGAAGGCATAAAAGGAACCGGAACGCGGAAGTCATTCTCTTAACACACCAGCTTCCTTCTGCCAAGCAAAAAAGAAGGGTGTTTTTGTGAACAACTCGTTCGCAATTTACAAAACCGGGGTTACGCAAGTAACCCATAGTTTTGTTGCATTGCTTCTCTCGTTGTTCACATATGGGAGATATAAACCCCCGGAATGTATCTACGAATCGAGATACCACAACCTGCTGTCCCAGCCTCCCCGGGCGCCAGGGCCACGCCCCGAGGGGCGTGGCCCCTGACACCCAGGCGCCATCAGACCCACCGGGTCTAAGGCACGGAACAGGAGAAAAGTGGGGCCCTCACAGACCAAGGTCTGCCTTATAAACTAAAAAGCAGGCACAGCCTGTCTATTCTAGTGGGGGGGAGGGCCCTGACAGACTGAAGTCCGCCTTATAAATCTAAGGCCTGCAGACATCGGCCTATCATACACTAAGGCAGAGGAGCATGAACAGAACCTACCGCCGTTCCATGCACCCGCCCACCCTCAGGTGGAAGCCACACCCAGGACTGCGTGCGCCATGGAAGACGCCACCACGTCCAGGCTGTAGAAAGCAGCGAAAGTCGACGGAGACGCCCAACTCGCTGCAGTACAAACGTCCTGAATAGACACCCCTCTGAAGAGGGCCCACGACGCCGACACACCCCTAGTAGAGTGCGCTCTCAGGCCCTCAGGCACTGGGGCTCCCCTACTGGTGTACGCCAGGCGAATAGCCTCCACAATCCAGCGGGAAAGCGTAGACTTAGTCACCGCCCTTCCCCCAGGCCCGGGGCCCAAGGAGACGAACAACTGGCTAGGCCGGCCCTGGGCCGCAGTCCTCTGGACATACAGCCGCAGGGCTCTCACTGGACAAAGACAGTGCAGCCTCCGATCCTCCTCTGAGGCAAACGGAGGCGGGTGAAAAGCCACCAATCGGTTGGCGTAACCACCGCCAGGTGGTTCTTGGGGATGAACGCCGGGTTAGGTTTTAGAACAACCCTACTGCCATCACCAGCGAACCTCATGCACTCCGGAACCACCGAGAGGGCATGTATATCGCTCACCCGTTTCGCTGTTGTCAGCGCCACCAAGAGTACCGTCTTGAGCGTGAGGAACTTCAGTTCCACCGTCTCAAAAGGTTCAAAAGGAGGACGAGAGAGTGAGTCGAGCACCAGGACCAAGTCCCACGTGGGAAACAAGGACCTTGAGACAGGATGTTCACGCAACGCGCCCTTCATGAACTGACACACAAGTGGTTGCTTCCCCGCGGTTTTCCCATTGAAACCAACATGGTTGGCCGAAATGGCCGCCAAGTACACTTTGACCGTGGAGAAAGCGTTTCCAAGATCCAACCTATCCTGTAGGAAGGTTAGGATGTCTGTGACCGAAGCCTGGAACGGGACCACAACCGGGGACCGTTCCACACACCACTCCTCGAACACACGGTCCCGTCGAGCCATGGTGAAGAGGGTGGCTAGCTAGGCTAAAACCACCGATGAGAAGAGCTAACGAAGGTTAGCGGTGTTTTCCGCGCCGGGAAAACAGTAGATAGAAGAGGGAGAAAAGGTCGGGGAACTCAGTGGACTGGGATCCGACCCGTCGCTATTGAGCTTGTAGAAAACCCGCAACCTCGATTCTTAGAGTGTGGAGCTCCTTCACACGCTTGGCAGAAGGAACAAAGAGAATGACTTCCGCGTTCCGGTTCCTTTTATGCCTTCGGGGAAGGGGCTACCGGAAAGCGACGGAAGGCCCATCGGGCCAAAAAGGGTTTTGGCCCTGAGGGAGTGAATGTGAAGCTTCTGTATCATCGCCAGAGGGCGCTGTTTCCCATATGTGAACAACGAGAGAAGCAATGCAACAAAACTTTAGTTACTAGTTACCATTTTCCTGGTCCTCACAAGCTAAATGGTTCATTTAAGGTTGAAAAGAGATTTCTAGAGATATGATCTACAGTAAATGTCTCAATAGAAGAGACAAAATACAACCACCCCAATTGTATAAGTTGAAGTTATATTAACATACTCTACCATACAGACTGGACAAAATAACATATTATTTATTAAAAGATAGTGACATAGGGGCCCGGGCTGCTGGCCTGGCGGTCCGGGCCCCTGTAAGCTCATAGGTAGCCTGACAGTGCATTGCAGGTTCATGTCCCGTTCCCGACGATCTTTACCGCATGTCTCTCCCCATCTCTCTCTCCCTGTTTCCTGTCCATCTCTACTAGAACTATAAATAAAGGCAGAAAAGCCCCCCCCCCCCCAAAAAAAAAAAGAAACCTCAAAATTGTTAAGTAACAAAGTACAGTACTTGAGTACATGTACTTAGTTACTTTACACCACTGACGTTTCTATTACATACATTTCTATAAATTTCTATTTCTATCTAGAATAGGCAGAGCACTTTTCTCTGCATATTAGTTCAAGTACATTTATTAAGACATACTGTATTATAGGAAAGCTGACAGGGAGACAGTGTAGGAGAGACAGACAGTGGGAAAGCTGATAGGGAGACAGTGGAGGAGAGACAAACAGCAGGAAAGCTGACAGACAGACAGTGTGGGAGAGACAGACAGTAGGAAAGCTGACAGGGAGACAGACTGTGTAGGAGAGACAGACAGTTTGGAAAGCTGAGAGGGAGACAGTGGAGGAGAGACAAACAGCAGGAAAGCTCTCTTTCTATCTCTCTATCTGTGACACACGCACGCACCAGGTGCCAAGGTTTCTTTGTTCAGAATGAAGCCAATGCAGAAATAATGCTTCTGTTCTGATTAATGGCCCAGCAGGTGGCACTAATTTCCCTCCTGTGGCTGCAGACATATCATCCACGTCAATGGGAATTTGACTGGGCTTTACACTTGGTTGTATTACCTTAGTAAAAGTTTCATAAAGACTTTTCTCTTTTCAAAACAAATCTTTTTTTTTTATTCCACAAGAGGGCGCTCTAACGCAAGAGGAGAGGAGAGGAGAGGAGAGGAGGTACCTGCAGTGAGAGACTCCAGTTGTGGAAGTTGGATGTGATGTTCTCCTGGCCAGAGACTGCATCAGGTGTCTGGGAAACCCTTTGAACAAACAGCTGGACTTGGCCTCTGGAAGACACAGATACACATGCATGCACACGCACACAAGACTCACTTTGTAGTTTGTTTTCCAGTTGAGGTTAAATACATGGCAGGCTGCATAAGGCTGACCTTATACTGTAGTACACTGATGGAGGCAACACAACTGCAGCTACTGTAATACAATTAATAATGGATGTGTTAGGGGCTATTGTTATGAAAAAGTTTGAGAAACGCTGGCTTATAGTATGATGATTATTACCTGCTGTGAATGTGAGAGGCAGAGCCACAGCCATGGTATCTGTCTGGGTGTTATTATCTCCGCCAGGCCGAAAGGCATGGCGAGAGAGTATGTTTTACCCTCCCTCCGTCCGTCCGTCCGTCCGTCCGTGTGTGTGTGTGTGTGTGTGTGTGTGTGTGTGTCCTGTCCGTGTGTTACCAGCTAATCTCCGGCACCGTTGGCCCGGTCGCTGCGAAACTGTGCACACCCACTCCCTGGATGCCAATTCAGAACCTCTGCCCCACATTTTTCACATGGCCCTTTTATAGCGCCACCAGGAGGCCGATTTGTGCAAAACCCATTTTTTCCCATTACACCTACAGCTTTTAACCAAACATCATGCAAATCGGTACACAGTATCTCTATAGTCATGTGATCAACCCGGATCTGTCCGATTTCCCATACTGCATCCTCATTGGCTAAGATTGGCTTCCAAAGTTTGCAGGATTGGTCCGTTTTGAACAAACTGCCTCCAATCATGAACGCAGCTTGCCATTTCCATAAAATTGCACACGCACATTCCCACTAGGCCGAGGAAGAAATGCCACTTGAAAATGTTCAAATCAGCCTCATGGTGGCGCTATAACTGGCCGATTTGCATTTTTAATTATAACTGCACCGATCTGCGTGAAACTTTGCACGCACACTCCCTAGAGGCCAAGGAAAAACATCTGCTTTTTACAGCGCCACCAGGAGGCCGACTTATGTAAAATACATTTTTGGAGATTATTCCTTCAGATTCTGTCCAAAAAACACGCAAATTGGTACACTGCATCTCCATAGTCATGTGATTCTGATGGATCCGATATTTCATATTCCATCCTATTTGGCTTACAGTGGCTTCCAAAGTTTGCAGGATTGGTCAGTTTTGAACAAAATGCCTCAAAACATGAACGCAATGTGCAATTTCCGTGAAATTTTGCATGCAGATTCCCACTAGGCCGAGGAAGAAATGCCCCCCTTTTCACATTCACATTGGCCTGTTATAGCGCCACCAGCAGGTCTAATTTAGCTAAACTAATTTTTTTGGAACAAAATGCCTCAAATCATGAATGCAGTGTCCCATTGAAAGGCCTAAGAAGAAATGCCACCCTTTTCACAATGGCCTATTATAGCGCCACCAGGAGGCCACAACCTACCTGACCTGGCGGAGACCTGTGCTCCGAGGAGCACTTTTTCTAGTTATTATTAATATTATTAAGGGGCCAAGGCCGTGGGGCCTTTGGACCCTAATTGCATCTCTACACTTTCGTCTTCCGCCACTTTTTGCAGTTCTGTCTTAACCATGCAGTCGCTTTTTACGAAACTCTGCAATATGGTAGAGGGCAATGCTAAACTGCGAAGACACGAAACTCACAACTATTGGCCAAAGGGTGGCGCTATAGCAAAATGCAAACTTTGAACAGGTATAACTCATGCCCTGTTTGAGCTATCGCCATGAAACTTCAATACACATATGCGACTCCTCATGGTGAACAACTTTCACACTCTGGCTTTTGACCTTTGACCTTTAGATCTCAGACCATTTTGAATTATATCAAAAACGGTTAAAACCTAAATCTACTCCTGGGATTTTTGAGCAATGTGCAAAAACTTTTTACGCATGACCTTTGGACCAATATCTAAAATCCCAGTGGAAGAAAAGTTTGTGCAAAATGAAGCTTTTATGAGCCAATGAAAATTGCAGTTTTATGAAAATGATTCTTCTGCCCCAACACATAAATGCAGATTCATATTTTTATGAAACTTTGCAGAATGGTAGAGGGTCATTCCAAATATCACTGAAACCAATCTTACTCCAATTGGCCAAAGGGGGGTGCTATATCAATTATTTGAAAAACTTTAAACAGGCATAAGTCATGCCTCGTTTGGCCGACAGCCATGAAACTTGCTTACACATGCCTTGAGGACTCATGAGGAACACATCTGTCTCTTTGACCAGTAAGCTCCGCCCTAAGATTTTCCGCCATTTTGAGCATTTTGAAAAACACTTAAACCCAGGATTTTTGAGCAATTTGCGTGAAACTGTGTGAGCTCCTTTTTCACAAGTTCAGGTCTGTTGGTCCAATGGCTTGGTCGCTAAAGCATCTGCCTCTCAATCACAAGATCCCCAGTTCAAGCCTTACCTCATGCAGACCTCATTTAAATTGTATTGCACACAACATGACTGTATCAGTTAATGCATGTACAATTGTTAAAGATAACATGAATGGCTTGGTTCATGACAGAAGGCAAGAGTTTATGATCTTCAACAGACACCATTAGGCTGGACGAAGCTATAGCTCAATCGGCAGTGTGGCAGCCTGTGAGTGAGTCAAGGGTTCGATTCCTGTCTTCGGCCATGGGTTGAGGTGTCCATGAGTGAGGTTCTCAACCTTGGATTGCTCCCCTGCATGCTAGCCACAATCCCTCAGCACTCTCAGCTGTTGAGAATGCTCATTTGTTAGTTGCATGGGCTGCTTTGTCTCAAGTTTAATCTATTCTGTTTCTACGTATTATTGTGCTATTATTGCATATTGCTTTTTGCCTTTCATTCCTTGGCCCCATTTATCGCTGCTTGCAGCTATATTTCTATATTGCCTTTCATTCCTTGGCCCTGTTTATCGCTGCTTGCAGCTATATTTATTATTATTACCTGCTGTGGATGTGAGAGGCAGAGCCACAGCCATTGTATCTGTCTGGATGCAGATGTCCTGTTCGGCTGTGAGGACTATGAGCTGCTGGTGACCCTGACAGCCCCCCAAGATGGGGAAGTAATCCCCCGCATCGTTGGCCTGAGGACCACAGAGGACAGGGGTGGCACATTGTTTCTCAACGTTACGGCTTCATTCATGAACAGACTTCATCAAGTCAAGTACATTTTATTCATAATATATAATATATAGCACCAAATCACAACAATTCTTTTCACATGACACTTCACATGTAGAGCAGGTCCAGACCATACTTTGACACCCAGGCATTCTCAAGTGCTTGTTCACCACAGCAATGAGGGGAAAAAGGAAGGAAGAAACAGGGGGGAGGTACAGCAACAACATGGGACCATCTTACCTTCAGAGCCAATTCATAGAATATCTTTGCTGTTCGGGCGAACTGTGACGTCTGAAGGTCAGCATATCCTCCTGGCAGCAACAAACTGTTGAAGAAGAGAGGAGGTGTAACTTATGTATTAAGAACATATAAAAATCCCTCTTGAAAAGATTACAGTGTAATGGTGCAATTATTACAACTGTGATGGCCACACCAAAAGCCCAAAGTCAGGAAAACATGGTGGACAAACATGGTGGACATTACATACTTTGTGTATTGCAAGTTTGATGGAAAGGTTACTGACTGCAGTGTACATTCATTAGGCTAAGTGAACTTTTGTTACGGTCAAGATGTTTTATCAATGTTTTATTTTGTTTTGTAATTTAATTTGTATTTAAGTTTTCATTGAGATATCAGTTTCGGATGAGTGTTGGAGTTTATACAGTATGGCTGTCCAAAGAAAAAAGGACCAGCTGTTTCAGGTCTGATTTTAAGGGCATGGGTAATTGGACTGTACCATGTTCCTTTTGCATATGGGGAGGGGCAGGGGTTTATAAGTTTTCATTCATTATTAGGATTTTGAAGAAATGTATTTGAATATTTCAGTTTCATTGTAATTTCATTGGTTAATAATATGAGATAGTGCTGTGGTCAGTGGATTATGTTGTAGTTCTTTGTTGTCTTTTTAAACGTTAGTCTTTGTCTATTCCCTTTTGGACTGATCACCCACTATATATGTTCCCTCATGTCTCATTTTAGTCATGCTGTGCAGTTGAGGTCTGTTCAGTTTGTTTAAGGCCGCCTTTGTTTTTGGGCCCAGAATTATTGGTCACATTTTTGTTGGAAAATTAAAAGACATTTTAAGAAAAGTACACAAGTCTCCCTGTGTCTCTCTTGCCGACCAACTCTGTCCCTGACAGCCATAATTATTCTTTATTCTCAGGGACCCCTTAGAGGCAGCTCGAGCACCCCAAGGGGTCCCACCTGGAACACTATAACATTGAAGCTGATGAAATAGGTACGTACTCTCTCCTGATTGGTTGAAAGTGTGCAACTCACCTGAAAATGTATTTTCTGTTTATAAAGAGCTGGAGAGACGGGGAGACTCCTGTTACTGAACAAACACTCTATAGCAATGAGTACTATCAGAATGTAGAGCTTTAACATTTGAACAAAAAACATGTTGTTTTACCCTACCTTTAACGTTATTTTATCTCCAGATTTTACTTTCCTTTTTTTTTAAATATTTTTGGGGGCTTTTTCTGCCTTTATTGATAGGAAAGTAGGCTGACAGGAAATGGGGAGAGAGATGGGGGGGTGACACACAGCAAAGGTTGTCGGGATCGGGAGTTCGAACACGTGACACGCTGTCAAGCTGGATTACCAGCGTATGTGGTATGTGGCGCCCCTTTACTTTATTGTTTGCCTTTATGATTATGTTGCTGCTCTTTTTCTTATTTCTCTTTTTTTACATTGTAAGCACTCATTATCCTTTTTATCATAATAATTCAAAGTGAGCTCACCCATTAATGGAATGAAATAACCTTGCATACTCTTCTTCTGTGAGGTTGATTCTGCTTAAACAAAGAGAAGAAAGAAAGAAAAGCCTGTTACAAATGTCATCACTGGAGAACCGGGATGACCGGAGGCGACGATGGAGGGCTCGTTTCCCTCACTCTCTCACTCTCTCTCTCTCTCTCTCTCTCTCTCTCTCTCTCTCTCTCTCTCTCTCTCTCTCTCTCTCTCTCTCTCTCTTGCACGCACGCACGCAAGAATATGTTGTCAAATGTTAAACAAAAATAAAGATGTTAAATGTGTGTCTGTGTGTGCATGCATGCATGCGTGTGTGCGTGCGTGTGTACCTGACAGGCACCACTCTGGCACCAGCAGACTCCAGGAATTTGACGAAGGAGCCAGCGATGAAGGAGGAGCCACGGGCGGTGGTGTCAGCTGGCATGTTAATTCTCCTGAGCCAGTATACCTAGTATACCAACACAGAGGATGGATTAGAGCAGTGCTTCAATCAAATGCAACTATTTAATGAGCATTTTGGCAGTAATAGTCAAGTCAAGTCGATTGTGCGCTTGATCATTACTTTGAATTTCAATGTGAGTTATTCATGTTCTCTTGGTTCAGGGAGTGACGCAATTTATTCCAGTATGTTTTTCTCAGTCACACTGGTGTGAGTGTGTACTGTTCCTTTCAAGGTTCTGTATTTTGTCCTTGTAAAAAGCAACATAAAAAAAACTAATACTAAAATGAATACATACTTAAACGTAGCATTTCTTTTTTTGTAAAGACAATACAAGCCTACTGGGAAATCAAACTTTGATTTAATCGTAGTAATGGCATTACTCTTAGCTTATAGCTCAGTGGATCAATCTGTTTGTTTATGCTCAACTAGAGGGAGGGGGGCCTGAAAATCTAACGTTAACACGGCCCTGACAACAACAACAACAACAAAGACTATAACAATCTTGGGTGTGAATCCTACCGATGATAGGCCGGCAGTTTCCTCTAGCGCCCCCTGTAGGCCCTGGGGGCTGCTGGGGGCTGCCCTCCGTTACTGGGGCAGGAGGATCCAAGGAGGCCAGAGACGCCAGCATAATTAAAACACGCTTTTCTCCCGGGTATGAAAACCAATAAAACTAAATGAACACGTTCAGAGCTGAACCTGACAGTACAGTATCTTGCCATGTCTACTGTACTGACAAGCTACTTTTATAGGTATAGCTCAGTGTTGCCAGATTTGGCATGAGAAACAAGTAAAGCGACCAGGTCGATGAAAACAAGCCTAAAAAGAAGCGACTAGGCTAAGTTTCACCACGTTACATCAGCCATTTGAAAATAGCAGATCTACAGGCTCACAAGTCGCATCGCCACCCACAACGATCAATATTTCTTTATTTACTTTATACTTTATTTATACTTTAGTACTTTATTTACTTATAATACGCAGAGATGGCAACACTGGTATTATGGTATAGCTATCTATACCTATACCTATACCTATCTACAGTATAACATAGGCAGTGGTGACCGCCCATTTGCTGCTGTTGACAAACTGCCAAAAAGGCCTTTAGTTTTCGAGAGACCCCTATACTACCGGAGGTTTCCTGTGCAAGTGCTGACATATTTACCACTGAGCTAGAGCCTGCCTGCTTGCTCAGGCAACACGGTCTCATTAGCAAACGTACAATGGAAACAATTGTACCCCCCCAAACAAATAGCAGCAATATGTACAATGTCAATATGTATATTGACATAATATATATTGACACACACACACACACACACACACACACACACACACACACACACACACACACACACACACACACACACACACACACACACACACACACACACACACACACACACTCACACATAGCTCATAGCTCATGAGCTTCTAGATCTGCTATTTTTCAAAACATCTTGAACATTAGTAAACAATCTTTGCTTCTGGGGGGTCCCTGGCACAACATAATTTCAGATGGGGGTCTGCGGGGGTCTTGACGTGAAAACGTTTGAGAACCACTGGTCCAGAGGGTCCGGTCCATACAACACAAAAGACAATAGTAGAGACACCATTTGAAAGGTCTTGACCTATCAGAGTAACACAATAATAATGTCAGAGTCAATGTTGTGGGTGGTTCATGTACATGGAGGTTGCCCTTTGCATCTTGACCCGGAGACGCCTTCGAAGCCTTATAGGTCAGTAACACAACATGTTATAGAGCATTGGTTCTCAAAGTGGGGTCCAGGGACCCCCAGGGGTCCTTGGAGGGGTTCCAGGGGTTCCCCCAGCAAAAAATAATACATATCAATTTGGGGGTCCTTGGCACAAAACAGTTTGAGAACTACTGTTATAGAGACATGGGGTCAGCTGATTTTGAAAGCTTTTCGCCTCTAGCCTGGAAACCAGACGAATCTGCCGTTGCAAAAAACTAAAAAGTCCTCGGCAGATTTGGTCTGGCACCGCTCAGTTGTGATTGGATTTCACTCCCTCCGAAGTAGTGAGAGACCAATCAGGGCCCAGTATGCAAATATGGGGTGGGCCAGAGGCCTTTTCTTTTATCCGCCCCTTGGAAATGCAGGTTCCACACAGAGATCCCAGACTAATATAAGCTTCCTTTGGTTCAGATGAAAGCTCAACCTTAAAATGGACTCACATGCTCAGTGCCGGCTGCAGACAGTAATCAGCAGGGGGGCATTCATTATTCTAAGGGGGGCACCTGTCACTCACTCACAAGGGGGGCACCTGTCACTCACGCACGCGCGCGCAGCGCGCGTGCGTGCGTGAGTGACCCGCGCGGGCGCGCGATTTTTTTGTGGTTATTGGATGGATATTGTACTATTTTGGGGTGTTTTGTAACTCTATTTCGGTTAATTCGGTTAATTTACCTTGCCCCTATATATAGCAAGCACCAACAACAGACGCAGAGGTAATGACGTGACGTCGCACAGGAACCGCTCGCACGGAGGTGTGATCATGAAGGTGGTCAACACTCAAAACAGTGGTGTACCTTTTATTAATTATTTGAAAATGTAAATATTTATAATAATCACAAAGAATATACAAATAACATATATATCTAACACCCGAAAAAAATATGTCTAAAAAAATAAATAAAAATCTGGCCAATCTGAACTGGGGGGGCACAAAGTCTAATCTGGGGGGGCATTGCCCCCCAATGCCCCCCCGTAGGGCCGACACTGCACATGCTACTGGGTTTGGGGTGTCGTCAGATTGGCCTGACCTCAATAACCTCTGTGTGAGAACTGGAGTATCCCTGCACTGGGTTCGACCTGACGTTTTTCATTATTGCACAGTTTGAACATGCCAGTTGAAACACAAGAGTGCTTAAACATTTTGGCAGATGATGAAACATATGAACTTATGTCCTTAACATGATCAACAATCCTGTCGTGCCTAGCCATGTGTCATTCCCTTATATAGCGTATACATAGCAGCCATTCAGAATATGTGACAGAGTTTCAGTAACTGGATTGTGGTCATGGTGCAGACAATGAGGAGGAAACATATTAGGGTACCACAGAGAAAGATTGAGTCTGGTTGGAAGGACCTGTAATATGGCTTTGACTGTAAAGGTGACTATTATCGACTGCATAATCTTTTTATATTGTATGAGAGACGGTGTGATCTGCAGCAGGAAGGCAAGCTATCTTTCTTTGTAGTTTTAAACCAATCCCAGTGTTGTTTTTGCTGTTGTAACATTACAAGATACCTCCAAGCATTAGCTGGTGATAAATGGTGTTCTGTTCCACTAGCAGTAGCCCTTACTGAGATCAAACAGTTGGTAATACTGTCCTCAGAGACAACTACAGTTTCTGAGTCAGGTCCAACTCAGTGCAGGGATACTCCAGCTCTCACACAGAGGTTATTGAGGTCAGGCCAATCTAGCGACACCCCAAACCCAGTAGCATGTGAGTCCATTTTAAGGTTGGGCTTTCTTCTGAACCAAAGGAAATGTGGAAATTTAAAGCCCTTCTAAAAGGAAAACAGAGGGGGCGGGCCTTTAGCAATTACAGCCTGTCCCTATTGGTGGTCTACCAAGTTTGGAGACGGTGGCATGCTGCGAACCGGAGTTATAACTGTTTAAAGCCCAGCCAATAGGAAGACAGAGGGGGCGGGGCTCCAATTACAGTCAGAATCAGAAGAGTGTGACACATCAAATCAAATCAAACTTTATTTATAAAGCACAATTAAAAACGACTGTAGTCGACCAAAGTGCTGCACAGGTAAAAAAAAACAACAACAACAATACAACAAAACAATACAATAAAAAATTAAGCTCCGCTGTGATTAAAAGCTGAGTCAAAAAAGTGAGTCTTAAGCAAGGACTTAAAAACCTCGATGGACTGGGCAGATCTAATGTGAAGGGGAAGGTCATTCCAGAGCCTAGGGCAGCCACAGCAAAAGCACGGTCTCCCCTGGTTTTCAGTTAACCTTAAAGCTCTGGGTTATGGCGTTCAATAAGTTCAGCCAGATAAAGCCCATTGACGGATTTAAAAGCAGTTATCAAAATGTTTAAATCGATCCTAAATTTGACAGGGAGCCAATGAAGTGAGGCCAGGATTGGGGAGATGTGGTCGCACTTTTTGTGAGGAGGCACGCAGCACTATTCTGGACTAACTGCAAGCGCCTGACCAATAGACTGGTCAATGCCAGAGTATAAGGTATTGAAGTAGTCTAGCCTAGAAGAGATAAAAGCATGGATCATTCCAAGTTGCTTGGCAGGGAGATAGGCTTTCACCTTGGCAATTAATCAGAACTGAAAAAAAGCTGGTTTTGATGACGGAATCGATTTGTCTGTCGAATTTAAAAGAGCTATCAAGGATTTCACCAAGGTTTTTTAACACAGAGTAGATTTTGGGGGTGAGAGTACCCAGGGTATAGGAAGAGGAGGAAGTGTCATGTCCAAAGAGAATAAATTCAGTTTAGCTCATTAGGTGTAAACAATTTGTGTCCATCCATATTTTTATGTCATGTAGACAGTTGAGCAATGGTTGGAGTTGTTGCTATTATTGACTCTAAGTGGCATATCTATAAACAAGTGTTGTGGCAGCTATGATAGCATTAACCTAAGCCTTGATGTGTCTTCTCTTTCCCCCAAAAATATAGTGTTATTCTAGTCTGCTACAGCCAGGGACGGGAACAATTTGAAAAAGACATTAAAACTGGACAATTTCATCCCCAAGTCATACTACTGTTGTGTATTGCTACCTGCTTTGGGCTGTCACGATAATTTTTACTTGACAATCGATTGTCATACACATAATTGTGATTGTGATAATATTTAATTGTGGTTTTGGCATTGGAACATTGGAACATGTAAATCAAGACATTACAACTTGGTTTTTTTTCTTGCGAGTGAGTTCAGTCAAAGTAGTATTTCTGCATGAATATTTTTTGATGTCCTCTGAAGACAGGAGAGAAGTTATAGATGAGAGCCTCGTCTTCTTCAAGAGGACTGGAGAACTGGTGATTACTCTTCATGGCTGGACGGAGGGGGAGAGAGAGAGAGAGAGAGAGAGAGAGGAGGCGAGAAGTTAAGAACAACAAACATGACATTCCTCAAGGGAGTTCCAGGGGGTCCCCAGCTAAATGATAGATACAGTAGTTGGGAACCAAATGGACCCTTATGGGTCTGTAACTCTGAGAGTGTACAAATGGAACGGGTCCATTTGTTTCCATTTGTACACTCTCAGAGTTAAATTAACATTGGTTTTACAACATAATTTGGGGTCCCAGAGATAGAAGTGCCATTAAATGGGAGTCCGTATAACCTATACATAACCTAATGCATGTCAAACCTTGACATTAAAATGGTTGAAAATCACTGCTAGAGCCGTAAAATTATTTTATGGGTGTCTTTGGTATATCTTTTCAAATGGGGGTCCGTGGGCTAATAAGCGTCAAACACTGCTGATTGGCTGAAGGGGTTGTCAGTCAACAGTATTACTCCCGCCCAACTCCAGCCCACAGCCAAAATTGCAGAATGGGTGATCATGCCAGACTCACTCCTGAAATAAATGACAAATGAGATTTCCGGAGGGAGGGTTTACCAGGCTAACACAACTGTACACAGCTTAACACTCATTTTCTCTCACTCAGAGCATCACTGCCACCTACTGGTCGTATAGGTTCAATAATAGTCACACACGTTTCCAAAGCTTTCCATTGTGCCTCAGCAAAACAGGTCCAACGGTACCAAGTGTCAACATTCTCTTTTTGCTCTTTTTGCACTCTTTCTTTAAATCTTTTTAAGTTTTTTTTACGTTTACATTATTCTATTGTTATTACCTATGCTGCTGCATTGTCTGAAGATAGCCAAACCAAAATAAGTTTTACTCTTATGTACCTGTACACAAGATGTAACAATAAAGTACAACCTTAAACCTTGAACCTTCATAATGACATACCTTTATTAAGTACTGTAACATTCACGCACAATTAAACACACATACGCCTAGCCATGCCCGTCTCACCTTCTGACACAAAGAAGCTGGCAGTGTAGAAGGAGATAGTGATGGCAGTGACAGAGTGAACCATGCCAGGCTTGTCAATCCACTCAAAGGGGGCTTTCTCTGGATGCCACTGTACTCCATAGAATGGATACCTGTAGGCTGAAAGACAACACATTGTACTCCATAGAATGGATACCTGTAGGCTGAAAGACAACATACTGCATATCTCTGCTGTCCGGCAGAAACCAGCCAACTCCAGGACCTCCAAGCTCACAATGAGGTTGGAGGTCAAAAGAGGGTGGAGCCTGGAGTCAGCAAAACCAGCTAACTCCACCCCCCTTTGGTGGACTTAGCTGGTTTAGCAGACATTTTGAGGATCCAATGGAGTTAGAGTTTTGTCAGAAGCACTTTTTAATACTTTTGATTGGTTCAATATTTTTTCAATCAACACACAGACGTAAAGGGTGTTCAATAGCACTGATTTATAGAAAAAAATGCAAAAGCGGAAACATTTAGTTAGCTGGTTTCTGTCGGACAGCAAAATGGATACCTGCAGGCGGTCAAACAAGTCTGAAGTTATCGATGAAATCTAAGAAAAAGTTTAATCCACCACAATATGTTATACAATATGTAGTGGGGGTTCCCTTATCTTTCAGCGGCCTGAAAAACATTGAAGACCCCTGATATAATTATTCTACAAGTATCAGTAGGCTGGGAGACAAGACAAAACACCTTCATTACAAAGGATAATATTTCTAATAAACTTTATTTATCCACTAGTGCAGGCCCATACGTGACGATCGACACAAACCAGTACATGGACTCGACATGTGTGCCTTGCGTATAAAATGCTTTTATAAAATGTGTTACCTTCCATCGTAGAGATGAAGTCCGTCTTGCCATCACTGTTGGTGGACAAAACCTTGTAGAATGTCTTCAACTTGACGTTATGGTTGTAGTCCTGTTGGATCACAGTAATTTACAGTGGGGAGAACAAATATTTGATACACTGCCGATTTTGCAGGTTTTCCCACTTTCCCACACACAAAGACACTTCAACTGTGAGACAGAATCCAGGAAAAAAAATCCAGAAAATCACATTGTATGATTTTTAAATAATTAATTAGCATGTTATTGCATGAAATAAGTATTTGATACATCAGGGGAAAAAAACTGAAAAGCAGAACTTAATATTTGGTAGAGAAACCTTTGTTTTCAATTACAGAGATCCGACGTTTCCTGTAGTTCTTGACCAGGTTTGCAGCAAGGATTTTGGCCCACTCTTCCATACAGATCTTCTCCAGATCCTTCAGGTTTCGGGGCTGTCGCTGGGCAACACGGGCTTTCAGCTCCCTCCAAAGATTTTCTATTGGGTTCAGGTCTGGAGACTGGCTAGGCCACTCCAGAACCTTGAGATTCTTCTTACGGAGCCACTCCTTAGTTGCCCTGGCTGTGTGTTTCGGGACGTTGTCATGCTGGAAGACCCAGCCACGACCCATCTTCAATGCTCTTATTGAAGATGGGTCGAACCTGGCAAACCCTGTCAGCCCGCAAACACCCCTGTCAGACCACAACAGAACCACAGCCTATCTAAACAGATCAACACACAGACACAAAGAAAAAACGCCAAACAAACTACATACTATAAGAAAACGTTACAAATGGAATGAACATAGCGCAGAAGCTTTCCAAATGCTATTAGGCAAAAACAAGTCCAATCATAACTGGATCAGTTCCTAGAAAAAACCTTTGAAGAAAACAGTGAAAGTGTAAACACGGCAGTAGAAGGCCTCAATCATATATTTGAACTAACAGCCTCACTAGCAAACCTAAAAGTATCAAACAGTAAAGCCAGAAAAAATGTTGAGAATGACAAATGGTACGATAATGACTGCAATAATCTCAGGAAAAAATTAAGGAAACTATCAAACCAAAAACACAGAGACCCAGACAACCACAACACACGTCTCCAATATGGGGAAACACTGAAACAATACAAGAAAACAGTAAGAGAAAAAAGAGATCAACATGTTAGAAACCAACTGCAAGATATCGAGGATTCCATACAGACAAACAGCTTCTGGGAAAACTGGAACAGACTTAATAAGCTAAAACAGGACGAACTACCCATCCAAAATGGAGATATATGGGTGAACCATTTTTCTAGCCTCTTTGGCCCAATCGAGAAGAACAAAGAGCAAAAACAAATAAAAGATAAACTACAAAACCTAGAGTCAGCCGTAAAAGACTACCAGAATCCACTAGATTCCCAAATCAACCTAAAAGAACTAAGACAAAATAAAAACACTTAAAACCAAGAAGGCCTGTGGGGCAGACGGTATCCTAAATGAAATGATAAAATTCACCGACCTCAAATTCCAAATGGCCATACTAAAACTCCTAAATATCGTGCTCAGCTCTGGGATCTTCCCCAGCACATGGAATCAAGGGCTGATAACGCCACTCTACAAAAGTGGAGACAAATATGACCCAAATAACTACCGCGGGATCTGTGTAAACAGCAACCTCGGAAAGATCCTCTGCATGATCCTCAACCACAGAATTCTAAACTTCCTCACAGAAAGCAATGTCCTGAGCAAATCACAAATTGGCTTTCTACCAAAATATCGCACAACAGACCACATTTACACTCTAAACACCCTAATTGACAACCAAATAAACAAAAACAAAAGCAAATTATTCTCCTGCTTTGTCGACTTCAAAAAAGCATTCGATTCAATTTGGCACGAGGGTCTGATGTACAACCTGTTGGAAAGTGGCATTGGGGGGAAAACCTATGACATCATAAAATCAATGTACACTAACAACAAATGCGCAGTTAAAATAGGCGAAAAGCACACAGACTTTTTCCCCCAAAGCCGAGGAGTTAGACAGGGATGCAGCCTGAGTCCAACACTCTTCAACATATATATCAACGAATTAGCAAAACCGTTAGAACAGTCTACAGCTCCAGGCATCCCCTTGGCAAACACAGAAATCAAATGCTTACTTTTCGCAGATGACCTGCTGCTGCTGTCTCCAACCAAGGAAGGACTACAGCAGCAACTTGATCTCGTACACAAATTCTCCCAGACATGGGCCC